>NC_045954.1:5591630-5902276 GCF_004382195.2 Drosophila sechellia
TGCCATCCTATTGAGGATCTTAATAATAGGCACTGGCCACGTATCGGAGTCCAACTATGAAAACTACGAGAGCCCCTGGGTGGGTACTGTTACTGTACCGTTGTCCCTCCTGATCCTTGCATTTGCCGGCCAAGCCACTGGCCATTTCCCCGTGTTACGCCTTCAAGAGGTGGTGGTTCAGCTGCACTGGAAGGAGTACTTGAGGTACATAAATTAATAATTAATCGCCATTTGACGAAAAAGCTGCGCCGCATCGTGCCGATTCTGAGGGAGCACAGGGATCGGGAACGGCGACAGCGTAGGCAATAAAGTGAAACTTGTGATAGACACACGAATTCAATTGGATTCGCTTATTTTATACAAGAAACAGGAAATAGAAAAGAAAAAATAACGACTATATTTGATTTGCTTTCTACATATATATACATATAGCATATATGTATTGCAATTTGGTAACGCGTCTAGAATGGTAAGTTCGAGTTTCTTGTATAGGTAAATAATACTTAAGATTTAAACAATATTTCATTTATTATACCGATTCAGCATTGAACTACTAAAGATTTGATTGTTTATACTTTTAAAATTTGCAATAATACACATGTGGATGATCCCGATTAGTTGACTATCATTACCTAGTTAGACTTCTCCATTGATTTCAGACTCACAGCAACAGTTGTATAAGTCTTTCAATCTCTGCGTTTGAAGCTAACTTGCCAGCTTTCCCCATTTTCATTCTTTTTGGCCAGGCTTAATGCCCTTGTGACTGTGGCCTCTTTGGCAAATTTGCTTATTTACAGCCTGCTGAAAATGCAGCCTGCTGCAGAGCCACGTTTGGCATTTTTAGCGCTAAATAATGAAGGACCCCGGGACCCGTAAAGCCGTAATCCCGCCAACCCGGAGACATGGAGACCCGTGGAGACGTAGAGCCGTAGACCACAGCAGCTCATAAAGCCGCAAAGTGCCGCTGGTGCCGCTGTCCCTGTCAACCGTGCACTTGCAATTGCCATTGCAGATGCAACGGCAGCACTTGGAGCACGGCCTTCCACACTGCACAAAAAATGGTACATGCAACTTCTCACGACGGATATTTAGTTAGTAAATGCTTAAAACATTCAGTTTGTAATATTTAATTGAAAATGGCTCCGTAACTATGTATTAGTACAGAATATTTCGTTGATTCTGTGCCAATATTTCTCAGTGTACATGCAGCGTGGGTGGGGCAGACTTTTGTGAATTTCCACAACTGCAAAATGAGGCCCAGGCAGATGCAAACGCACGAGGGTGTGGTGCACATACACATACATACATGTTTCATAAATAATCTCCATTTGCGATGCAACATGCAATGTTGGCTTTACCTCCCGATTTTCCACTGCCTCGGCTTTCATTGCATCTCATTCGCATTCAGTCGGTGCCTTCGGGCCAACGGGCTACTAACTCCGATTCTCTCAGTGCACTGCGAGAAACAATGGTAGCTAGAAAGGAAAATTGTTTTGAAATGATTAATTTTCAGGCCATAGGCTGAATGAACACTAATATTCCGCTCAGTTTGCGTTACATTCTCTTCATTATCTATGTGGTTTGCTTAACTCCATAATTTTGTTCAGTGCATAGGTCCTCTTCCTGGAGCTGTCGCTTCCACTTCTGCAGTTACTGTGGCCGAGCTGTCATTGTTTATGTACGTGAATTGCAAATCTCTCCTACGGACAGACGGACGGACGGACACAGAGTGTCCGGACATATCGGTGCCCATTCGTGCCGCAAAGATGAACGAAAATGGATGCCAGCAGTTTCGGGGGATTTCAGATTTCAGATTGCAGTCCAGTTGTTTCGATGCATTTGTGCAATGTCCATATCTGCAATCATTTCCCCTTCACACAGCCACCTCGATTTTTCCACCCACTGGCCAAAATTGGCTTTGCAGTGGGCCGTGCGATTTGCTTAGGCAAAGTTTACCGCATTGTCGCCATTTGCCGTTTGCCGATTTCGCACCACCCTCTGACCCACCCAAGGACTTACCCACTATCCGTAGTCCTTGAAGTTGCTTTCTTGGGCCTCGGCTTATTACGATTATTATGTCTTTTATGGTTGCGGTCTTGAAGCCTCCGGATTCTCGGTCACGCACACACATTAAGTGGGAAGTCCTTTCCCAGACGAAAGGTTTCTAGTACAGTGCGCGACGTACATATAGTACGTAGGGCAGACCATAAAATATACGTAAGAAAATAAAATGAAACTTGAATCCTGCTAGGTGATAAGTTATGATGTCACAGAACTAGAATACTTTTTTGTACATTTTCCAGCGAACCATAGACATGGAGGCCACTGTACACATGGCATCCCACTGGTTGCTGGGGATTCGGTCTAGCTTGTGTGTGGCAGCCGCACCATCATCATCACCGTCGCCATCATCAACCACACGATCATCGCCATCAGCATCGGTTGTGATATGCTAGGCGACAGGTTCGATTTCCCCGAACCGATGGCTGCAATTTCCCCAAGTTTTCCAGGCGAAACCAACCGACACATGGCGTGCTGCGTTGAGTGGCGCCACCAGATTGGAAAATCATTGCAATAACTTCCACTTGTTTATCATCTGAACTTTGCATGTTGCTGGCTTGCCGACGACTATTTTCGGTTCCATTTGAGGTTCAAGTTGCGGCATCGAGCTGAGAACGAAGTCATATTGCAAGTACTTTAAGGTCCTCAAGTTTGTACTTCAATTACATTCATTCGTACATACCAAGTATGAGTTTAGTTCACTGAAAGTCAAAGAGAACTAAGTACCATAATGCCATACACACTTCGCTGGTAATTCAAATTAGGCCAAGCGAGCTCCACTAACCGATGCGGAAATCCAATTGAATTTCTATTGATTCCCCAATGGATTAATTCGAGCGTTGATTGTGCTTTCCATATATTTGCGCTTTAGTTGCGCTACAGTGCGGCCTGGCTATGTGCGAATATGTACACACAGCCGGCAGACATACGCGCATGATATTGATTTATCGCTGTCTGGCGCACAGATTTATTTGGCCAGAAACAATTAGCCGGCCCGAAATGGCAAATGCACACTGGCTGCGAAGGGAAAGTGGGAAAGCTGCGAAAGCTGTGAAAATTCAACTTGATGATGCATAAAAAAACAATTTTACGCAAATTGTTTGCCCAGCAGCAGGAGATGTGCGATGTGATGTGTGGTCGTGTTCGGACACACAATTGACCACTCAGCACATCGTTAGGATGTGCCAGGATATAAGGCAACGCAAGGAGCGGCGGCTGCTGAATCCCAATCCGCATCCGAAGAATCAGCAGCAACAGCTGCAGCTGCCATTTGGTTTTTGCTCGCCTTGCTGCTCGCATCTGGATATTTATGAAATACTCCATCTTCAACTGCGTGTTCGTCTTTCGCATTTCGCATTTTGAGTGTTGTGTGCAAAATGACATGTCGAGAAAACTGCGCAAAACATGGTGGTACAAAAATATTCTGTGATATTAATATAAAAATTATGTGAAAATTTAAAAAAGATTTTTCCAATAAATATTGATCATACGACCCGTTGACCCCGCTACCAGAATTCAGTATGTGCTAACTAGCAAACAGCAATTCTCCTCATATGTTCACTGATTTCTCTCAGTGTGCCAATAAAGTTAAAAGACAAAGGACAAGGCAAACACTAAACAACTGGAAGGGGTGGCAAGCAAAGGAAGCGAAAGGACTCAGAGCGGCCATGTCCTTGTCGAGGGTCGTTGAGTAAAGTGTATTCGAGTGTGGAATATAACGATTAGTTGAATCAGCTGCTACAGCATCTGTATGTATTTATACTCCATCTCATTTCAGGCTCTGCAAATCATTTACAAGGATCTCCATGCAGAAAAAGGATTCGAAGCATACAAATACTGTGTACTTCATTTTCTTAACATATCAAAACGATTTTGATTGTCTGCAGAAAGTTAAGTAGTAACGAAGGAAATGGAATTATGTTATTATGTGTAATAAGAAAGTTTGTTATAAAATCTGTGTAAATTCAAATGAGTTGCAATCCAATCGATATACCCTGTGTGTGATGAGTGAGTAAAAAAAGTAGCTTAGCGTAACTTTAGGCGCCATCTGCAACTGCTTTGAATGCGATGAAAATGGGCTGAATTGGGGGTAATGGGGGCTGAAAGGGGGGTGATTGAGCAGGTGATTGAGGGCAAAGGTGCAGCCGTCTGTCAGAAACTAATGCCATGAATAAATGAATGAATGTTTCGATTTTGATTTCAGTTTTCCTTCTCCGTGTTTTCCACACACTTCCTGCACCGTTTCCCCTTACTCACTTACTCACTTTGCCAAATTTCTTTTTTTTTGCGTCTGTGGTTGAGGTTTTCTCTGTGTGCAGCTGCAAATAAAGTTTCGACTTTTGACTTGCAGCCGCTTGATTGTCGAACGCATGTTGCATAAAGCCACTTCCGCTTTATATCTCTGCGCATCAAATCCCACAACGCCCACTGTGCACTTGAAAAAATAACTAAGTATAAAATTACACATATTGCAAATGTGTAAGCAAGTCTTTTTGTATAATAAGCTTCCAAATTCGTTAAATTTTGTCTGACGCTGCTCTCGCTACTTTTTTGGTGTTGGAGGGGTGTGTGTGACAGGAAAACGGAATTGAAAATGAAACCACGCACGCAGCAAAACACATTGTACTCTGTACTTGGCTAGTCCTTGCACTTGTCTTCCACTGTCTGCCGGTTGTCTCCTGCCAGCCACTTCCCCTGCGCCCCTCAAACCGCCGTTTCCGTCACATTTTTCATACACTGACAAAAATAACTAGACCTTGAAAGCTTCAACTGAATTATCTTAAAAGTGGAACTTAAAAAAAACATTGATTACTTTGGTGTTTGCAATTATATTGCATTTTGACATATACATATATGTTCGTACTATTTTCGTTCAGTGCATCAGTGTCTGCCGTCCCCCCTGCCGTTTCCACTATTTTCAGCACCTCTTCCTAAGTTTTCCGGGCGTTGCACGTTGCCTATTGCAGCCATTACTCAAGCGACAGCAACGGGTGGTCACAGCCTCCTCCGATTTTTCTTACCTCTCCACCCGTTCCCTCATCCAGCACTCCACACTTTTCCACCCACCCAGTCGGAGCCACCCACTCAATGGCACTGTGTGCATGCAAACACGTTTCTGATTAGGAATCAACAAAACCGACAACAGCAGCCGGAAAAAGGACCTGTTCCTTGGACCACCAGATAGCAGATGGGAAATGTGGGAAAATGGTAGGAAAACAGTCGAATAAATGGCTGGGAAGAGGAGACGTGGTCATAATGACAATGCCACTGGTACAGAGAAACCACTGCAAACGGTGTCCATGCCAACTTGAGTAATATGCTTTTCTTAAAGGCGAGCCCAAAAAAGTATGCTATGCTTTTCAGGCACCGTTTGTGCAAATACCTGCACATACATATTTAGTCCATTACGTTTTGAATTTGGTAACAATGCTGGCACATTCATTGACTTTAAGGCCTTGGGTTTATTTTCCAACTTATTCCCCCACTCGATTTACGCAATTCAACGCACCTTTCCTGTGACACGCATCTTCAATAGACTTTGTAGAAATCAAGACAGGAGTTGGATGGAAATTGTTTGGAAATGGGCTGGTGGCTTGGTTGGATTTTAGCAACTTTTGGGCACTTTGGCAACCGCCGGGTATACTTTTGTTTTTAGCTATCCGAAATGTCTGCATCAAACGGGGCAGGGCATCTCAAATTACCCCATTACCTGGCGAAAAGTGCCCCAACCGCCGCACAGCCCCCTTTCTAATTTCTAACACCGGCGGCCCGCTCTTGAATTTCCATCTGCTTTTTCAATTTGCGCTCACGACTCAAAAACAATATGGCAAAAGTTATGCGCCTCGAAATTTCCAACACGCTGTACCGTAGAACACCCAACTTTTTGGCCCCCAAACTACCCCGCCCCTTCAAAAACCACCGCCCCCGGCTCATAAGTTGTCGGGTTTCGCAAAACCCCATCCTCCGCACCGCCCCTTATTTCCACCTTACACACGAAATAAACGTGTTGAAATTTAACTAAAATTAATTTGCCAAAAATCAAGGCAAAAGTTTTGCGCCATTTTTGGCCTCTGATTTACTTGACTCCACCATGCCATTCCGGCCATTCCATTCTCCAGCAAATCTCCCCTTTTGTTCGCCCCCGGACAGGGTCATAAATTTCACCGGGATTTTGGCCAACCGAGAGCCCTTTTGTCAATTCCAAAGTAATTCGATGGCAAACAAGACATCCTGGGTGTGGAATACCGACTATTGGCTACAGACGAAACTGTTCACTTGGACACTGGAAACGGGCTACTGGATGCTGGGATGCTGGGATACTGGGTGATGACCCCAAAACTAGATCGATTACACAGCTGGGAATTCGGCAAACGGTTTTCCGTACTTCAAAGGGTCTTCAATATTCAGTTTGATTTATATTTATTATTAATGGCATCGATTGCAGTTTGCTTCATTTAATTACAAGGAATTGCTAATTCAATTTGCTTACTTATTGCTGGAAATGAAATGCATTGGGTTAATTAACCATAAATTATAAGAAACATGGGAAAGTATTTCAAAGTTATTGAAGAACATCGAGCCACTCACTCACTCGATATTTCCCATATTTATTCCTGATTGATTCTGGAGTGTTTCCCGGGCACTTCAGTGCACTTTTCCCATATCTTGGACCCGTTCAACCATCACTAATTCTCCGCCGTGCAATTCGATCCGTATATCCGCATCGCAACGGCGTGCACTCGACGATTTCCCAGGGAAATGCAGATGGCAATGGGTGGGTATAGAATCTCACTTGGCAATTAGTTTAGTGGCTGCCAGCCCGCAGAGAAAACACAAAATTAGCGGCAGACTATAAGCATGCCAGATCCGCCAATGCACCATGCCACATGCCCCCCGCCAGTGCCATGGACGTAGTGCTGCTACCCGTATCCGGGATTCGTATCCGTCCGGATTGCGGTGCATTTTTGTGAGGCAGAGTGTGCGCGAAGTAATTTGCATATGTATTGCCATGGCATTTGCATTTATGCTTGTCGACATCACCCGCTACAAAGTTTCCCCCCAACGCTCCCAGTGGCAAGCCACCAGCCCCCATTCAACCCCCCAAAGCCCACGCCCCTGTGTTTTTGCATTTGCACATTTGCGGTCATGTTTATGCGCGCCAGTTAATCGATTATGCACGGGCTGAGTGAGCAGCGCCGGAAATGTGCAAATGCTGCACTTCCGCTTCTACCGCCGGCATAACCCCTAAACCCCTGCTCACGAAAAAAAAAAAACAGAACCAGGAACAGAGAATGGAAAGAGCTACGCCCCTTGTTCTGGGTGGGAGCTTTCCATTTGACATCCTTTGTGTCGCAGCGAGGTGTGAAAACGGAAATCATTATCGCGTTGCTGTCATCTCTTTACCATCCGACACTGTGCCAAAGGACCCACTTTCCAGCCAGCCAACTGTCCTTTCTATGACTCCTGCAACTGCCCTGTTAGCCATATTCATATTTCAGTATTTCAGTGGTGTGCTTGAATTCAGCTTTTGATTAGCTACCTAGTTTATGAATATAAAGTATCCTGTTTGTTGTGCATTTTAGTATTTGCAATTTCATTCGAATTAATTTGTTTTTACAGAGCACTGGGTTTTCGGTTCGGCATCTGCGTTTTTCCCCCACATTACATTCATTTTTGTGGTTGTTTATTCAAACATTCATCGCCCGGAGCAGCATGTCCATATCACAAATTTCGCTAAATAAATATAGCAAATTTGTGCATTTAGCCAATGCGGGTGTTTAGCGCACTCATGCACTCATTCACTCGTATTCATTCACTCACACTCATTATGCGCATTGCAAAATGCAAAAAAGCGCACAATAAATTATTCAAATATGATTTTTGCATTGATTGCGTTTCTTTGTTGCATACTTAATTCCAATTACAAAGCTGCAACTTTAATAGGAATCGATCAGAAATGTCACGCTGACCAATTATGAATACCTAACAAATTGTTAATATAATCAGAAATAAGAACTGGATTTCTGGCCATACATAAATACATGGCTCGAATCGATTCCTTGGCCCAAAGGCCATCGATCTTGGCCCGGCCCCCCAGTTCGATTTATATTCCTAGTCCAGTTGGCGATGCTAATCGATGTGCATTTGTGGCTTACATCACTAATCCGCCACCGCCCCCTTTCGATGCGGCACAAGGCGTTGGGCGGGGGGCGTGGCATAATCACTGGCCATTTATCAAGCATGCAGTCCGATGTGTGTCCGGACCAAGAAACCAGGAAACAAGCCGAAGGATCCAAGGATTCATGGACAACTGGCACGCCGCAATGCTGAGAGATACCGAAAAAGGAACGCCAGCTGCAAGGAGTCACAAGTGAAGGAAGATGATGGCACGTCTGAGAAATGGCCTGTTTGGATCTGGATCTGTATCGGGATCTGGATCTGGGCAACAAAGTTAATTGAGCAAGCCGGCTGGCGAGGGAGCTGGCCGGCCGCAGTTGAAATCCAATTTGTCTGGCAAATACACAAATGATGGTCTGCCCAACTCCGTTGGCTTCCTTGGCTCCTTTGATGGCCCGGAGTGGCCACAACCGGAACATCCGGCGGGGAAACAGCAGTAGGAGCAGGAGCTGGAGCAGCAGGAGTGGGAGTCAGAGCAGCTGGGCATTCAAGGCAGCATCATTCATCTGCCAGGACCAAAAAAACGGATGCAAGCCGTGAAAGAATCACCAAGATGCCATCGCAACCGAGGGGCGCTGGGGGTGGGAGGGGCGTGGCCATCTGGCCGGCACTATCAACAACAACAACTACAACACCAGCAGCAACAACATCGGAAAAACAGCCAACGGATACGGATCCCAGCGGGCGGCCAATTTCCCTTTCGCACAGGACATCTTTCCTCTTTGCTTTGTGTATATTTTAAAAATTGCAGCAGCAAAGGCGTTACACTGGGAAAAATATATCAAACATATACTACATACTTGTTATCTTAACAACTGATAAATATTTAGTGGAATTAAAAAAGAACCAGTAGAGAGCTTTTCAAATGTTGATTTTTGTTGCAATTAGCAACTTTTTCGCTCAGTCCTGCAACAGCAGGCAGCGCAACTTCAGTTGAATCCTGTCTTGGCAGCAGCACTAAAATCAACAAATTTTCCAGGCCCCCAAGAAAGGCAGTCGAGGATGTTGGATGCAATCTCGGCTTGGGCCGAGCGAAAATAATACTCTACCATCTACGACTAAGTGGGCCCATCATAATGCCGGGCTAAAAACAGTGAGAGTGTAAGGGTATTCAAATAATGGATGACTGTGGATGTCCGAAGTGGGGCCGATATGCATCTGACAGCATTATGGGTAAATTTGTTTGCCTTGTAAGCATATCCTTGGGCGAACATCCGGCTGGGGATATGTCTACCATCTGCCTAACAAGCCAACAACAGTTTAGTTTGCTCCATTTCCGTCCTCCTCGTCTTTGTCTGGCTTCTGTGGATGCTGGCTACTGGGCTGGTGGAGTCTGAAGTCTGGAGTCTGGAGACCACCGCCAACATGATCTGCTTCCAACTTAATCTGCATATGCGACCAAACATCTGGACGACGGACCGAGGACGACCCTGCCAACATAAATTGCCGGGCAAGGAGTCCCAAATCAGGACAGCCTCCGGTTTCGAAAGCAATTCACTTGGAAAGCAAGAGGCGGGCATACTCGGGTCATCAAAGATTCACCAGTTTCTAGTGACTATGCTGCTGCACCGCATAATAATCATAATAAGTAACTAGATTTAATACCATACCAAACATATTTCAAGGTTAATACTAGCAAACTCATATGTATATGAACTCCTATGGGGTCGTGTCGTGTGTGGCGTTATCAATTATCAATCAATTTCCCCCAACTCCCTTTTATGTCCCTTCAACACATGCTCGCCGTCACTTGCCCATTTTGGCGTAAATCGAAAACGTTTCCCAATCGGATCGTAAAATCCGGCAATAAACCGGGCAGCATATCAAGTGCGTATCCTTCGTCCGCATCCTTGGCTGATGACTCATCAATAAAGCAAATAAAAAAAAGGCGAAGGCGCTGTTACACTTGTCGGGTCGAAAGGTGTCCTTTTGGAAAAGTGAGCAAATATCCGCTGAATCAGGATTGCCGGAATTAACGCATTAACATGTCTCTCTCCCAAGGCAAAATGAAAAACGAAAGTTTCAATTTAACTATTATATTCATTCGATCATATTTACAGGGTATTTTAAATATTTTAATTCTACCTATTGGCAAATATATTATTCATAGCTTTAGTCTTTTGTTTCGATGGATGATATGCAATTGGCCCTTTCCGCGCGTATATATCTTCTAATCTACGGCTCATTTCCATTCCACCAGTGGCTACATTTTCCGCTGGCAGCATCTTTTCGTCACTATCCAGATCGATCACCATTCTGCACAGGAAGTGAAAGCAGGCTCAATGTGTTATCGAAAAATGTAACTATCATTTTACCTGCACTTAGATGAGATTTTGAAATTTTGTTACTCGATTTCTCAAAATTGTAGCTGGGTCTGAAGTTTGGTGTACCGCCAGCCACGCCTACTGAGATATACGCCCATCAATCCATCCGAAAAGATGACATTGTGCAGATGCCTCATAGCGCCGTGTATGCTTATCCGCTAACTTTGTCACAGTTAAATGACAATAAATGTCACACAAAACGCCATAAGAACTCACACACATGCAGCAGTGCGTATTCGGATATATACACCCACACACACATAAAAATATATATATACTCATATACACATACATACACTGATAGCAGACGACAAGGACATAAAAGGCAAAAGTTGTGTTCGCCAGCGACAGCAGCGCATAAAAGTTTTCCCTTTCCCGGCTTTTCCTACCTTTTGGCCAGGCCAACATGCTCGTTTTTTTTTCATTTTTTTTTTTATTATTTTCTTGTCTTTAGCTTTTATACTCTCACAAAAAGTATTTGACCATAGCAAAGTAAAATGTACATTGTATAAATCCGGAATATCTACCAAAACGCATTTAATTACTTTCTTTTTAGGAGTCATTGCAATATTTGATTGCTGAAGAATAGCATTCTTTTGGTAAGGGTATTTGAGTCGGCTTTTTGTATCATTAGTTTTTTGTTGCTTGTTTTCATTTCACTTCTATCATGTTTCAGTTTTTTTTTTTTTTTGTACGTACTTAAGCCAGTGACGGAGGCACGTCATAACTTGGCCGTAAAACAGCTGACAACTTGGAGCAGAGAAGAGGGATGTGTTTTGGCACCTCACCTCCAACACTAGCCCTCTCTTTCTGGCCCCGCTCTTCCGTCTCTTTCTGCGCCAGCCAGTTGTTTTAGTGGCTTAATGTGCTAAACAACTGCTCGACATGGGACACAGGCAAAGAAATTGAATGCCGGCTGAATTTAGGGACTAAGAAAAGACACTCACTCGGGCTGTAAATGCCTCTCTTTGGCTCCCTGTCCCACCCTCTCTTTCACTCTGCTAATGGCGGTGTGTGTGTGAGTGTGTGTGTGTGGGAGCACGACGAGAGCGCCCCGCAATAAAAAACGTCATGCGGGTAGCTGTTGCTCTGTACTATCTCCATGCCACCCAATGCAGGCCGCACAAACACACACAAAGAAGTACAGTCATACCCCTTTTGAAGCAACCTACTCGATCAACTTTGGTTTGCTAGTTCTGTAGATAACACGACTATATTCTATGCAAATGAAACACAAATTCTCAGGACTGTGATCATTTAACTAAATGATGGCATACTTAAGCAGTGCGTACTGTAAATCCCATTTGAAGTATCTGGTCCTTTTCGCTCAATTTGGCAAATTCCCTCATGCACTCCACTCATTTCTAGTTTGCCTACTCGAGTCTCGTTTCGTTTGTCATTCATCCAACGGCCTCCGACTTTCTCTGCTTTCTCCACTTTCCCACAATTTTCCCGCTCCCTTTGTGGCTTTGTTTTCCCCCTTTTCGAAGGACCCATCGTAGGCTCTGATTGTTTGTAAATAAAATCGCAAGTTTTATTGTCGCTGGGCAAACTTTGATTAAGAGCAGCGTCAAAGTGTTGTAAAAGTCTAAAGTAGAAGCAGGACGAAATTAAATTTTCAAGGCAGCCTGGAATACTGGAATAAAAAATCCACAATCCTCAACTACTGGTAGTTGAAAACTTCGGAGCGCCATGGAAATCTGCACACACAAAACATATCAGTGGGTTGGAAAGTAGAAAAACAAATACCGAATTCGACAAACTTTACAAATTGAGAGAAATTGGCAGTTTTGACGGCATTTTTATTCGCATGCAATATTATTTCGTTATTTGTTCACTTCTTTCGGTTTGCCAGCATCTGCACTGGCAAAAATCTAGAGATCATTTGTTTCAATCAAAATAGTTGCTCTACGAATTTTGTTGTACAATGCCAAAGAAAGCAAATAATCAAATTTTGTGCTAAAACCATTTTCGAATTTTCCGCCTAAAAAATATCACAGTTCTTGGCATAACAATCGATAGAATCATTCAAATATGGAATGTTATACATCGGTGATCTCGTATTTAAATTTCCAATCGAACTGTGTCCTCAAATTGGAATTCTTTTTTTTGGCCATTTTTTGCAAATTTTGATGATGTAACCCCTTACCGAAAATGCAAAAATTGGCCGAAAAATTAGTTTCCCTAAATCGGTCAAAAAGGGATAGGGATGGTTAGCCCTTGTAAGTAGCTGCTCAAAACAGGTATTCTGTCAGCTTTATGACCATTTTTAGCAAAGCTATGATTAAAATGCCCACCGTTTTAAGAAATTTTTGCCTTTTCCAAAAATTTAAAAAATAAAATTGTTTTTAAGCCTCCAAAGTGATAGGAATAGTTGGTTTGGGTTGCCCTTTGCACAAGTCAATTGGATTTTAAGCTGTACAATCTTTTTTGCAACAATTTACAACTTAAAACTCGAAATATATTCCAAAAACATATATTATTGTGAAGAGAAACATCTCTAAGATCTCAGTGTATGTGTATATTCTTTTGGATGCTTTTTTCCCGTGCCTGTCTTTCTATGCGTTTGTTTTCCATTTCACCTCCCAGTTTTTCGTACTCATCGTTGGCATTTCCAAAAATGGAGTGCCACGTGACTCCTCGATAGGGGGTTTAGGGGGATTTTTGGGGGGTTGGCTATGTGGGTGGGGCGTATTGGAGCCGCTTTTGCATTGTTTCGAGGGGGCGGACAAAGCACACAAATAACTGTCAAAGTTTCAATTCTTTTCGAAAGTAAAGCCCGGCTAAAAAAAAAGAAAAAAACAAGAAACCGAATCCGAAAGCCAACAAAGGCAGAACAATGGTCGAGCAAATTGAAAGCTCTCGATTGGTATTCCTCTATTCCGCACTTGTTTTTCCCACTTTTCACTTTTCATTAAAACAGAAGCAGCAAGGAATGTTTGAAAAAAATCCGCAAAATGCAGCGGAACTAAAATTGAAGTCGCTCTACAAATGGATAAACTCATGGCAGTGGATTTTATTTGCAGATCATTCAAAGTTCCATTTATGAAACGATTAATAGTTAAAGCCATAAATTTGTTGAAGGACCGATCCGCAGGTCCCATTATCCCTATATCCGCGATGAATGCATGGCTGTTCTGACCACCGACACGTTAATGCACATACTCATATATATGTTGCACATCAATCCCCCTTTCGTCGACATGCAAAGTGCAACACCTCTCGTTCTTCGAACAATTTTAATTATTTCCACACGCAGCAGCCACTCCAGTAAGTCCATGGGCGGCGGAGGGATCCGAAAAATGAGTGTGGTGTGTGGGAAGGGGGATGGTGGGGCGAAACCGACCGCAGGGAGTGTGTTGTTGGCTTTAACGGGGAATTAAGTCTGGCAACAGGAAGTCAGCGAGCACAATAATTAAGATGAGCGCTCGAGGGGCAATTATGTGACATCAACTTGCCAATTTTAAACCCGGCCCCCCAATCCCGAGCTCCCCGCATCCTTTATCCTGCCGTCGAAGGATAATGCGCACGGATTGGCCAACAGTGGGCTGTGCATAAGGATTTCTAACCATATATAATTATTCTTCGAACTGCATACTTTATGACACCTTTATACAATCAGAGAAAAAACCGTTTTAAACGATCTCGATTTCAAATTTTCGATCTCAAAATCGAACAAATCTCAGATTGCAAAAAATGTAGTTGTCTCAAAATCAAAAAGATTTCTTCTCATGATAAGATGTTTTTTAAAGGTCTCAGCAACTTGTTGTAGTTTTTCGGATCCAGTAGGCCCGTCTCCAACTGGCAACACTTCATTCCAACTTCAACGACAGGGACTCACACGACACGTTTGATCTACGGTTCGGTCGGTAGTACCAAATCATATATACACCACAACGGCATAGAATAGCCATATATAATATCAAAATTTTCCACTGAAACTGCTTCGGGATGAGCACTGAACATCTGAATGACGCGGAGCCAGTGGAATCCGCGAGTGCCCGGAGTTTGGTTTTGGATCGCGCTCTCGTCAATTTGCTGCACCAGGCACGTCGTCTCCATTTGAACAGCGTGGATAGCTATAGATCGCTGGAGGCATCCCTGGAGAAGGCAGTGCCAGAGTTGCCCACGACTAGTAGTGATACCGCACACCCCGCCGCCACAGCGACCAGCTCGGCAAGAGTTTTCCCAAAGCGAAAGTCCAGTATCCTAGCACGAGCTGCGCCCAAGGCTCTCAAGACGCGCAAGACCGATACGCATGTGAAGACCCCACGTGGCGTCCAGTGTAAGACCGCCCATCTGCCGCTGCCGCCACCACCACCGCCGCCCTCGCCGCGATGCCCAAAACCACGGGAACTTAGTTCGGCCATGGAGATGGCCGATCTTCTTCGGATCGAGATCGCCGAGACGGACGCACTGTTGGATCAAATGCTGTTCGACGCCAAGGCACTCGAACGCCAGGTGGTGGTCCAGTGTCAGTTGCACAAGGATGCGGAGCTGATCCGCAGCCTGGAGCAGGAGTACAGTGCACTATCCATGAAGTGTCTGGTAGAGGCCATTCAGTCGGACTGCGAGAGCCGGGATGTCCAGGATCTCTGGAGCCGATGTCAGCGCTCTTTGGAACGCCACGCGGAGCGACAGGCGGAGCTGGAGTCCGAAGAGGGTCTGTATTTGGATCTGAGTGAAGGCGAAGGCACCGGCAAGGGCACCCAAACCGATGTGGCTGAGTCTCAGGACGAGATTCTACCTATGCTCGTCCAACGCGATTTGCCAATGGTTGCGAAGGACGGTGGGCCAAGAGGATCAGGATCAGGAGATGGCCATCTAGCGCAGGGGCCAGCCTTGGATAGTGTAGAATATATAGAATAAAGATACACAACTCTAAAATCACTTGGGTGTTCTGCATTTTAACGATGACCCATAGAAACATTGAAGAGCTGCTATTAGACTAGAACTGCGAGGATTAATTAACTAATTAAACTAGTTGGAAAAGCATATGTATATATGCACACATATGACCGATGTCATCTTACAACTATCTACCCATTTAAAAAAAAGATATTCGAAAAGTTCTCATTTACATTTCGAATGAAAGTACCACTGTGCCACTGGAAACTTTGTGTCTGCCTTTGAATCGTTGTGAGAGGAAAGTTTTCTTGTTAAGTTGCAGATTGTATGGCGCCGGTAAACACGGTGCGGCAAGTGCAGGGCTCCGGGTTCGCAGCTCGAGGACACCATGCATCCATGCCTCTGATTGAGCCAAATCCTGGCTCATAACTAATTGCCAGCAGCGACGACGACGGCGCTGGCAGCGGTGCAAAGTTTAAATTAAGTTGCGTGTCATAGTCGAAAAGTTTTCCACTTATTCAAAGAGGCACGTGCTCCGCTGAGCACCACTCCATGGAGAAACTCCTGTCCTCCACTGGCCAACGACGCCAGCGAAGACGAAGGATTGACAAAAGAAATAATAACCAACGGATGGGAAATATATGCATTACTGCTTTACGTGCAAACCAAGTGGCAAAAATAATGGAAAATCCATAAATAACAAGAAGCTGCTGGTGAAGTTAACCACATAAGTAATTTAAAATGATAAGTTAACTGGGAATCAACATCGAAAATGTCTTGGTATATTTAAATATTTTAGATTACATTTACACTTAGTTATTCCAACTAATAAATAGGCTTCGTTTATTTAGACATTTAATCAAATGCATAACATTTAAATGGAATTTTCTCTGCATGTGCAATCTCTTACCGCCATCACACACAGTTTTGTTGGGTTTATCACACTTAATCTTAGGATCATTTCCAGTTGATATATGTAGCCAGTGAATAATGGCAAGCCGTGCTGTCCGGCTCCTCAATTCGTTTTCACCTTTGACTGCGGCTGCGGCGACGTTGATGGCGACTCATCGAAGTCCAGGTAATCTGCGTAGTCGCGTCGCTTGGACAGCGACAAGGTCCAGCAGATGATCCACAGGGGCAGGAATATCGTGCAGATGACAAAGTACAGCCAGTTGCCATAGATCTGCAATAGGAAAGTATTCCAGTTTATTATCAATGTATGTATATTAGTTGTGAAAACTGAAATCATAACTTACCACGGAATCGATGAGTCCATAAGCCGAGGCATCCATGGCCGCGGTGGCCGCCCTCAGCATGATCTTCTGCACCGACAGCTCCGGAAACTGGTAGAATGTCATGGCCAGCACGATCACATAAACGACCATCATGGGGTTCATGACCAGCGTTGCCAAGCGGATCGTGTTCCTCAGCGTGCTGCGCGAGTTCTCCTCCTTGGTCTCCAGCGCGATGACCAGCGGCACAGTCAGCACGGCCGCAAAGAAGCCTAGGGCAAAGTTGAGCAGCCCGATGACGATCAAGGCGCAGCCATAGATAAGCAGAAAGGCCACGTGCAGCAGCTCCAATCCTCCGGGCGGCAATACCACCACAAAGGGCAGAACGAAACCGATCAGAGACAGAAAGCTCAGTACTGAGGTGGTCAGGGGTGCGGCGCCCATAGGAATCTCCAGGAAATATTGCTGCAGGGGCAGCACGTTGCACAGGAAACCAATCAACAGGGTCGCAGTAAGGTAGATCAATACCGATCCATACGGCAGCTCGAATTTATCCGGCTCTAGGTTCTCCTCCAGCTCCGCCTCCTGTTCGTGCTCCCTAAGCCAGTCAGCGGCCTTTTCCAGCTCTGCGTTGGTCGCCGGGAGCGTGGACCACGTTAGATAGGCCTTAAGGAAGGCACAAGCCACCAGAGCCACCAAAGCGGGCATATAATCCCCAATGGAGATGTAGCGATCGTTGTTCACGATCACATAGAAGAAAAAGCTTTGATGGAAGCGCTCCAGCAGATTGTTCAGACTCCTGGCTATTCCCTCAATGGCCTTCAGCAAAGGCACCGCTGCCGATCCTGGACTGCCCTTCAGTGTGGCATGGGTGGCCCTCCGATTGGCAGCTATGGTCAAAGCATCGATCCGATAACGGTGGAACAGCCCATGATTGCCAGTGGGTACGCCCGACGACTGGCTGGCCAGCATGGTTAGCATCTGGCGGAGATTCTGCTCGAAGTGCGACTGGCTATGACGACGCTTCTTGCGTGGCGCTTGCTTATAGCCAGAGGCGATGCCCTCGCGGGCCATAATCCTCTGCACCAGATTGAACATATCCAGATTGGGCAGCTTGCCGTTCAAGCCCTCAATTCGCACATCCACATGGTCGATCTCCAGATCCTGAACTTCAATATTCAGAGCCGCCTGCAGCGAACCAGCGCGAGCGGGCAAATTGCCAGGACGCAGGTACGCCTTGCTCAAGTCCAGATCCCGGTCGCCATCGTGATAGGCCTCCAGCCAGGCCTGCATGCCCAGCTGCTCCTGTTCGGTGACCAGAAAGATCAGATCCTTCGCCCAGTAGTTCTTGCGTCGGGCGAAATCGGCGAAAGCCAGCAGGAGCGGCACACTGGCGGAAATGTCCGTGTGCACGGAGCTGGCAGCGCGATATGGAGCCGCAAAAACGATGCCCTCCGTGGAGGCAATTCTTGGGGCCCTCAATATGCCGTAGATATTCTTGCCGTGATACTCTTTACCGCCGCCAAATGGGTAGCGTAACGTGTAGTTGTGGGTGTGCGTCTCCAGGCCAAACTCGTTCATCTTGGCCGCAATCCAGGCGTGCGGCGTGGTGGACAGATGATCCTTTCGCTCTCGCTGCAGCTCCTCCAGCAGCTGGATGGCCAGACGATTCGCATCGATGCGGATCTCTGGATAAACCAAGCCTACAACAGATAATACAAATTGTTAGCGACTCTCTATGGGTGACGCTGCACGTAACTCACCTGGCGAAAGGGCATTCTCGGAGAGATATGTCCCGTGGTTAAACTCCGGCAGCGCCAAACAGAAGAACCAGGCCACACCCGCCACATAAAGGGCGTAGCACACCTTGCGAACATGGCGCGCCAGTCCGTCCACCAGCTTGCTTTGCGTCGATATCGACGGATCGGACAGCAGACCCATTTTGGATGCCCTATAACCTGTATATATCCCGAATCACAACAACACGAATCGGACAAGCCGGCGGAATTGTATCGATGCGGGCGTTATCGATAACCTCGATAACCGACTGCGTATGACGCTAGGGAGGAGAGAGTTAGCAATGGATTTTATTGCTCGAAATTAAACAAAATTTTCCCAATGTTTTTGAAATTTATATATATTTTTTTTATTATATCAAAATATACTTATTAAGCTACCCTTCACGCTTGGTTTTAGATTTTTATAACATTAGGCATACTCGGATATTCACAAGAAATGTGTTCCAAAAATAATGAAAAGAATAAATATTTATTTTTTTCCTCTTTTTGACGTTAATGTAACGAAGCACTTATCTGAGAAAGTACAACCATAATCATGTTCTCAGATTGGAGTTTTTAACAAGTCCAGAGTTTTTCGAGAACCCTGAAGTTTTTAAAATTCTTAAATGGTTGTTCCAAATTTCCTCTCCGAAAAACACTAGCCAAACGAAGTAGACATTTGGTTCTATCATTAAGAGTTACAACAAACACTAAAAACTTAACTAAAAAAAAAAAATATTGTAAACCAAATATTAAGTATAACATTGCTTAGTGTTAAACCTTCTGATGGTTCCGTTTACATATATGACTATACAATTTTAATTGGGAGGGGTGCAATAAAATAGCCTATTCCTACGCTTTCTTTTAAAAAAAAAATACAAAAAAAAATCCTAATCGTCATCGTCAATAACAATTATATGCGATGACAGCAGAACGGGGTCCCCAGGTTCCGTATGCTAGCCGGAATTTCCCGGAGCTCTGACCACTGCAGCTGCATTTTGGGGACTCCAGACGAGGTAATCGGTGTCGATGGTCAGCTTGGGCTGCTTAAACTGCGGCAGCTGTAGGTGATCTTGAATGGTCTTGGACGTAACGCAAATGACATTCTGGCCCTTCCAATACTTGATCATCTTCATGGACTGCAACGTGTAGATAATGTCGTCGTGGGTGATGCCACTCATTTCGCTCAGCTCCTTGATTGTGATCTGCTCTGGAGCGCAGCGGGTTTTCATCAGCTCCAGAAGAGTGTATGCCCAATAGCTGCGATAGCTCAGCCTACCCAGATCCGAGAGCGGCTTCTCCGGACTACCGATGACACCCTCCTTGCGCGACAGCTCATAGCTAAAGGCTATTAGTAGTTTTCCAAATCCCTTCCGCTGATGCGGCGGCAATACCAGAATGCAGGCCACGTTGTAGTTCTCCAGCGACTTCTTTTCCTTGGAGAAGTAGCCCACAATGTGACTGCCCTCCTTGTCCGTCTCGCAGAGAATGTAAAAGAGGAACGGGTCCATGTCGAAGTACAGAACCTTGTGGTCCAGAAAGAGCTTGGCCATCAGGCACAAAAGCTGGCAGTATAGTGACTCCTCCTTGCCGTTCACCTCGTAAATGGATATATTGCCCTTGCGGTAGATCTCTCTTCCGGGCGGACGCCTGCGGCCGCATTCGTGCAGATGATAGGCATAGCTTGCCCTGAAGCGCATATACTTTAGGCAGTACTCGCAAACATATAACGTACGTGCCTTGCCATATTCCTCGGGGAAGGGACTGAAGTACCAGGTGTCGATCTCGTAGTTGCCAAACTGCAGCTTATCAATGTACTTGATCTTGGTAATGGACTCGTGCTCCTTCTCCAGCGCCGCCTGCGTGGCGGTCAGCTCAGCATGGCTCTTCTGCACGTGGTTGATCTCATCGTAGCGCCGCTTCTGGTAGCGTGTCATCTTGCGGTCGCTGTAGTCATAGCGACTGTTCTCGCAATAAGACAGATAGTAATCCTTGTTGCCCGTCCGCTTCTGCCGTTCGGATGAGGCAGCTGCCGCCGCGGCGGCCTGTTGGGCGAGCATTTCCCTGCTAGTACTTGGCTGATCTGGGGCCAATGGTGGCGCTGGCAGCACAGTAATGCCGCCCAAGTCATCCGCATTGTCCGAGATTCGGTGCCGGCCCACCCAGCCGTCCAGGCGGCGATTGAGGCCAACATAATGGACGTAGTACTCTTCGGGAGCGGCCGCATTCTCAGTGGTGCGAGACTGAAGCACCTGGCCACGGTGCACGGTGCCATCCTCCCGCCGAATATAGTAGATCTTGTCGGGATTTTCGCTTATATCGATCTTTTGCATCAGAGGGTCACCCGTTGTTATGACCGTCTCTCTGGAAGTGCTGTCGTGCTCCATGGTCAAGGCATCATCTTCGTCCTCCTCTTCCTCTTCGTCGTCATCGCTGCTGCTACTTTCGCTGCTGTCGTCAGAAATGGCCTCCACGTTGGCGCTGAGTATGGTTTGAACGGGCAGTACTACGGCTGGCGGAGGCATGTTGCGCTGGCGAGGATCACGCGGCGCCAGCCGGGTGGGCAGGCCAGGTGTCGATTCCTGCATGTAGCGAACGCGCATGTAGGAGGATAAACCTACCGCTGGTGGTTCCTCGCCGTCATCTGTGGGCGAGGCAGGAGTCTCGGGAACTTCTTCCGCTGCTGGTGGAGGTGGTGGTGGCGGTGGGGCAGCCAATGGTAGCCCCAGTTGTTGTGCCCCTTTGAGATGAAGAGGAGCTGGAATGGTAACCACCTCGGTGATTATGGCATTAGACGGAGCATCGGGATCCATAACGAAGTCGTCAATGTTGGAACCAGTGCCGTAGGCGTTGATGTCGGCCACGCAGATTACCGTATTGGAGGAGGGCTCATCCTCGGTGTCCATTTCCTGGTCCACCTCCACTTCCTGCTCTTGCGGCTGCGCGGGCTCCTGTGCCTGCAATTCAACTGGAACTGGTGACTTCACCTGCTCCTGACCGTCCTCCTCCTTTTCCTCCTGCTGCTGCTGCTGTGGTTGCTCCGGCTCGGGCTCCGGTGGTGCCTCCTCCGCCTCGCTAACGTCGTCGTACCGCGAGGAGCTGGACGACCTGGTGGAACTGGTCGATGTGCTGCTCGCTGGCGTGCTGTCCTCCGAAATGGGACTGATGTCGCGATGCTGGCGCTTTGCCGGTGGCTCCGACTCCTCCGCGGCCTCCGTTTGGACACCGCTGAGGTCCAACGACTGCTCCGCCGACTGGTCCGAGCCGCTGACGTCCAGACTGGCGCTCAATTCGGCCGCCGCATCTTCAACCGGCGTCCTCGGCGGACCGCCAATTGTGTACGCATTGGTTGGCTCTTGTTCCGGCTCGTGCTCCTCCTCCGCCGGCTGCTCCTGCACGTGGCCCGCGCTGGGCGTCTGTTCCAGCTCCGCTTCAGACATTCTTAGCCGCTAGATTTGTCCGATTGCGTATTTTTGTTCACTTTTTAGGGAAATGAAACGAAATACGGCGTAAAATGCAACCCTGATTTCCCACAAAAACAAGTCCATATAATCGATTATTAATCGGCCGTTATCGATAGCTTGCGACAATACTTTGCCCCCTTTTTGAAATTACCCTTCTGGATTTTTCTGAGCATTAAGGTTTATAATATATTTTATTTATCTAAAACCTTCAGAAGAAGCAATTAAAAAAATTGGAACTGATTTCGAAATTTTTATTGAACATCTATCCTACAGAATTAACGCGCAAACAATTATTGGTTGTTGACTTGTGTACATTGCTAAATACAGACAGCTAAAAGCACGGCATGAATTTGGAATTCTTAAAAAATCTTAAATGCATAGATAACAAATGAAGAGTCGAGTTCTCTGTGACGATAGGGAGTTCCTATATGCAATTAGCCGTGCACATTTTGGATTATGCGTAGACCATTACATGACCCCGCAGAGTATAGGTCAGATCATCGTGGGTTCCCGTACATATATGTGTTATGTATATATATTTATATAAATGTGACTCGTGTTTGCTATGGCCACCGTTCGACAAAAAGAATTTGGTTTTGGATATTCATATTCATCACATCAAAAATATGGACTAGAATAATCCCCACGACCTTCGCCTGACTAGCGCAGGTTTAGCTGCCTCTGCTGGCCACGATCGTAGAATAAAAGATAGGCGGGAACGCTCAACACCTCGTCGATGCTCACCTCCCGCACAATCGTATCCGATGTGTAGTACCACCTAATAAGAATAGCATGGAGTTAGCATAAAAATTACACATAGTACGTATACGGAGGCTATGGAATCCATACCGATGTGCGTTCCGCAACGAGCCACGCCTGTAGGTTACAAAGTGACCGCAGTTTGCCTCCCCGGAGTGCACCACCACGGCCAGAAGCCGGTAAAGATTCTTGGGGAACATCGTGCCAAAGCCCTCGCCACCACCCACGCCATTGTTCATCGGCAGGCTGGAGGAATACAGCGACATTGTCGAGCCCCAGGGTGTGCCAGCCTGCAATCATAAACAAAAGTTTTTGTTTTAACAATATGCGACTTACTGAATGTAAGCTGTTCTTGAATTAAATGCCACTACTTTGTACACCAATTAGAAAAGGAAAGAACTATATATTCTATAGATATATATATTCAAATTATCATATATTAGGATGATTTTTACAGGGGAAGTTTGTTATTCTGGGCAAACATATGCAACACAAGCTCACCTGGCTGTTGAGATGGGGCTGCACGAAGCTGTAGGGCGCCATGGAGAGGCTCTCGGGGAAGTGCACATAGTCCTTCCGCTTGCACACCTGTCCAGTTGGCAGCCACACCGTCCGCGCCACATGGATGCACAGGCAGGCCGGTAGTTTGGCGAACGTAACCGATTTGGTGTGCGTGGTGGTCTCGTTGCAGGAGTCACACTTGACATCGCTCAGATCCTCCGATGTGATATACTCGCTGAGCAAGTGGCCCAAACTCAAGCCAGTTCTGCGTTGCGGCGGCAAATTTAGCGTGATGCTTTCGAACTTATCGTAACGTACGGCCGATTTGGAGCCGCAGCCATTGCACACGATCTGGGCGCCCATGGCGCCCTGAAACGGATGCGCCACTTGGCTGGGCATCATATTGGACCAGATGGACACCCGACCCGGTCCGCGATGCAGGCGTTCCAGAGATCGACAGGAGCTGGACACCCGGCGATTCAGGCCGTCATCCTGCTGCTGTTGGGATTGTGGAAGGCGCGGTCGCGACGAGCGCTCGCCGCCCAACGTAGGCGTAGCCAAGGAATCTGGATTATTGACGAGCGGAAAGCCAAAGGGTGTCCCTGGCGAAACGGCATCCAGAAGCAGGGATCCCAGGCGATCGTTTCCGTCGCGTTCGCAAACAGAGGCAGGCGAATCCGGTGTGTGGGCCTCGGAACGCACCAATCGCTGCAAACTGGTGCTCTCATCGTACTCCATGTTTAAGAAATCAGTGAGCATGGCACTGGAGGGCCTGTTCGGTTGATCCCCGATCCTCTGGCTGGCTCCCAGGCCCGCTGCCATGGAGCTAAATGATCGGAAGGCCCCAACCGGCGTGGCTGTGCCCGCAAAGCTGCTGTTATCATCGTTATCCGTTGGCAGAGCATCCGACAGACAGCCGAGATGCTGTGGCCGTATGGCCTCCTCCTCCAGGCAGGTCAATAGCACGTGGAACAGCTCGTGGGCGTCGTGCTCCTCCTGTGGAATCACCCAGCCCAGGGCATTCAGAGCCCGGAGAACGGCTCCCGGCGAGTGGGGATCGCCGCGCAGAGTGGCATGGGTGCCATTAACCACCTCCAGGGTGTTCAACATCGAGGTAATTAAGCTTTTTCGATCCGGCGAGGCGTTGTTGTACAATTGCAGCCAGGCAATGAACTGGGGACAGGCGGCCATCGCCTGTAGCAGGGTGTTTAGGAAGCAGGTCAGTCCAAAGTTGTGGAGACCGGCAATTTGGCCGCGTCGTTGACGCAACCGGGAACCTGGAAATGTTTCGCTGGAGTATGGAACTACCCCATGGAAGATCTACTACTCACCCGAAGGACCCCAGAAAACGAAGGCTCCGACTACGGCGGCTACCGTCACTCCGGCGGCCATTAGAATCTTCTCGCTCTCCATGGCTTAAGATTTCTGATGGCTGCTTTTCCGGTGCAGATCACTGCGGTACCGGGAACTCCCAAACCAGCCGCCAAAATCACACAGACTAATAACTCTAGTTAGGAATTTAGACGGAAAAATTTTTTGTGTCTCTTGATGTGTTGCAAAGCGATTCAGTTGTTAACACCACAACTTGCGGCCATTACACAACACTGGCGCGTAATTATCGTAAAATTTGCTAAGAAAATCAAGTATTTTAAAATTCAACCTAATCGTTGACATGTGAATGTTTCTGCTATGAGCATTAAACCAACATAAGTTTAACAGCTTACATTTGTAAACGTAGAATATATTTCCCATACTACTGTGTCTATCGATAGCGACGATTTTATCAACTTTCGATAGGCATCTCGAACAGCTGTGTGGAAAGGGGATTGTAGTAAAGGAAAACAAAGTAGGCACAACACAACAAGCAAAGTTTTCAAATCGAAACGGCAACATTAACATTCGGAGTTCAGTCGTCGTTCAGTTTAGAATAAATATCCTCCTGGGGCTTTAAACAAATAAAGAGGGGCATAACCTAGTGAAAATTAACTGCAAAATTTGTCTGTGATTGTGTGAATCAGCTGTGTGGGAAATTCGAAACGGAAGACTCTGGAACCTTCTCGTCGCTTATTTCTATTGTAAGTATTGCGATTGGCTTTTATCTTTATGCTTTATTGGCTTTATTATATGCAGCCATTTTGCATCGTCCTTGTGTCCATTTCCCAATTTTCCCCAGCTGACTCTTGCTGCGCAATAGGAAAAGCACAACAACAGACCATGCATACATACACACACACACACACGTATGGACTTAATCGCTTCTGTTTTTGTTGCTGCTTTATTGCGCCGTTTGTTTATGTCGCCTATTCGCTGCGTGGCCGTTGTGCAATTTGCTCCCATTTTCCACATTTAATTTTGGAATCTGTGCCACGCAGCTTGCCAAATTGCATATTCTAGAATATTTGAGAATTTTCTATTTATTTCCATTCAAATCTTTTGCGTCTTCTCTCCTTGTCGCACATCCATACATGCAAGCAGACGCGCACTTGTTTGCTCATATGTGTGTGTGCGCGAGTCACGTTTAACGGTTTCCTTCCATGTGTTTGTTTACAGTGGGTATTGGCTAATACCTATTTCGAAAATGTCCATGGAAACACTATTTTTGGTTGAGAAATATGCGCACACAGCAACAGATTATCGAAAATTGGTTGTGTTGCAATCATAAACCTAAAAATATTTTCCTGCCGACTTATATGTATGAAAATCAATAATAATAAGCCAACAGCATCAAGGAATATTTAAGAGTCACTTGTATCTTGCCACCACTGTATGTAAGACCCCCTTTCTCTTCCAGGCGATCTGACCTCGAGCGGAGCTTTAGTGACGACCTCTAACAAAGAACAAAGAAAGCCCGAGTGCAGTTGCCACTGCCTTGTAATAACCACCAAGCCATATACACAACTGGCTCTAACCGGTGGTAACCAAATTCGCAATTGGTCGAAACCAGTTGCTGCAGCTGCCTAACGTCGCACTTCCGCCCGTGAGGAGACAACAAAGAGCTCGAATTGAATATGGATGCCCAGGAAAGTAGGAGTGAACAGTCGGGACAATCGGTCGACCACGAACAGCACGAGGAGCATCGGATCCGTACGGACAGCGAGAGCTCCGTGGAAAGCATGACGCGCTTCGTGCTGCCCAGCTTGGATGGCACTCCGCCGAAGATTGTGACCATGGACGAGGTGTCCAGCATGTTCAAGAACTTGCGGAACATGGAACTGGCTCACGAGATAGCCATCAATCCGGACTTCAAGCTGCAGAAGTACGAGCCGCCCTCGGATAGGTGAGCATGAGCCAGCAGCCATGTCAGGAATTCCATTCAATTAACATTCCTTTTGAATGTCCACAGTTTGGAGGGCGCCATCAAGAAGATGGTACACAAGGCCTTTTGGGATCTGCTGCGTGTGCAGCTGGAACGCCAGCCGCCATCGTAT
Source organism: Drosophila sechellia (assembly GCF_004382195.2). Lineage (NCBI taxonomy): Eukaryota > Metazoa > Arthropoda > Insecta > Diptera > Drosophilidae > Drosophila > Drosophila sechellia. The sequence goes on from NC_045954.1 coordinate 5,618,203, forward strand.
GATCAGGCCATCCGGTTGCTGGCCGAGATCAAGGAGTGCTTCCCGCAGCTGCTGTCGCCCAACAACGAACGTGCTCTGGCCCACATCAACGAGGTGCTGGATGACTCCGTCATCCGCCAGCAGGCGGAGCGGGGTACCCTGGACTTTCGGGCATATGCCAACTTTGTGATCAACATCCTGTCGCGATCCTGTTCGCCAGCTAGGGACGAAGCTGTGGCCGCCCTGCGTAAGATCGACGATGTGGTGGACACGTTTCGCTGCATCCTCGAGCTGATGACGCTGATGAAGCTGGACATGGCCAACTTTATGCTTCGGCTGGCGCGCACCGAAATCGCCGCCAATTCGGTGCAGTATGAGAAGGAGAAGTTTAGCAAGTACTTGCGCGAGTTCCATGGAAATGGTGGGTTGTTGGCCACAAAAAGTGCAAGTGATCATTGTTTTATTGGGAATGCCCTTATTTCCAGTTGGTTTTCCGGCCACTGAGGATTGGCTGCAGCGTCACCGGTCCGGTGGCAACGATGATGAGATCATTTACAATGCCTACGTGCAGCTGCTTGACTATCCGGCCGACAAGGAGTTCCCGGAGCTGTTGCGCATCGACAAGGAGCGCTTCGCCGGCCTGAGCTGGCGCGCCCAGCGCTTGATCCTGTGCGCCTCGCTCATCTCGGTGGCCCAGGGCATGCCTATCATAGCGCAGCGCCGCGAGAACCGCATCAAGCTGGCCCAGCAGCTGGACATCATTGTGCAGGACATCAAGAACCAGGAGTAAGATTCCCCGTGCTCTAGCCAAGCGCTGATTTAACCCTTCTTCAACCTCCATCAACAGCCAAGTGGCCTCTACCATCGAGAGCTGCTATGAGCAGATTCGCTCCTTTGTGAACAAGGCCTTGGAGCAGGAGAACATGCCCGCGATGAGTGATGCCGACCAGGCAGCACTCAAGAATCAGGTGCTCAAGCTGACCAACAAGGCGTCGCCGGTGCCCAGTTTGATGGGTGAGTTCACTCGTTTATATAATACAATGTATTTTATATTAAATTCACGTGAATCCCCTGCAGCCAAACGATTGGATGGCTATGTGCGCGTGACCCTGCGCTCCAATGGCAGCATTCCGCCGCCGCCCTCGGGATTCGCGGACTACCAAGAGGAGCTGGTTGCATTTATCGCCTCGTTCCGTCGCCTAGTGTCCTACAACCACGCCGTGTTCGGGGAGCACTTTCACCAGATTCTCAACAAAACGTTGCCCGGCGAGGAAACGCAGGCTACCACTTCCGCGGCCAGTGGCATAAACGCTGGCCAGGCCCAGACTGCCAAGCCTTAGGTGTAATTGTCTACCGTCTAAGGCAACACAAGATACCAGCATACAACACTCAGACACACCTGGAGGCGACTGGCAGATCTGGCGGAGATCTGCACGATGTTAGGGCACCCGGAGTAGCGGACAGCAGCTTCCGTTGGAGGTGGAGAGATTCCGTATTCCGCAGCTGCTTTCCCATGTGACGTGACACCTGCGTAGAAAATTTGACGCACGCACCCGTAACCACCAAGTAGAAACGAGTACTCCAGACCCAAATCCCCCTGCAAAACCAGTGGGATCCGTGGCGTCTGAAAGGAATCAATAATGTGCTGGGGCGTCTGTGATAACAAGAATATTCAATACAAAATTGAAATTTGTGGGGGTTTAGATAAGTGAGCTCGATTATGTGTGCTCCTCTAATTTCGCAATCTTAACCCCCTCTTCATAGTTACGATCAACGCATATATATATATATTATGATTATACAAGTGTACCCTAACCCCGGACTAATCCTAATTCTTAGACTTCTGTGACCGTAACCTCCATTGAATTTAGTTTATTTTATTGATCAGTGTTTCGACTGAATCTTCACGAATATGTATATCTTTAACTAGTGTACCGATATTCAAAATAAATGATTTCAAGGGAACATTACATCATATAACATGAGTGATTTTATGTTAATTTTGCGAATTAACGACAAATTATTTTAAATATGCGACACCGAAATGGTTTTGAATCTAAGATGCTGCCAGATCGGGGAAATATGTAAAAAGACCGCCAGGTGGCGGCACAGCGTGAAATAATTCGCTAGATGGCGTCTTGCTAACGGATTTCTAATTCGAATTTTGAATTACATTTCCATTATTTAAGATTTAATTAATGATTTGGTTACCCACTGATTCCAATATAATAAATGCAATGAAATAGGTTAAATTTAAATATCTATCAACTGGCCTTGTCGACTTTGAAGCCCCTGACCTCGCTTCGCATTCATTTGCAATTTTACTTTCGTTTTACATTTTCACCGATTTGCCTTCGCAATGGATTATTTTGTCTATCTATGCGCAGCAAGTGCCAAAAAGTACTAAAAGGTAGTTTATTTGGATCGCCAAAATTGGAGATGGCATCGTTTTCGAAATCATGAACACATGCATCCCCAGCAGAACTGTATCCATCATCATTACTATATTAAACTCATTTCCGCTGCTGCTTTTGGCGCAATGATATTTATAAAAAGTAATATTCCCGAGTGATATTACGCAATCGCAGAGGCAATCTTATCGAGGAAACGGAATGGATCGTTTTACTATTGCCATTGTGGTGATAAAGCGCCAGGGAAGATTAGATTAACCAGTTCGTTCTGCTCGTGGTTTCATTTTGACCACGATCCAAGCAAATACGCCGACTTATAGCCAATATACCATCGCACTTTATGATATTCACCGAAATGCCAGACGGTACATCCCAAAAGTAAAAATAATTAAATTAACTTGTAATAATCAAGCGCAGCTTGCTAGTTTGAAATTCATCTAGTTTTGCGTCAGTTATAATTACAATTATCGCATAATGACGCAGGTTGTGGGGTTTGGATAAGATACGCCCTATATGGCGCACACAGGGTATCATAAACTATTTCACCTGGCATCTGTGCAGTTTTAATCATCCCAAAACATTGGAAGTTCTGGTATTCTTATATGCAAACATATGAACATATGTACATCATACATATGTATGTATGTACATTTGCCCACTGATCATAAATGCCACCGCTGATTGACTGATGAGTAGAAAAATTGGAAACCGATTGAAACCACTCAGACCTTGAACGATCATTGACGATATGGAAAACTAGACAAGGGAATTACACAAAATGGAAAAGGCGAAGAGGAAGAGCGCCTGATTAACGTGTTTTCAGTCATTGGGAACTCGAGGTTTTTGATTATACCGCCTGATATGGCATTCTGTAATTGGGCCAACCTTGCAGAGTCGAGATAATAGTGATTTACTACACATTTGCGCCAATAGAGATAGGAAATTTATAAATTGCTCCAATAAGTATGCTGCAATAAATGGCATATCTCTGGTCCTTTGATAAAAATTAAAGAGAAGTTATTAATGTTGAATTCTATTCTTTATTGTTTATGTGCCCAAATGAAATGAGAGCGTGCTGCAGATATTTTAGGAATGTGCTCGAAGCGCCTTTTAAAGCTCTTTAACCTTCATGTTGGGCGGTTACAGAAGGTCGGGTCAAGGAGGGTTAAAGCCACACCAACTTACACACATACATATACTCACATAGTTATATTACATATATTTCCAGAGAGAGAGTGAGAAAGAGAGCGGCCGGCTTATTGCATGCGAATATTTGCACGTGCTGTGGACGAGAGCAGCGCAGGCGTTTTACCGTTATTCGACCGGCGCTTTCTCCGCTGTCCTTCCACGCTCTCCATCTCACTTTTCGGGGTAAGTTTCCCCTGAATGCGGCGAATTCTGCGAAAACCACCACCGCTCTTATTGTTAATACACCACACCTAACTGCCCACACCCCCACCACCATTAGCCCTGCCTTTGTATAGAAGTTGCACTAAAAGAGAGAGAAAGCTAGAAAGACAGAGAAATGGAAAGAGAGGGGGAAATGAAAACAGCTGCAATTGATGATAATGATAAGGATATGCAAAAAGACAAATAACTGTATATGTCCGAGCTAACCTTTTGAACTTTGACATTGCGGGTTCAAAAAGGAGCAGCCTAATTATAGTGAGATAATGATGTATAAGATTAGTAGCATGCTGATAAAATGAAACGGGCGGCCAACATTAACCTTTAACTTGCTCACTCATAATAGTGGAAATTCTGATATCCTCAAAAAGCGAATTTCTTTTCTGCAATACTTTCATTTAATAAGGAAATATCTGTAAGTCCTTCAAGTTACAGAAAATGCTTTATACGAGGCTTCACTTTATGGCCTTTTCTGTGGACTTTTATACGCTGCATCAACTGTGTACATCGATGCGTACATAATGTGCAGCGCCAACTTGGGGACACACACACCATATGGATATAGAACAGCTTCTGCGCTCTGAGTTAGTTTTTTCCCGCCTTGCGATGCTCTTTTTTGGACCGATGAATTTCCATGCCCTTTTTTAGACACAAAACAGTGAGCTCCAAATCGGTTTTCACTTTTTTTTCGAGACCCCCAAACAAGTGGTGGAGCGTAGGATTTTACATGGGCATAAAGTGAATATCTATGTATACTAGCATAGGTACTAGTATATGTACGTAACTTAAGACGAGTTTGCAGTTTAAAAGTTTGAAGAGGCTTTGAATTTTATTATAATTTTTTTTTACAATTAAAATTAACCGCTGCATGCACTTCTCCGTCGGTCAGAATGAGTTATGCGCCCATTTAAGGGTTAAGGCTTCCTCCTTGATCATTTTCCCATCCATATAGAGATAAATCACACACCTTTAACCTCCCGTTTCCCATTTCCATTCAAATTCCCATTTCCACTTCCCGTTTTTCCAATGAGCCATAAAATGAAGGCAATCGATCACTTTGCATTATAAATCAATGCGTGCTTCTTGTCGGAGAAGTGTGATGGTGGGGGCTAACTAGTGGGTGGCGGGGGAGGTGGGATGTGTGTGTGGAGAACGGCTTACACAGCATAAAACGCGGAGAGAGCGCCGAAGAGAGAGCTTCGGCTGTTGCGTATAACCATATTTGGCTTGCATTTTGCCCAACTGCAGTGTGTGCAAGTGTATGTGTGTGCACACGTATAAGCTGCGCTCAGCATAGCCTCTCTCTCTCTCTCTTCCCGCTCGCAGAGAGCGGAGTAACAGAATGAAATAATAAAAATACATTTGAACTTGAACTTCCCGCACCCGTCTCTGCATACATGTGTGTGTGTGCGTGGAGTCGACGCCCCCGCCCAAAAACAAAAAAGGAGCCGGCGACAAACACACCCAAATACAGTAAAACCCCCCAAAACTAACACCCTCAATTACCAAACTAAAACTATGTTCGTTTAAGTACGTAAGATAGCTAATTCGATATTTGAAATTAATGTTCTCACATAGGCTGCAAGTGTGCCTTATAGACTCATCACTGTACTTGCTCATCCGCCCGCTTCCACTCCTTTTTCTCTTTCTTGGGCCGATTCCTCCGGCTCTTCCATCGAATTCCCGATTATGGTCGCAGAATTGGCCGCGAGTCTTGAATCGAATCGATTTATGAAGCGACTTCTACCTGCTAAGGTCCTCCGATGGATGCGATGATGCGATTTGAATAATAACGATCGTCGATCGCCTGTATAATAACCATTTCTCATTTCGTTTTCAACTCCATTTGGCTGCTTTTCCCTTTTATTTCGCCCTCTTCAGCGGCCTGCGTTGTGAGCGGCATTCGTAATCGCCTCCGTTTCCGTTCGAGTGACTGATCAAGTGTATATAATGAGTATATATATCTGGTATGGGGATGAGCTTCCTCCGACAGTGCCTGGAAGTTATGGAAACCTTATAGCCTAAGGTCGTAAAACCATATATGAAACATTTCGTTTCAGCCAGCAACTTCAGTACCCAACGAGCTATATTTACTAACTAGCTTAGTTACTATATCTGAATGTTTCAAGGGAATAAATTCCAACTGCTAGAAATCAAACCATATTGCTAGGGGTTCTCGAGTGCTATTGGAGATAAGTTCGGGGAAACCAAAACGAAACTGATATAGTTTTTCACCTTGATACTGAAGCACCTGCTGATATGTTCATATGTAAGGAATTTGTATATATGCCGCATTGCCATTGAGTGCAACCCTTTGCTTTTTCCATCTAGTATACCACTTTTAACAATTCTCCGTTTTATTCCTTTGATTTCCTTGCCATTCCTTTTTTGGCTTGGCGACGGAAGTGCTTGTCAGCCACGCCCATTTCTGCACTGTCATAATTTAACACCCCCAGGGCAACGTGGGAACAATGGAGCCTTAACCCTCTACACCACCGTCTACTTTCAGCCCCAGATGGTGTCTAGTTAGATGCCTAAGCCATTTAAAAGAAAGCATTGTGCACTTTATTCAATTTATTTATTGCTATTCATGGTTGAAGTAAGTTATGTTTCAAATAGTGAGAGAATAAGTCTCAGCGTATTGGACTCCGCTTGAGATACAGAAGTGTTATTCGGCAGCTCAAGTGAAAAATATTCGAGAATTTCATGCTGTTACTCATAGGGTTAACGACTTCCCGGAGTTTGGGGTCGAAGTTCCCTCCGATTCCACATTGAATGCAATTTTAAAGAGTTTTTCGAGAACGAAAACATATAAAAAAGTAAGAGCCAAACGGGTAGGGCGTTGTATGCTTGACTTTATCGAGGGGTGAAGACAGAGAAGAACTCTCGTTGTATTTAATGCATTTGGCATATGGGTGGCACATTAATTCTACTGTTTCATCTTATCTTGCATTTCGGGTATACTACATACATATATGTACAACATATGTACACTGTTTTCGGGGCGATTTGAGCCGGAAAGAGCCCGAGTATATTATGCTTTTGAGGCTGGGAGCGATTAGTCAACAGAGTTGCCACCACCAGCAATCAGTAATAATCAGTAGTGCCCGAAAAACCGAACCACCACGATGGCGAAACAGCTGATCTCACCCCCTAGCAAAATGTTGGCCCAGGACAGAGCCACCCACCCCGAACCCCCACGAAAATTCAGTGACGGGTGTCTGGGGTTCAAGGTTGAGCCGCTGCGGTGCGACCCTCATTTGGACAATGCCAGTCCCATAAGCAGATGCACTGACAGAAATCGCACATATCAGATCCTTCATGGCACATACATACTTACACGATCTTCTCTAGAACCGTAGAGCTGGAATAGTAATTATTTTCCAGTGCATTCCATCCCTGCGCACTCCCATTTGGGGTGGCAATTGTAACGGCACCCACCCCTATATCGTACCTACACCCTGTATATCCTTCACATCCGGGTGAATCATTCAGCGCCTGCTTTTATCCCTCCTTGCCTTTCTTTTTTCTTTTTTTTTTTTGCCAAAAATTTCGCAAAAGGGACGCAGCACGTGTCACTTTCACAAAATGCTGGAAAAGTACCCGAAAAATAGAGAAAGACTTCACATTGCAAATCCGTGATGAGTCATGGGCTTTGATTTTGTTGCATTTTCATTAAAAATTTCGAGTCAAATGCATTCGAGCAAATTGCATTCCACATTTCGTTTTCTTTTCTTTGCGCTGAAATGGAAATGCAATTTGTTGCGCTCTGATTACAGTCTCCAAAAAGCGTGTTAGGGTATGCTTTAGTCGGGCGACTTGGGGGGAAACACCCATTGGATACATTGTTTCTCCGAATTAGTATGTCTAATGCAGACCATTAAAGAACTTTAAAACCCAGTTATACATACCCGCCAGTCTGCGAGCAGTGAATTTCCCAAATTATTTATTCATTCACTGCCGCTGTGATCTCATAGATGATTCATTAATTGATGATATCAATAGCAGGCAATTGGAGAAGATGCCCAGGCATAAAGCTAGAATATCAGAATCTTATATGGCATTTGGACAGAACGAAAATATGATCTGTTAAGTGTGTTTGTCTTGCCCCCATAAACATCGCTTAGAAAAACACACAAAAATTCGATCTAGACATATGCAAATTTTGGAGAAAAGGTGGAAAAATGTTTGTTTAGGTCGGAGTTCGTAAACGAAACTCGCACTCAGCTGGTTTTTCCAGATGGTCCTCAACTTTTCCATCTCCAAACACCAGAATCTGTGAGCAACTTAGCAACAATAACGAATAACGAACTTAGGTAATAACTCTTTTGATCAAACGTTTTAGATCAGTGTCACAAGATCGTAACTCCCTTTCTCTCCATCACCCATTTGCTTCTTCTTCTCCTTTTTATAGAGTGCAGCGGTCAGTCAACGGTATTCCAAAATGACTTTCGCAAAAATTTGCCTAATAATTGAAAACTAAAAATAAAAATGTCACATTGTTGTTGTTGCATTTCATTTGGCGAGCGCTCACTGAAATTCTAATTAGCTAGTGAAAGTCATGTCTTCCTCTTCCCCTTTCTTTCCGCCTTTCTTCCCCGTTAACTGTTAACCGCTTTGGCTCGATCATTTTCATCTTTTGTGGCATTGTCCGTTTGCCGTTTTCATGCGCACAAACGGACGGACGGACAACAACGAATTTTGCCATTTGAAATGCAAGGGAGATACGGAGATGAATATCTGATGAGGATTTGAATGGACAACGGTTCGTCAGCGGATAAAGGAGAGTTACCTAATAGATCGGATATCTGATACATTAACGCATCTGAAATGCATTCGATGTACTTAGTTACCACATTTACATACCACACTTGCTGTGCATTAGAGAGTCTGGCCAAAAACTCATCGCCACTCAAATTGAGTGACCAAATTTGGAATTATTTGGCTAACAGTTGATTTCCTGAGCTAGTAAAACAGCGGATGCAACGCCATATAGAACACATATGTACATATGTATGCATGGATGTACGTATGTATGTATATCCCTAAAGCTACAGGTGAGGGTTTCCACTTTTGGGGATTACGTATGACTACGCCCACGATCTATGTACATATGTATGTATCAATTGTATATGGGCAACATTTTCAGTTTCCGCTTTTTAGTTTCAGTTTTTGAAAATAGTTCGTTACATTTCAGCACTCGCACACACAAGCACAGATACAGACAACATCGATTGATCAAAACAATTTGGTTTTCGTTGCTTTTGGACATTTGTTGGATACATTGTACGTTTTTGGGATAAAACCGATAAAAGCCTCTCTTTTTTGTTGTTCGTTTTCAATTCAAAATGCCAACGGCCAAAAACGGGCAGCGACAGCTCAATGTCAATGGCTTCAACTTATATACATACGGCATATACTATATAGCGAATACATATGTGCGCTGCTCGAAGCCCCAAATAAATTATACGAAATTAAATGAAAAATGCCAAAAACGTTGACATTGTGTATTGTGTGTTTGTTTGGCGCTCTTTCTTCCATGTTTTTTTTTTTTTTTTTTTCTCTACCAAATTTATTCGGATGTCATTTGTACGCATTGAACAATCCCATTTCGCTGATTTTATTATCGGCATTGCGAAAGTGATAAGTCGCCCAAATATCGGGTAATACTCGAATATAGCAGGGATCCATTTGAATTCTTCCGTCAGCAACCGACTTTCAAACCAAAAGAGTTCTCTTGCGAATGTGTGTCTCCGTTTGTAAACTGTTTCTTCTACCAGCATTTTCATTTGTTAAACACACCTGGGGTTAGTGCGATAGAAACGAGGCATAAGCTTTAACTTTAAGACCTCAATCTTGGCCCATATGCGCGTGGAATGCAGTTCACGTAGTGACGAAGCGCACCACGAAAATATGAAAATCTGCTGTGGTTCGATCGTAACTTTATCTTTAGTATTTATAGCAATTTTGCCATAGAACGTCATGTGTTGATGGGTCTGAGTCCCGCAGCTTGACTGTTATCTCAAGTATTTTTTTGCAGCTTGGTGGGAAACGAGTTTTGCTTTTTTTACGGATCTTGTGCCGCTGCTTTGGCTTCTGTTTCTGTCTTTGCTTCTGTTATGTGTTTGCTTTCTTTACTCCTCGCGTTTCCATTCTCTTTCCAAACGACCTGGCAATTTCAAACGTAACTGTCAACAATGGGTGGTCTGTTCTTGGACTTTTTTAATCATTCCCCCCTTATAATACTCTAAAAAAAAGGTTTCAAGTCAAGTTTTGTTATATTTTCCCAGACCATGCATTAAAATGCAACCATTTTGCTCGAATCTCTGAAGGCAACCAAAGAATTTATAGAAATCTTCTATCTTACATTGTATTTTTTGGCGAGTGTACTATCTCTCTACTTTGTTGAGAGGCAGGTGCTTGTGCTTTTCAAGCGATCGCCAAACGGTTTCCGATGATCATGGCCATTATCGTCATTACGATAGCTACGTTCATAATCGTCGTTTCTGCGATGTTTGTGTGTTTTTATGCTAAACGGTGCTCCCGGCTCAATTATTTATAATTTTTTTCGTTCGGAGCGGGATTCGCTTTATATTTCTTTTATTTATACCCATTTCGTAGGTTTACCGCTTAACCCGTTTAACTTCTGCCCGTTGTTGGTTTTGTAGGTGGCGGTCTTCTGTTATTTTCTTGTGGATTTTGTTTTCTTCTCGCCTTCAGTTTGTTTGTCCCTCGGTTTTTGCTTGTTTTCTACTCATTTTGCTGTTTCATATGCAAAACAGCGCCAGCCAATAAGTGTACATTACGATTCGGGGTTGATGATTCACTTCAAAAACATGGAATCGACTTTGAGCTGGACGAAAGCCGAACTTGTGACTCATATAGTACGTAGATGCAAATATGTCAGTCAAAAGTTCCGGAGAGTGACTAGACGATATTCGGGGGTTCGGGAAAAAAAAAAACATTTATTTTAATCAAATTACAACGTTGTTGTATTTGTTTACAATACTTATAGTTTTTTGTTTTGGCAAGGCGTTTCTTGTTTCAGAAGATCAACGAATAATTAACCTATATGTAAACCCAGTTTCGTCTTGTTTTCCCACTCTCAAAGTCGACCCACTGTCATCTGGAATCCGGATGACTCACGATCTAGTTAAAGCCGCCGCGTCACTCCCACTTAACGTTGGAGCTATCGCCCAAGATCGGCGGCTATAGCGTTTCGGATCGGTCAGGTGGCACAGTTTGTGACTCAGCCAACTTACTTAGGCCGACTTATCGCCAAGTACGCATATAGTGTATACTCATTTTCAGAGCCCTCTTATCACTCTTATTAGTTAATCTCTGTTGAAATAAATAGACACTTTCGGCCACTTATATATTTCATTATTATTTATTGGCTGTGGGTAAATGGTAATGGTCCTACGTGTCCGTCAGTAAAATATTGCCTATGTGCCTGATAACAGAACGTTGGGCGCCAATGAAATGGTTTTCGAATCAACCCGCATGCGAGTGAAATAATATGGAAAAAAAAGGGAGAGGTTAAGGGATAAGGACCACAAGATAATGGTATGAGCAATAAGTAACAGGGTTTATTCTCCTGATAATGCAAATATTTTGGGCACTAGTGAAATCATGCGGTTGTACTAAGTTGTACACTTCTTAATCTCCGGGAACACACAATTCCAAAAGAACCAAATTTGATAAGCTACAGAGCGCATATTAAGATTCAACGAACAAAAATGTATTTATCAAAACAAACTTAACTTATTTCTACAAAAAGTACGTTGTTCTAACAAATCGGTGTTTTGATGACTAACTTTGCCAGATAAGAAGTTCAAGGAGCTGGCTTTTTTTTATCTTTAGCAGGAATTCGATCAATCAATATTGAACTAGCGGGCATTACTCAGTTTTTCAATATTTGTTGGTTTATACGGAAAGCTATTTATACACGTTAGCGCAGCGTTCGTTACTAGTTACAATTCCCTTGTAACAGCAGTTCCGCAACAAACGGTGTAATAAACTGCATCCCCTCACGTTTCACATAAATTTAAATATTTGCGAAACGCAAGCGATAATTTATCATACACAAACCTGTTTGCAATATTTCTGCCAAGTTCATTAACAGTTTGCATTAAGATTTGCAACTAAAATAAATCACTTCAATACTTTTGATTGAGCTGAAAACATTCAAAAGATTTTCGGATTGTAACTTGAAAACCCACACGGGCAGATGGAAAAATCCAGAAAATTTTCGACCACAAAACTAGTACTAGTACAAACGAGCTCCTCGCATGTCGCACCCACTGGAAAGTGGGCGGGGCGGGTCTAACTATCTGCTTGGCACGATCTGGGGCCTAAGTACCCCGGGCATTATGCTGAGTGCCCGATTTGGGGCCTCACGCAATGCTTTCCGCTTTGCGCCCGGCTCAATCCGGATTCCGGCGGACTCCCGGGGGCGGGGGCGTATATCTGTCGGGGATCTGGGCGTGGCCGGTCCTGGATGCACACACACGTGTGCCCGTTACACACCCGCAGCGGCTGAAAAAGCAAAGCTCACGTGTGCACTTTTCAATTTGTGTAATTAGAGGTGGAAAGCGGCGCGAAAAAAATGGCATCTTTATTTGAATATTTCATTGTCGGCAATGTTTTCTATACTCTTTTCATAGAGTTGTGTGCATTTGGAATTTTATTGAAATGTTGAAAACTCTTCAAAAGAACTTCGTGGATAATGAAGCCAAAAGAGATAAATTCAAGCTATTGTAACTCTGTTGTCACTGCATTAAATGATATGAAACTTGGTATGTGTATGTATTATAACCTTTTAGGACTTCATATAAAGTTTGAGAGCTCAAAACCAACACAGAGCAGGGTATTTTCGCTTCGGTCCCCTTATTGTTTTTTTTTTTTTTTTTTTTTTGTTTGGCTTAATTGACGCTGCTCTCACGCACACACATGCAGCACCCAGCTGATGGCAGTAGACCGCAACGGGCCAACCCTGCGAGAAAGCAGAAGACAACAGAAAAATTCAGAACCCCAGGAATGGGAATGGGAATGGGAATCCGAATGGGAAGTGGGTGTGCGTCGATGTGAGCCTACAAACAATAATACATTGCACAGTCGCCATGTGTGCAAATGTGTGTGCGCACATGTGTGTTTGCTTGCCACATAAAACCAGCATACACGCATATATAGAAAATTTCATTAAAAACCACTTTTAGGTTTTAGTTTTTGCAACCCACATTCTTTGTTTTCTATTTCGCTAAATACAGTAGAGACTGGCTTAACAGCACACAGAGTTCCAAGTAGTATGCGTATAATAATTCTACAGACATCATTAAGCAGAGCTCACTGTAAATGCGATCTCTGCGTAGTTACTTCACCATGCAAATATGTTGCTCTAACCTTATAAATGCAAGACTGAGCCAGAGGTTGTTTTGGCCCTGTTTTGGACTACGCCAAATTAATGTAACAAAATACGCTGGAATTATGTGCATAAAATTATGGATGGAGCGCAAAATGTTTCGCTAGAAGAAGAGTTATTTTTGGAGTCTTACAGAACTGAGCCGAAAATCGGCCAGCAAATTATGCGAAAGTAAGATTTTTCTTTGAACTCAAAGTTATTAGGTTGTGTAACTTTTTAGGAATCAAAATGCTCTGCTTAGGATCGCCTTGCTAATTTTATCCCAGCCTCACCGGCTTTAATGCCCCGTCTCCACTGCCGCTCGAGTAGCGAAGACTGATTACAAGTTGCTGCCTCCGCAGACCTCGGAACCCTCCCACACGTGAGACGGAGCGACGTGCGGTTTCGATACTTTTTTGCCCACATTTCTTTCATGGCCAGCTTGGAGCAGCTTCACTTGGCGCTAATCAGATGCGACAACAGCAACAAGAAGCACGAAAACCAGCTGCTGCAGCTGAACACAGCGAAAATACATACTTAGTATGTATGTATGGATGTACGTTCAACAAAAAGGCAACAAGAAATAAAGTCTCGCCAAAGCTGACGCCGCAATAAACAAGTCAAGAAAGCAACTAAAGAGTCGACGGAGACAGGTGAAGAGATGCGGAGGGGTCTGTCTTCCAGTATGGGCTATGTGGGTACAGTTGTGCTTACAACTATAGTGCCCGCCATTCATTAAGAAAATGAAACCCATTTCTATAGTAATATTACATCTCGACTATGCCAATACTTCTACTGAAAGTTAGTGGCTGTCGGTATTGACAACTATTTTTGTGGCCAGCGCTGTGCGCACGTCTTGCACCTTTCAGTCTGAGAGGCTGGTTCCCACTGGCCTCCCTATAATAGCACTCAATGGGTGTGAGTGCAGTGCTGTGTGTCTGTCTGGTGGCCCGACTAAATGACTCAATGAAACTTTTTTTCACCCTCCACAGTCAACTATTTTATTGAGCAATTGCCATGAGACAGAGGACTATAAATAAACCATAATGTGCTACCGAGAACTCACAGTTGGGCTTGCTTACATGGGTTACTTGGCTTAAAGACACCTACCTACTTATGCCACACCTAACCTAAAAAATAGAAATATATATGATTTTAAAACTATAAAAATTAAAGAGAAGTTCCAAAATGCGGTTTACCTATAGTCCATGTTCAAGAAGTTTGACTGTGGCAGGAAAGTTTAAGCAATTTAACCAGTTCACTGAAAGTTCACTTGCACATATTTATTAGCAGTAATTTATTTTGAAGAGTGCTATAAATGAAAATGAATATTGTTATAGTACATTGGATATTTCTATACTAATAACAATAATAATAATATAAGCAATAGTTTGGTTATGGCCACAGCAGTCTAGCCACCCACTGAAATTGAGTGAAATCTGGCGAAAAGCACGCAAAAATGCCAAAAACGAAATATTCATATCTTTCGCTTTCCCGCTGCGTCTGCAACTCGCGCATTTTCCGACTTTTGCAGACAGGTGGGCGTAGTTACGCCCCCACGACAGATGCAACTATGTCGGCAATGCAGTGCGATGGGCAATTAACGGAGCAATTAGCGCCATGGAATTTGGCGATTTAGCATTATTACATTAACATAAATTCGTGTTGGCATTTATGTATACGACTGATCGCGCGAAAGCAAGCACGATTAACTCCGAGTGCTACTATATATACATAGCTGGATTTTCATTTGGAGCGAAAGATCTGTTAATGGCCACAGTGGAGGCCAAAATACTAGCAACTTTACATATAATAGGTTCATGTGAATTCTTGGTGCAGTTTTTGTAATAAACCCCAATTTTTAGACATGATCTGGAGTTTTGGTGCTAAAAATTTGAGCGGTGCTGTTCTTCAATCCATGGCTGAGATTTCGAGATTTCTTCAAACGTTTTTTCGCCTTTTTGGCCAAACTAACCGTCCATGGCCTTGGTTTTCGGGTGCTTAACTCCCCCGACTGCAAACGCACGATCCAAACTTACGTACATCCCCTCTACATTCCACCCTCCCTTCCATCAACCACTTTTCCAACGTGTTTGTGCACGCAAACTAATTAAGACAAGCAATTAATGGCTGTATTTAATTTTTCCAATTGCGTTGCGATGCCGAAATGGCCAAAAACGCTGGAGTGAAAATGTATTTGCAACTTGAAGATGGCCAAAAGCGGTTAACTGCAATGCCAGCTGTTGAAATGCGAAGCAAACAAACATACATACGTACATACATACATAGTTATGAAAATAACGCGAAAAGGGGTGGGGTGGCAACCCTGGCGGTGCGTGCACGAAAAATAATGGAAATGGAAGAAAACCAAATGAAATGCGAAAAATGTACGAAAATTTTCACATTCAATGACCTTGACAATGGCTTTGGCCCAAGTCGCTCAACTTGTTTATTTCATTTACTTCGCTTGACGTGTGTGAGCGTAGAAAACGTGACGAGTTACGTACTTTTGGAGAAAGGTCGTTGATCATGGCTAAATGTTGTTGCTTTTCGCTTAATAGCGGTTTCAAAGTCAACATCAACGCGCTGTTTTTGGCCATTTCAGTATTTCTAGTTTCGATACCCCTCATCACCGTCCCTCCGTCGGATTCCGGCGCTCTTTCGAACTGTTTCCCTTCAAAAAAAGCTTTTTTTCTTGAATTCTGTGGCGCAAGGTTAATAGTGCCGAAAACCGGAGCCGTTGGCCCGGGGAAATTTCTGCGAGTTTTTTCGTCGCCTTGCCAAAAAACAAAAAGCAAACGATCGAGCAACGAACTTGAGAAAAGCAAATAGAACCAACAAAATGGGTATGATTGCGTTCCAAAGAGTAAATAGAATAGAATAGAATAGGAAAACACAAATGATACATACATATTTCTCAAAAAAAATTCACATTCATAAATGACTCTTTCCATGAATGGCATCAACTCTGAACCAAAATCTTTACAGATGCACCTATTTCTAATTTCCACTGTCACATAATTTTTCCAGATCTCGCTGCCTGTTATGTGGCCCACAAACCAAGACACGTTTTATGGCCATTAAAGCTGGCTGATCGACGCCAAACACCAAATACATAATGAATATGTACATTCGAGAAAGAAGCGATCAAAGAAGGAGGAGTAGGAGAATGCGGAGGAGAAGGAGAACGAGCTGATCTAGTATCTCTCCACAATCCAATGCCAACTGAACAACTGGCCATATTCGGAGCAATTTGAAGCCAATTTCCATCGCCTGGCGATCGCTCCATTCTTGGCTATATGTTTTTCACCGTTAGCCGGGGCCATTTCTAAAGACTCGTCTGCAAGATAAGATTGTGTCACTCGCTGTCGTCTCTCTTCTTTAATCGAAGAATGCTGAAGAATTTCGCGATGACGTCGGCGAGTATTTTGAAGAATGAGAATAATTTGTATTTGTTTGAACATCAGTTAGTGGAATTTTCTACAAAAACATGTTGACTATGATAAAGAACTGGAATTAAGTGGCATATTTTGCATTGATTTCCGATAACAATTGTATTTCAGTAAAGTAAAGTGTTTGTAAAATAAATACCTTTGATGTATTATTATTTTCCTATACTGATGATATTTTAAAGATGATAAAAAGCTTGAATTTCTGCGTTTTTCGCCGAACCCAGTGCATGTGCAATTGTTGTTTTATGGAATACTCGCAATTTTTGGACTGTCCTCTTTGATTTCAGTTTCTTGGCTTAATCAAAGGGCGAAATAAAGCCAAAAAAGCGAGATGGCAATACCGAATGCGGCAAAACGGTAGGGGATGGAGAGGGGTGCGGGGCAGCGGAAGGAAGAGTGGGGCGGGGCGTGGCGGGGTCTGTGGCTGGGCGCGACGTCACCGACGTTGGAGCCACTCCTTTGACCATGTGTGCGTGTGTGTATTCGTGTCTCGCCACTCGCCCGCTTGTTGTTTTCTTTTTATGCTGCGCTCTCTCTAGCGCCATCTCGCTCACGCATGCTCAACGCACCGCATGTTGCCGTTTCCTTTTATGCGTCATTTTGGCTCGAAATAGGCAATTATTTAAACAAAGATTAGTCAACGAAAACGCGCAAATAAATAAGTCTTCAATATGGTTACTTATTGCCATGTGTGTGCAGCCAACGATAGCAACAAAAGCAACAACACAGGCGGCTTTCCCTCTTTCACTTTTTTGTTTGCAAGCCGCGTGCGAGCGAGATGGCACGACCGGCAAACGCAATCACGCTGACGAAGTTTTGGCGAAAAACATAAAGGCGCCTGATAGGAATGCATTTTCAATAACAAATGCGATATTTAATATTGTTCGAACAGTTACATAGTTCGACTTGAAAAGACACACAAAAAAAAAATAAAACGAATTATTTTGAAGAGAATTAAGAATCGGACGCTTATCATTGGGGCAACAACGAGAAATGCTTACTGAGTCACAGCCTCTGGAAAAATGCCGCAAGCCAGAGAGAGAGAGAGAAAAAGAGGGAGAGCAGCTTACACCGCATGTGTTTGTGTGTGAGGCGTCTCTCTCTTCGTCTCTGTTGCGCAAACGCATAGACTGCACTGCAAATATCGATTACCTATTTTTTATGAATGAATATTTGCACTATTACTATTCAAAACTATTAAGAAACCAATCACTTCCAATAGCCACATACTTTAACACCTAAGCTATGCAACGAAATTATCAATTTTTGCAAAAATGCTGCATATTTAGGACCAGCATCATTTTTCAAATGCTTCTTGCTGTGTACTTTTCTCTCGTCTGGCAGCTGTTTCGCCGTTATTGTTAAAACCGGCTTTAGTAAGGTGTGTTTTTCACGACTAGTGAATGCCCTACTAGAGGATGTTCAACAGCTTAGGGAAAGAAGCGTGTGTTGCACATGTTTTTTTTTTATTCTTTTATAAACTTCATTGATCAATGGTCCCTCGAAAAACCAATTTGAAGTGCAGATAGCAATTTCTTATTGGAACTCAATGTCCTTACAAAAAGGTTGCTCTCAAACAGTAAACGTAAGCTAATAAGAATTATTACTGTAATGTTTTAATACCGCTGTACATTACCAACAAAACTACGAAAAAAATATGTACATACATTTGTTTTTGCATACAATGAGTAGTTGGGGAAAAAATGTGTAAAAGCACCGTGACCATCACAGCATAAAGATAACCAACTGAAGTATCGAATATGAGTAACCCCCAAGCTGAATCACATGCCACAACTGATAGGACCCATGGAAGTACACTATACATGGCGATATTCAAGACACACACACGCACGCACACCCAGTTGCACTTGGGCAGAGGAAATTCTCCGTAAATGAAAACCGAATCGGCGAACAATTCATACCCATATATGGTAAAAGTTTTGAACGCGACTTGAGAGCGGAGAGCATTGCGGCTGATAAGGTTTTAGCGCTAAGCGGGCTTTATAAAACGGGCGGCGGGACCAGTTTTCATATCACTACCGTTTGAGTTCTTGTGCTGTGTGGATACTCCTCCCGACACAAAGCCGCTCCATCAGCCAGCAGTCGTCTAATCCAGAGACACCAAACCGAAAGACTTAATTTATATTTATTTAATTAATTTTAATAAAACACACCAAATGTAAGTAGCTTCCCCCTTCCCACCAACAAAACATCATCGAACCACTCCCAGCAAGAAAATCGAGAAAAGCCGCGGAAAATGTGTAATTTTTTTGTAAACAAAACATTTTTTTATGTGCCAGTGCTGAAAGTGATCAAAAAATACTAGCCACGAGCTAAAGAGTTATTGTATTGACCAAAACTCCAAAAATACACAAGTTTGTCCCTAAATTGTCAATCAAAATCAAAACGTTTCGAAAGACATCAAAATTAACAAAACCAGGGTTTCAAATACCATAACTCAAGAATCAGGATTACAACTGCAGATTTCAGTATATACGAAATTATAAAACCAAAAGCAATTCAATAGCCTCAACTCAAAAGTTAGGATCTAATAAAGTGATAAAAGCCAAGCTCGCTGATGTGGGCGGGTCACGATTTCACCCAAAGATATGCCAAATTACGAATTGCAAATCAATTCGCCAACACTTTCTTTTTTTCCCACGCCCTAAGACACACCAGATCATCCATATATGTACATACATATGTATATGCATATTATAATCTATAAAACTAGATCAGGTTCTTGAAAATAGTGACGTAGGCAGCCGTTTTGGCTTAAGCAGAAATTTTTGCCGGTTTTCAAAGTTGTAGTTGCAAAAATGGAGAAAACCTTCGAGCAATCGTTCATATACACACACTCGCGTTCGCAAATAACGAGAGAGAGTGTTTGTGTGTGTGAGAGAGCGAAAGCCAGACGACGATTTGCTTTTCGCCTCGAAACATGACCATATATGGTCACAAAACTTGGCCACCGCAACTCAACACACCAGCGCTCTCCCTCGCACTCACAGCGACCACGGCGCGGAGCGAGCGAGACGGCGAGAGGGAGCGACGCCTACGGCGACGTCGACGCAGGCAGCTATTGAAAAACGCAGTTAACTGGCATTCAACATTCACCAGCCACTTTCAGTCGGTTCATTCCAGTCATTCCTCTCAAACCGTGCGGTCGCTTAGCTTAGCCTCGCCACTTGAGTTTACAGTAGTTTTCACGCCTTGAATTTGTTAAATCAAACTAAAAGGTAAAGTTTAACTGGCTTTTAAAAGTTTCGCGGCTCTTAATGGTTAACTTTTCTAGAGTGCATTTAGTGTTTTTCTTTTTTTTTTTTTATATATTAATTTCGAGTTCCAAGTAATGGCCAGCCGCCATTTTAAGGGCGCATACACACGACGCACACACAGGCAACTGTGCTCTCTTTGGCGGCTTTCTTTTGCACCGGCATTCGTTAAGTGCCGTCCAGAAGTTTCTCCCCTCCCTTTTCGGCATATTCGTATTGTGGTTTTAATTTTTCGGGGTGGGGCCTTTTTTTTTTTGTAACTTCTTTCAATTTCTTTTTACAATTCGATTGCAAGTGAAAATTAGTTTTTAGTCGGAAAAGTATTTATGCAGGAAATATTTCTTTTTTTTTTTCGTCAACAGTGTCATAATTTGCCCAAGATTAAAATTTTGTTCTAAAAAAACACAAGTGGAAAAGTATTAAAATTGCATTAAGTGTTTTTTAGTTGCACACGTTAGTTTTTTATGACAATTGTACTTTGGTAGATCAGCGCGGTCCAAGAAAACATGCAAATTCTCAGTTTTTTTTCCCATTTCTACATCGCCAAATCGAAAGTAACCGAAGACTAATGGCAAATCTGCATTTTTCCATTGCAGCTTACAAAATGTGTGACGAAGAAGTTGCTGCTCTGGTTGTCGACAACGGCTCTGGCATGTGCAAGGCCGGATTTGCCGGAGACGATGCTCCCCGCGCCGTCTTCCCATCGATTGTGGGACGTCCCCGTCACCAGGGTGTGATGGTCGGCATGGGCCAGAAGGACTCGTACGTGGGTGATGAGGCGCAGAGCAAGCGTGGTATCCTCACCCTGAAGTACCCCATTGAGCACGGTATCGTGACCAACTGGGACGATATGGAGAAGATCTGGCACCACACCTTCTACAATGAGCTGCGCGTGGCACCCGAGGAGCACCCCGTGCTGCTGACCGAGGCCCCGCTGAACCCCAAGGCCAACCGTGAGAAGATGACCCAGATCATGTTCGAGACCTTCAACACACCCGCCATGTATGTGGCCATCCAGGCTGTGCTCTCGCTGTACGCCTCCGGTCGTACCACCGGTATCGTTCTGGACTCCGGCGATGGTGTCTCCCACACCGTGCCCATCTACGAGGGTTATGCCCTTCCCCATGCCATCCTGCGTCTGGATCTGGCTGGTCGCGATTTGACCGACTACCTGATGAAGATCCTGACCGAGCGTGGTTACTCCTTCACCACCACCGCTGAGCGTGAAATCGTCCGTGACATCAAGGAGAAGCTGTGCTATGTTGCCCTCGACTTCGAGCAGGAGATGGCCACCGCTGCCAGCAGCTCCTCGTTGGAGAAGTCCTACGAGCTGCCCGACGGACAGGTGATCACCATCGGCAACGAGCGTTTCCGCTGCCCTGAGGCCCTGTTCCAGCCCTCGTTCTTGGGAATGGAGGCTTGCGGCATCCACGAGACCACCTACAACTCCATCATGAAGTGCGATGTGGATATCCGTAAGGATCTGTATGCCAACACCGTGCTGTCCGGTGGCACCACCATGTACCCTGGCATCGCCGACCGTATGCAGAAGGAGATCACCGCCCTGGCCCCGTCGACCATGAAGATCAAGATCATTGCCCCACCAGAGCGCAAGTACTCTGTCTGGATCGGTGGCTCCATCCTGGCTTCGCTGTCCACCTTCCAACAGATGTGGATCTCCAAGCAGGAATACGACGAGTCCGGCCCCTCCATTGTGCACCGCAAGTGCTTCTAAGAAGGATCGCTTGTCTTGGCAAGAGGATCGTACGGAGGATGAGAAGGCGGATCAGGATCGTGATCATGATCTTGATTCTGCTGGAGGAGGAGGAGTAGAAGTCGAGGAAGCAGCAGCGAAAGTGCAAGTGCGAGTGGTGGAAGTTTGGAGTGCAGCACAACAAGATCAACAACAACACCAACTACAAGATGAAAAGAGCGGAACCACCTGCACACCATCATCATTATCATCATCGTTTTGGGCGCGTGTTGTGTGGTTCCAGCGTATTAATATAATTAATTTATTCCACATGAGATATGATATGATATACTATGTATTTTTTGTTTTTTTTTTATTTGTAAACCTTTAATATAACAAGAACTACAAAAAATGAAAATGAGCGAAAATGCATATTCTGCCATTCCACACACACACCAACAACACCCAACACACGCACACCCACAAGCTCACACACACTAGCGGCATGACAAGGACATCAAGATAAAGAAGAACTTAAAGAAGATATTTCCCAAAGCGTAAAAAGAACACACACACATTGCAAAACACAAACAACACACTAGCGTTTTGTACAATTCGTCAGCAACCTTATGTATTATTTTTTAATTATGATGTAATTATAAACAAAGTGAAACAAAAATATGAAAACACAAAAAGGAAAATCAAAGCTGTCTTCTCTTTCCCCCGCTCTCTGCTGCTCTCCTCGCCCTCTCCTCTCTCACTTCTTTGTCTGTCTCTCTTCCACTTTTTTGCCGGCCGGCAAAATTACCCACACACACACTCACACTTGGCTGCAGTTTCGCGTGCGATATTCACACACATTCAAGCATACATACATATGTATTTTTTTTGATTTGTACACTTTTCTAATTGCATGCGTATCGATTGATAAGTTTACGCCTGAAAATGTTAATTAAAATGTGAAAATGCAACTGAAAAACTGATGAAATGAAACAACAACAAGCGAACAACTTGCTACATGTGTATTGTCTAACAACCGTTACTGCAACGGTTGTCTTCGGAAAAGGGTGAAGAGGAGGAGGGCACGAGGTCGACGAACTAAGCCTGCAAAGACCAGCGGCTGTCTCGCTCGCACGCACGCACGCATGCGGGCTAATGATGCGATTAAAGTGCCGTTTTAAATGGCCAAGATCCAAATAAAAGTCGAGATAATAAGGCAAACACGCTAACACAAATCGCTGGCATAGTTTCATCCGCCAGTTTGGCCAAAAGCAGCGGCTGCAAGCGCCGTTTATCAGGTTTTTCCCAAACATTTTCCATTCATGCGGCCAAAGAGAAGGAGCACACATCTTTCTATCTTTCTCTGACTCGCACGGGCAATGCAGTGCATTGAAAAAAGGTGGTGCGAATTGGAATTTATAGACTTACTTAATTCTCTTGACAAGTGCATAGATTATTATTTGAATATATTATTAAGAAACTGTTTAAGTATTAGCTCGACTTCGATATCATTTCTGCCAGTGTAATTATGGGCTCTGCTTGATTTGGCGCTCGGGTGCTACGGTAAAAGTCATCTTTCTGTGCTTTCTCCTTTGATTCTTGAACGGTTCCGTTTTTGTTGATCTCGTTGCTCTTCTTCTTGCGTTTCTAGCTGTTCTCCTTTGTTTTTGTTCGCAACGGATTTCGTAGCACCTTGAGCGTTTAAATATACATACATACATATATAAATATGTAGTTAGAATAATCAGTACGTCTCATTAAAAACATCACGAATTAAGAGTAAAACAATAAAAATATACAAAAACTAAGTATATATTAGTATTCTAGGGCTAAAATTGGGCATACTTGCGATTTCTATGTGAATATGATGCGAAATGTTAGCTTCCCCACTTTTTCTACAGGGTATCGCACTCTACGCTTACAAAGTGTGAGCCTACCAACTGAATATTCAGCGATGTGATCCCTTTTGGCCATAGGTCAGCGGCGCGATTGGCCGGATTTCAATATTCCCGCCTTGAGTCCGCCGTACTTCGCACAGAAGCACTTGGAGCAGCGACTGATATACGACATCGGAAACCCGGGAGCTCAACAACCGAACCACCATGACCATACCGGAAGCTTTCGAGGATCAGGAAATATTCGTGACCGGCGCCTCCGGTGGGTATTTATGACTGACTTAGCAAGATGAAGATTGAAAAAGATGATGGTGAATTAAAATACGTATATTGGTATCTCTGTGCAGGCTTCGTGGGCAAGGCACTGATCGAAAAGCTGCTGCGCTCCTGTCCAAAACTGGGCCGCATCTACGTGCTCATGCGGCCCAAGAAGGGCCACACAATTGAGGAGCGCCTGCAGCTGCAGTGGGAAACGAGGCTGTATGAACGGCTGCGCAGGGAACAGCCCGATGCCCGCTCCAAACTGGTGGCCATAGCCGGGGACGTGGAGCAGCTGGGCCTGGGCATTGGCAACGCCGATCTGGAGCGGCTGCGCAATGTCAACATTGTATACCATTCGGCGGCCAGTGTACGGTGCGTACATATATGGTCCCGGTTAGGATATACAAATCAATAATACATCATCTTTTAGCTTCGATGATGCCCTGAGCACGGCCATACTACTGAATACCCGTGGCACCCACGAGCTGGTCAAGTTGGCCCTGGAGTGGCCCAAGCTGAAGGCATTCGTCCACGTGTCCACTACCTACTCGAATCCGGGAGTTCTGGAGGTGGAGGAGCGCGTCTATCCACCGTTGGCCGACTGGCGTACCACCATCAAGTTGGCGGAGACCTACGACACCGAGATCCTGGACATCTTCAATCTCAAGTGAGTAGTGGAGTTGAAAGGAAACTAATATGCTGTATGATATGCACCTTGCAGGTATGGAAACTTTCAGCCGAACACGTACACCTTCACCAAAAGTTTGGCCGAGCAGGTGGTCAATGAGTACAGGGACAGGCTGCCCATCTTCATCTTCCGGCCCTCGATAGTGGTCTCCACCATTGAGGAACCCATGCCCGGCTGGGCGGACAACTTCAATGGACCCACGGGACTGCTGGTGGCCTGCGGCGTGGGCATATTGCGCTCCCAGAACTGTGATCCCAATATTGTGGCCGATTTCGTACCCGCCGATATTGTGGCACGCACACTGATCACCTCGGTGTACAAGTTCATGGGTGAATCGAAAACGCGGGCCAAGGACAGCGATCTGTACGTGGTCAACTGTGCCACGGCGAATATATCGCCGATCACCATGGGCGAGGTGATCGAGATCGGTAAGACGTTCATCCGCAAAAATCCCTTCGAGAAGACACTCTGGCTGCCCGGCGGCGGGATGACCACTTGTCCGGTTCTTCACTTTGTGCGCGTGAGTTTTGGTGTTGGCTTTCCCTACTGTCTATAATGGATTAACCATGTCAATGCATTCAGTTCTGCACCATGCACCTGCTCATGGCCATCGTGGTGGACACTTTGCTGCGTCTCTATAATGAGAAGCCCTTGTAAGTTGCAGCGGATTTGAAGGGGAAGTTTAATGTTTAATACGAGAATGCCTTTTCCAGCCTGATAAAGCTGCAACGCCGCATTTTCGCCGCCTTCAGTGCGCTGCAAGTGTTTGCGATGACCGAGTGGCACTTTCAGAACGACAATTTCCGGGCGCTGCACGATGTAGTTCCGGTCAACGAAGTGTGAGTGCCCTTTTAACATTACATTTCTTATAGATGTATCCCTTCTGATTGATCTATCCTTTCATTACAGCTCCACCTTTGGCTTCATGCAGCACGCCAACATCAACTACACGGAGTTCTTCCAGCACGGAATTCGCGGCGCCAAGGAGTTCCTCTTGAAGGAGAGTCCCGAGAGCAGCAGTGCCGCCCGCATTCGCGTGAAGATCTTCTACGTGCTGGACTTTCTGTGCCGGGGCATCGTCTATAGCTTCCTGCTGCGCCTGATTTTCCGATTTCTAGTGCGACTGTGGTAACCAGCCATCGAAGCCAACTATAGGAATGTAGTGCTTAGAAACATATACATATTCTCCGGCATTGGTTAATTCTGTTTATTGCATTTAATTGTCACTTGTAGTTAAATTAAAATCGGAATTTTATACAGCTGTGTTGCACATTTTATGCTTTATGTTGGCAAAAGTAGAAATGCTAATTTCGAATATACCGCCAAACTGTCGCTCTGTCGATGTGGCAGCGCTGGCCACACGCCACCTGGCGGCTCGAATGGCAGCCACCTGGTAGCTGGTAGCACCCGCAGGGTTGCACCGAAATTGGCAAGAAAACAAAATGGAGGCGTATAATATTTTTGTTTGGCATAGAATATAAGAAATTCGTATTCGTGTGTGCGAACAGCGCCGTAAACAAACCCCGTACAAGCGGGCAAAACAAAGAGTGCGAGCGCTCTTAGTCCAAATAACGAATTCCGCCGGAGGGGATCCGCACGTTGCCGCATCGTTGAAAGGGCAGCAGAAACCGGAGGTGTTCCATATTCGCCACTTTTTTGCCAAGGCGGGCAGCTTCTTCCCTTCCTGGGAATTGGCGCTAATTGGATTGGACTGGAAAGAGGAAGAGGCGGAGGCGGAGGCGTAGGCAGCGTAGTAGAGCCGGAGGCAGTGGAACCAGGAGCAGCAGCGGACGAGAGAGCGGGAGAAGGCTAGGGCTAGGAGGCGGACGCAGAGAGGACGCCGCAATGGCCACCACCCAGCAGTACTCGCTGCGGTGGAACAACTACCTGCGCCACCTCACCTACTCCCTGGACAACCACCGGCTAAACGATGACTTCGTCGACGTCAGCCTGTGCGTGGATGGACGCAGGATCAAGGCCCACAAGGTGGTGCTCTCCTCCTGCTCGTCCTACTTCAAGGAGATATTCAAGGAGAACCCACATCCGCATCCAGTCATTATATTTAAGTTCATCAAGTTCGAGGATCTCAACTCGATTATCGAGTTTATGTACCAGGTAGGTCGATCAAAGCCGATTGTATTACAATGACAGCATCTTGATGTTCATATAGTTCATTCCACAAGAGATCCCACTTGATTCCTATCAACTAATTCCTTTTCTGTTTCAGGGCGAAGTCAATGTGCAGCAGGAGGCGCTGCAATCGTTCCTGCAAACGGCCGAGCTGCTGGCCGTTCAAGGACTCACCGCCGAGGAGAAGGAGAAGCCGCAGATCCCGGTGGCGCCGCTGATCAGCGAGCACAAGCTGATCAAGACCATACCGAGCACCATACGCGCGGTCAACGAGCAGCAGCAGCAACAGCAGCAGCAGCAGCAGGTGTCCAATGTGGCCCAGGCGCAGACAGCTACGCAAACCATCGAAATACCCGCGGCCACGTTGCTGCAGGCCACCAACGCCAGCCAGGTGCCATCGCAGGTGGTCGCAGCAGCCGCAGCAGCTGCAGCGGCACAGCAGCTGCAGGTCCAGCATCAACAGCAGCAGCATCACCATGTACAAACCACCCAGATTCAGCACATCCAAGTGCAATCGGCACCGCCCCCGCAACAGCAGCAACAGCAACAGCAGCAGCAGCAACAACAACAGCAGCAGCAGCAATCACAGCAGCAGCAAACGACGCCAGTGCAGACGCAACACCTGACCATCACCAATGCGGTGGCCCTGCCGGCGGCCAGTTCGGTTAAGAAGCGGAAGATCACGTTCTCGGACGACGACGATAACATGTACACCACCGAAACCGTTGACTACGCCGTCAAGGATGAGCAGACCATAGTGAAAAGTGAGTCTGGGGCGGATGCCACCATGCTTAGACATCATGTTAATAATATGTCTCGATGTTTTAGCTGCCGAGATGACTTTCCTGCGCGGCGCCGTCAAAATGGACATACCCGATTACATTGTCGGCGAGGTGGATGACCGCCTGTCGGATGGAGCAACGCCGCAAACGTCGCAGGATGCCACCACCGCAGCGGCGCAGAACGTGGCGCAGTACTCATCCGAGTACGAGATACTCACCGAGTCCGAAATGGAGGAGAAGTACCAGGCGGATGCGGACAACGCCGAAATTGCCATTGAGATGAGTGAGTTATATTTTGGGCTATTCGTATATAATTCTACCATGGTTATTGAACCGATTTATCCATTGTAGCCCGATTGCTGGGCACCGCCAGCGGGACGCCGGGTGCGGGTTCCGGCCAAGTGATGGAGGATTCGGGTGGCGGCAGCGCGACGACTGGTCCCTCGACAACGGTGTCTGTGACGCAGGTCAAATCGGACAGCAAGGCCAGTGGGACGAACGGTGAGTATCTGATGCTACTCTGACTTGGGTTTGGTTAAGGGGCGTTTTTCCATTTAAAGATATATTTTTATTACATCGAACATAAGTGCATTTGGTTTACTTATTTTATAAGTTTGTACTTCATTTAGTTTGTATTTTCATGTCTTCAGTGTTGGTGGAATCGCAGCTCGCTATTTTTTGTCCATTCGTTTGTTTATCTGTTAAATGTTATGTTTATTTAACTATCAGTTGTTGTGGTTTGTCGAATATGTCTCCAAATGAATGGTGTGTTCTGCCCAGAGATTTAGGACGCAAGCAGCAATCGAGACTGTTATACTGATTGTACGTATTTTCTGTATATTTTTAGATTCGCCCAATAATAAGTGGACAGAATGTCAGTTTTGCAAAATGGTTATAACCACGGTTAATCTTTGGAGACATATTCGCACCCAACACACCCCACAGCCGCCGCGCAAATGCGACATGTGTAATAAGAATTTTAAGAACAAGTACAGCCTGCGGGAGCACATACGCATCTCGCACGAGCAGAAGGTGGCCATCAAGACGGAGAACTGATGCGTCTTCGAAAGCCTCGATCGCCTGCGAGCCGGATCTGGATCTGCAACTGTATCTGGATTGAGATCGATAGGATATAAGGATAGGGGAGAGAGATATAGTTAATTACGTCCAGCTTAGCGAGCAGCCAGCCAGCCAGCCAACCAATCAACCCAACCAGCCCATTCCCTTGTGTTTCCATCAAAGGCCCCAAAACGAAAACTAGCCAAATTTGTCAACTTAAATGCAAAGCAGATAGGAGTACGAAACGTTTATCCCTATATAGTTCTATATATAACACCTTGATAGCCACTAAGTCGAGTCAGTGAGTCAGTCGGAGAGTGGAGCTGGTGATCCCGTCGTTGACCAAGCCATGTCATGTGTCCACGTAATGCGTACATGTACCACTTGTATTTTATAGTCTACCATTTGGTTTAGGTACTTCTTCATTATACAGACGGCAAGTTGCAAGCCCTCGAAATCCATTGACACACCACATAATGTATATAAACACACACACATACCCAAGATGACAAGAATTTTGGAAGATTTGAGAGCACTTTGGGTGCTTAATAGCTTAGATAGAGTGATACTATGTGCAAGAGAACAGAACACAAGGATTTAATTTGATTGTAGGAAACTAATGTTATACTTACCCCCTATCGATCACTTTATTTTAGCTCTTAAACAACCTCAATTGTATTTTTTAAAACTCTGATATTATTCAGTTTTGTATATAGAGCTAGGCAACTTAACCTACCTTAAGGTAAACCCGAAAACAAAGCCCTCCTCCCAGGAGATTCTCTGCCCAATTTGATTCCGCAGGAAGGAAGCTGTGTACTTTGCTCACAAGCAGAGATGAGGAGGAAATGAGAATATATATACCCCTTGTGTACAAATTTAAATACGATTTAATCCAATTAGCCGGCGCGCTTTTGACCATCTGTGTTCAGCATTAGAGCGTTGGCAGTTGACTGTAAATTAGCTAAATTAGTTCTAGTTTAGTTTAAGACACCACAAATTCGATTGGACATACATAGTTTAGTTATTCGGTGTAACTTAGTTGAGTATAGCAGCCCACACGAGCCAAGTGAAAACGGAAGTCATAGCGCGTACGCTAGGATAAGTTGAAAGTATTTTCCAAAAGAAAACGAAGAAGAAGCGAAAAGAAAAGAAAAAACCTGTAGAAATCCTCTCCAAGACAAACTCAAAGCCCATAGATACTAAAGATAATCTAGTTAAATGAAACAACTCATACGTATTACTTATCGATCTATGTATACACATATAGTTAACGTTATATCTCCAAACTCCGTACAATGCCCAAATTGACTCCGCTCCCAGCCGCCGGCCGTAATCCTCCAGAAGAACCACCCACCCACCAACCCACTAGATTCATCCAACTTCGGCAACGCTCTCGAAGATATCAACGAAGCAATGGGATTACGGCCGGAATGTGGGCTAACGGGTCAGTTGGGGCAGCTGGATGGATAACTAGTTGAGATTCCAATTCCACCCCAAACACACACTAAGACAAAGTACGTAGATTGATTTACACGCGTCAACGAAACGGAACTAAATTAATCAATTTAATTCGAAAAGAGAGCGAGATAGCTGCAGGGTTGGCGAAAAAGAGCGGGAGAGAAAATAAAAGAATTCATGTAAACCATTCAAACGCAAATGCACTTCTCACTGGGCGCGGCTATAAAAACCTTTTTGTGTCCACCGACTTCACTGGAAACCCACTCTCTCTCTCTCTCTTGCAGCCGCTTTGAAGCCAGGATCCGTGACGCTTGCCAGAGCGTCCAAGGGCGGAGCAAGTGCATCAGCGCCACCTGCTGGCAGCGATGAGGAGAACGTCCAGTTCACCGGCCTCGCACCGCTGAGCTGCAGCTTCTGCAGCAGGCAGCTGAAGTCGGTGAACGCGCTGCGGCGACACATCGCCTCCAGGCACTCGGAGATCCAGGGCAAGGAGCACGAGTGCTTCATCTGCATGAAGAGCTTCAAGACGAAGTGGTCCCTGTCCACACACAACTCGCGCTTCCATCGCGAGATGGGCTGCTCGACCAAGGGATTCACCAAGATCGAGTACAGCGATCACTGAGCCGCGGTATGCCATTCATTTATCTTTTAGTACGGCCAACTGTCTGCACATGACCATCACTGGCTCCATGACTGGCTATCCATCCATTTAGAGCAATGGAACTCTTAGTTTGATCAAAGTGTTAGGGAAAGCAGGCCATCTGGAAACTAACATCATAGTTACCAAGAATGCATAGTTACCCATTGATTAACAACTGTTGCAAAGATACTTAAAAACATTTATTGAATTCCCTTGCATCATCTGAAACAAACCACTCACTCATCTGCTCATCTCGAATAACGAATCTTTGTTTCGTGTAAATACTAGACACTCCATTCCAAATAAAACTCCATAGCGATGGTATGTAAACTGAAATGCGTTTAATGGCTTAACTACTAATTCCACTTATGATATTAAAAGCGGACTTTTCGAGGGTGTAAATCAGAAGGCGAACAAAAAAAGGGACAAATAATAGGTGCAGGCAGCACCTACAGGGTCTCCAGACCGGGCAGCGGGAACTTCCTGCTGAACTGGGCCACGTTCTTGCGGATCTCGTCCACCTGGCCCTTGAGCTCCACATTCTCGGCCAGCGTCTTGTGGTAGTCGGTAATCTTCGGACTGCCGGCCTGCTTGGCTGCCTGGACGCCCACCTTCAGGGCAGCATCGATGAAGGCCACAACCTGCTCGATGTCCTGCTCGGCGAGGCCGCGAGTGGTCAGGGCAGGTGTGCCCAGCCGGATGCCCGAGGGATTCAAGGCGGACTTGTCGCCGGGCACAGTGTTCTTGTTGCAGGCGATGCCCACCTCCTCGAGGATGTACTCGGCCTTGGCGCCGGTCAGACCAGCCTTGCGCACATCGACCAGCACCAAATGGACGTCGGTGCCGCCGGTGGCCACCTGATAGCCTCGCGAGATGAGGCCATCGCACAGGACCTTGGCATTCTTGAGCACCTGCGTCTGGTATGCCTTGAATTCGGCACTCTTGGCCTGCTTGAAGGCGGTGGCAATGCCAGCGACGGCGTTGTTGTGCGGACCCCCCTGGAGTGATGGGAACACCGCCTGGTTGATGCGCTCCTCCAGATCGTAGAGTACCT
This sequence comes from Drosophila sechellia, assembly GCF_004382195.2. Classification (NCBI taxonomy): domain Eukaryota; kingdom Metazoa; phylum Arthropoda; class Insecta; order Diptera; family Drosophilidae; genus Drosophila; species Drosophila sechellia. Next base: position 5,649,787 of record NC_045954.1, read on the forward strand.
TGTCTCCATTGGCCTTGGTGCTGCGCACGCCCTTGCGGAAGAAGATCACGCCGGCGCGCGGACCTCGCAGCGTCTTGTGCGTGGTGGTGGTCACAATGTCGGCCCACTCGAACGGCGATGGTATCAATCCGGCGGCCACAATGCCCGCCACATGGGCCATGTCGGCCATCAGGTAGGCGCCCACATCATCGCAAATCTGACGGAAACGGGCGTAGTCCAGCAAACGGGAGTAGCACGAGATGCCGGCAATGATGATCTGCGGACGGAAGTTCTTGGCCGCCTCCGCCAACTTGTCGTAGTCGATGATACCCGTCTCCGGGTTCACTTTGTACGGCATGCTCTCGAAGAAGATCGATGTGGCCGATATCTTCTTGGTGGGCGTGAAGAAACCGTGCGTCAAGTGGCCGCCATCGGGCAGATCCAGACCCATGATGCGATCGTGGGGCCGGCAGACGCCCGTGTAGACAGCCAGATTGGCCGGGGATCCGGAGTAAGGCTGCACATTAACGCCCCACTTCTCACCGTCCAGGTTGAACAGCTCGCGTCCGCGTTGCTGGGCGAGCAGCTCAATGCGGTCGATGTACTCGTTGCCACCGTAGTATCTGCAAGTCAAAGGGATGGCCAGGATTAGAGCAGGATCACAAGGGATTAATGTGACATAGAGCCAGTAAGTGTGAGATCAGGACTGGTCATTTAAAAATTCGTCCATGATGTCTTCTTGCAGACCCGTGAGGAATCTTATGTGTGCACCCACCTCTTGCCGGGATATCCCTCGGAGTACTTGTTGGTCAGGCAGGAGCTCAGGCTCTCGAGGACCGCCACCGAGGTGAAGTTCTCACTGGCGATCATCTCGAGACCCTCGCGCTGGCGCTCCTTCTCCTTCTTGATCAGCTCGGCCAGCTCCGGATCGCCCTGTGCCAGCGGGGTTTGCAGCATTTTCTGATCGGCCATGTTCTGTTCGGATTTATATAGTATTGTATATTATATATGGTAATTGGAATGCTGTGCAATGTGCGATGCGCTCGCCAAGACGATCGTTGGATTTGTGCGGACCGTGGAAAATGGACGGTTGCCTGGTCAGTTTTATGCCATGTTTTCATACGGTTTGGAAACAACAATAATATTTATGTTCCCGCCGACGGTTGCGAAAAGTTACAAACAAATACGGGTTCAATGGGTTCAAATAGCATTGGAAAAGTTCCGGCGATAAGGCGCAGCTATCGCCAAGCGGAGATTATGCCTGGATGCACCATGGCAACCACTCGAGAGGCGCTTCCCCTATTCCCGATCCCCGATTAGATTGGCCAATCTTGGGTGCCATAACACGCCCATGATCGAGAATGCGACCCCCCATGGATGGGAGAGCGCGTCTATTTGTGATCCGCTAATCGCCAAGTAAATATCATCCGTCTGGGTCACCAGTTCAAGTCGCCCCTTTGCAGCTGACGCACTTCGGAAAGATCGGGAAACGTACATATAGTCGAAATGGAGAATATTCGCAGCATATGGACAAGTGTATATGTATGTAGGTTCCTCCAGCAATTACGTACCTCTACCAGTCCCATTGTTTCTATGTTTCTAGCTGCTAAGTAACAATCCCTGCCAGATTCTTCTATTTTCACAACAGAAATGAATTGGACACGCAAAACATTCGCTTTCCGGCAAAATTTCAGCTGCAGAAACTGGAAACTGGTGATTCCCCCTAAATTGAACGCTAATTTCTGGCAAGTCGAGTGCAAAATGCATATCTATTATCCATATATATAGATTCAATTTGTATCTGCCCACACGAATGGGAAATTCGATTTAATGGCCAATGCCAGATTCTTGTTTTTTTTTTTTTTGCGTTATCAGTTTGAATATTTAGACAAGTGCGAGAAATTCGAGTAGGCCCAAAAACGAGTTTCAGGCCGAGGTAGCGAATGTGAATGAAAAAGATTCACACTTTTGAACGACGTTTGAATACACTCACAGTACACTGATACAAATACGGTAAATACATGTACTATATGTACATATGCTCTAAGATCTCAATTAAACTATGCACATAGGTACTTAACAATGAGCGCTTTTTATGAGATAACAACGTTGAGAACCCTATAAACCACACTGCCAGCGGGTATCGTTGGCGTGATCCACGGTTGGGTAGTGTATTGTGGGAACACATGGCTGGATGAAACCCATGAAGCACATGGCTTGGAGAACCTTGCAAGGTCGCAATTGGAAGCGAAACACTAACTTTCTGAGCACCGCGATCACTGCGAGAATTAAGGCAATCGAAGTGCGAGTCCCAGTGGCTCAATTAGCTACACTTTAGCCACCCTCCCCCCATCACTTTGCTGGACTTTTCCGGCAAACTCACCTTCAAAGTGCTCTGTTTGGAGTCCGAATATCGTCTGATCGCCGGCAAGAATGGTGATGGTGGTGATGGTTGTTTTTTGGCGGCGACGCGAGTTAAAGCTCCGCTCAGCTTTCTGGTATCGAAGTTTACCGGGTTGGCAACTTTGGTGTTCAGGTCCCGACTAAGGAAAAACCGAAGCTTTTGTGACAGTGTAGAGCGCGCCCGCTGCATGTCTATGTAACTGTAATTAGCAGAATTCTATAGATTTTACTGCATGTTTTTCAACGAACTTTGTTAATACTCACACGGCTGCGTTCGAATCGGAACTGCCGCAAAGTGACAAGAAAGAGTCGCCGGCGCTGCGAGGACGCCGCCGCTGGCTGATAAGCGATAACGATAACCCGTGACCCCTGACCGACCCAGTGATAAGGCCGCCCAAGAGTTCCGACCCGATCGCTGAGCTATCTCTTGGCCAGCATCCAAAATATTCGGCACCGAAAATACAACGAAACGAAAACACGCGTTACGTTGGTAAACAACATTTAGATATCAGCTGTTTGGGTGGTTGGATCGCTAGATTTAGGAGCTTTCGGCACCGTCTGGCAACGCTGGTGGTAGCCACCTATTTATGTATAAATATTTAAAATTTGTATAAATAAAACAGTAATAGCTCGAATGTTTAGCGCTTGTGCCTCTTCAATTGACATTAACAATTTATCAAAATATATATGCGTTTCTTTTAATCCCTTAAAATGTACGTAGTTACTAAACACGCGATAACGTTAAAGCATTCAAAAGTTCCCGCCAAATTGCTGTCACTGCGAACCGGTTAAAGTTGCCAACCGATTGGGAGAGTGCAACATTTCTCTCCAGCAACATTGTTGCCAGCCAGAGTCTATATAATCAACAACGAAAGTTCAATTCTTTTCACTCAAAAATCCGTCTCCTCCGCGGTACGTTTCACTTCGCTGCTTCGCAAAAAGAAAATTCCCGGAAAATATCAACAAACGCATTAGCATAATATTCTTAACAATTCCAAAACAGAACATTTATTTTTGGTGATTCTCCGGACAATTTAGTGGTTAGTGCTTTTAGTTAAAACATTGCTTTGCGCATTTACCGTTATCCGCTCGCAAGGCAAAAGAAAAAGCGCGCGTTTTGAATTCTCTGTTTCGCGTTCTTTTTTTTAATGTTACAAAACAAAATATAGAAATGAAAGAAAAAGTCAGAAATTAAATGAATGAATGAATTTTTTTCGACACAATTCTGCTGCGTGTGCAATTCGATTCGAATAACAAAACAAAAAACCTAAAGGAAAAGTAAAAGAAATTCGAGGGGAAAAATAAAACGCCAAAAGAAAAGATAGCGCGAAAAGTCATAAAGAAAAGGTGAGAAAACAAATTATTTATTTCATGTGCTAAAAAGACACGCAAAACGAACGTCGTTTTATTTTTAGCCAAACAAAAGTTGTGTGTTATTTGTGCGATTTTCTGTTTTTGTTCGCCGCTCTCCCCTTGTTTTTTATTGTTTTTGTGTTTTTCAATCATATATTTTGTGCTTCTTTTTTTGCATGTTTTGTTTTGTGCGTGCTCTTTTTTGTTGAATGCAAAAAGGCGAACAAAATATTACGATAAAAATTCCGTTGTTCTCGCCGAAGGTTTCCGGGTTTGTTGACTTTGCCAGCTGAATATTCGAAATTGACATAAATAATAATCGCATGCAATTTTTGTAAACAATTGTTTTTCGAACAGGAAACGATTGACGCTTTTTCTTCGCTTATTGTAATTGTTGCTGCCAACTAATCGCCAAGATAAAAATGAAAAAAGAGGGGAAAAAACCTACAGAGTTGCAAAAAATTAATTAAATTCATAGGCCAGTAATTTACATTTTTTGTGTGATTTTTTCGTTTTTTTTTTGTTTTTGTCTAAGCTCGATAATTAGGGTTTTTTGCGGGCTGTTATTTATCTGCTACAGTTGTACCTTAAATAATGGTCGATGCTTAAAAATTTTTACAAAAAAAATTTTTGTGGCGCTACTACTACTATTCTACTATTTCGAGCACAATTGTATATCTTAAGTTTTGGGTCTATTTTTTTTGTGCCCGTTTCTTTTTTCATTTTGGTTTATCGGTTTTTGTTTTTTCTGTGGCCTTTAGTTTTCTTCTTCCCCTGCTTTGCCTTATTTTTTGTTGTCGTTTTCGTCTTATTTGTTTCAGTTTTTTGCTGCACTATTTGAATGCGAGTTTTTTTTGTTGTTGAGAGAGGCATTTCCGCCTTTATGGCAAAAGCAATTTACAATTTGCAATTTACTTTTCTCTCGTTTTTTGCTGTATGGCAATTCATTTTTACAACTTTAATTATATGAACAAAAACTGCAAAACATGAACGGCAAAAATTAAAATTGCAAATCGCATTTGAGTGACGTCGCCGTCAACGTTTCTCCTTCCTTTTGTTTTTGTCGGCTGTTTTATTCGGTTTTTTGTTTTCACAGCGGCATTCGCCTTCGCAAAAAAAAAAAATAAAACGGCGAATCAGTTTGTGAAAGAGTGTGTGAAGGGGGTCAGAGAGCGAGAGAGAGAGAGAGGAAGAGAGCGTATTGCATCAGGAGCGAATCTGGAAATTTTTTAACCAAGCTACTGTTTTTCAAGAAGAACGTAAAGTTAACAAAATATACAAGTTTTTTAGCAACGAAATTAAGTTAAAATTTTAAGATATTTAATAGCTTCTAACTCTAATATTAACCAGTTGATCCGCCCCTGGATTCTGTGCGATAGTGTTGGTGTGCGTGAGTGCTCTCTCTCTCTCGTTTGCTGCTCTCTGCTCCCCATCTTCATCGACCCCGCTACCCCGCGACCCCGCTCTTTCGCCCCACTCACACACATTTCAATTACATGTGAAACGCGTGCTCCAAATTTCAAGTTCATTGTCCAAAAACAAATCAGAACAAAAGCGATAACAAACAAGCAAGCCAAAGGCAAAAACAAGGGCAGGTCAGCATCCGACGTGCCACGCCCCCAAATTTGGAATATATACATGCATATGTTTTCTTTTGTAGATATAACCATGAAAGTTACCACTAGTTAATTAACTTATAAATCTGGGAGAACTTCCTAAATAAAGCCTAAAATTAATCTAAAATTACAAAAATTGATATTCCAACAATGCCAAGTTCGAAATATGAAACAGTGGATTTCAAATAAATCCATATTTTCCTGGATTTCAAGATTTCAAAGCTTTGCATCTAGATTTCATTATCATAAATTATTCGCAAAATATGATATATTATATATAAAATCCCCATTTGCTGTTGGGTATTCTCACAGTCGAGTCGAAATAGAGTCGCGGAGTATTTATAACAAAATCACACTTATTTTCGTGTTATTCCGCAACCAAATAAAAATTCTTTAGAAAAATAAAGCGGCAGTGGGAAATAAAGCAAAAACGACACAAATTTTGACACGAAATATTGTTTTTCGTGTGTGATTATTTTGTTATTGCCATTTTTTGTCATACCAGCTTTAAGTTTTAGTTTACCCTATGTGTTTACTTATTTTCGTTTCGGTAGTTGGCAAATAAAATTCGCTTACGTAAATTTTGGGTTGTTTATGCTTTGCGCACTGTATGAAAAATGATAACCATAATTTGCAATGCGTAAATAACGTCTGTCAAATGCCGACAAAGTTCCTCAAATCTATTCACAGCGGTTTCAATTTCAATTTCGCCGAAAAAAGGGTTCGATTTTGCAACCATTTCTTTTTCATTGAGCTCCCCAGCTTTTTTCCCCTCATTCATTCTCTGATATCAGCTCATATTTATAATTAAAAACAAACAAAAAACTGCACTGCAGACGGCAGATCGGAAAAATTAAACAAAAAAAAGGGAAAGGGAGCCATATACACATATGTGTATAAATATTTATATGAATTTGCGAGGCACTAAAAATATAAAAAAAACTAACAAACACGCTAGGCAAATTTCGCTGATAACTTTGAGAAGTTCTGAAAATACTGGGGCTCCAAAGAAAAAAAAGAGTGTAGTAATATTAATTGGAAAAAAGGTTGAAATCAATGCAATGCCAAGAGATAAAAACTATTTCCGTCGCATAAAGTCAAGCGAAACAATGGGAAATAATAGAGAAAATTTGAAAAAAAATATAATCGCCCTTCGAAAGTCGAGAATTCTTTGGCTCCCAGTCTTCTTTTATTCGCTTTTTGTTTCTCTGTTTGTCCAAGGTTTTCAAATCAAATTATGTCGCGATCGAAAATCACAAAAAAGGCAACACAAATACGGCCTCTATTTTTATGCAATTAACCGGCAGAAAAAAAAACCGAAAAAAACATTTTCAAATAGGAAAGATAAAAACAAACAAAACACACGCACACTCCAAATGGAGAACAAAAGCGAACTCTACAAAAATCACCCAAAACCCAAAAAAAACTACACATTTATAAAGAAAATAATAACAATAAAAAGCCGAATACGAATCGAAATTATGAATCACAAAACGTTTTTTGTGGCTTGTTGGTATTTTTTCTTGTATTTTTTCTTTTGCTTGTGCTTTTTTTTTGCGTTAATACATTTTAATTCAATTTTGTTTCTTTCGCCTTTTTAATTTTATCCGTTTCCGTGGCAATGTGGCATTTCATTTCTATCTAATTTGCAACAAATTTTCAGCTTAAATTGTGTTACTGATTCAATTATATTTACTGTTCTATTAATTCAATTTGTATGTGTATGTGCAATAACCGCATTCACACTTTTTACTGCATTTTATTCAGCATTATTTTTTATTTATTGTCAAAAACCTTGGCTGATAAGCGAGCTTTGCAAAAGGGCATTGTGTAAACTTGATTTGGTTTTAGAGTGTTTTGTTGGAATGCAGCGACATTAGAGTGGACCCCTTGCAAATTATTTAGTTGTTATCAACGGACCAAAGGAATGAGTACAAAACGAATAAATAAGTTACCCGGGCAACACTGCGTATGAGTGATATGCAGAAAATGCATGTCCATATGCATATGCACATGCTTTCGCATATACTAAAATAAATAAGTGTAATTTTTTCAAAGATTACATGCTGCATTTCTCTATCAGCAATTCTACATATGTACGTATGTAAGGTATATAAAGTTTGTGCTTCGCAAACGATTTACCCCGAAGAAATTCAAGTTTTTATCAGGTTTCCTGAACCGCAACAGGTTCAAAGTGTATCCCTTTTGCACTCCTTTATCGACCCCCCTTCCCCGCCGCCCGACGAGAACTTATGGAAATCTTTTCGTAAATTTCCACCCTTTTGTTCGCCAGCAGATTGGAATTCCATCTAAACGAAACGAACTACAAATCATGCTCTAGAATGGCACAAAAAGGGCTAGAAAATACAAAATACAAAAAAAAAAAACACAAAAAATGTATAAAAAAGTGAGGGAGACAAAGGGAAAGTACTGGCAAAAACCAGAAAAGTATATCCAGAGAAAGGCAAGGAAAATATTAAAACAAGGCAAACATCGCCGGGCAAAATAAAGTCAAGCATTTAATTTATTTACCCCCAAAACCTCCCCACAGCTCCACTAGAATAAAAAAAGGGGCAAACAAAAAACGCTCGTTTTACTGTTGCTCGGTTTTTGCCTGTTCGCCTTTGCCCCCCATTCTCCTGCCACTTTTCCCCATTTTCCTACTCAATTTTTTTTTGGCGCGCTTGGCAAAGGGATGGAAAACTATAAGCTTAAAAAGGGGTCGAAAGGGGTGGGCAAAGAAAACTGTAACCGAACGAACGAACGAACTTTTCCGGCGTTGGGGAAGGTAAGAAAGGTGGGATAAAAAAATAAGTAACTAGGAGTAGTAAAAACCCTCATTTGTATTTTGCACAGAACAGAAATTCCAAGTGGTGGCCAAAACTCTGGCTTATAATGTTCGCAGTACTCTTCGAAAACGTTTTAAAACTGCAAACAGAAGCTACACCCTGAGTTCAACGGGCGTTTGGTCACACTGCACCGAACTCCTGCGCATTTGGTCACATCTATTGCCTTCAAGAGCTGTACTAGGATTATAACAAGTGTATTCAAGTCGCGGTTAGCGAGTCTTGTTGATTTCCTTTAAAACTTTTGCTACTCCCTTTTGCTTGGGGCCAAAACCCATGGGATGTATTAGCAGTTTCATCAAATTTGAAACACACGAGCGACGAATCCCGGCGCAAGGTCGAATGGTAATGAAGTGGAATGCCATCAACTTGTTGAAAGAGTGGGGTGCCTAAAATGAAATTCCTTTTCCCAGGGTATCAATGGTTTCACGCTCAGCAAATTAACTTTATACATTTGTGTTTTTTGTGTGTTTTTCTTCGAGTACTCCCCTTTTTATGGAGTAAAGCGAGAAAAACTCTTATATATTATATAAGTGCAGATATGTTGTAACTGTATATGGAAAAGTAGCAATTGTGTGAGTGAGTGTAAGTGTGAGGGAAAATTGCACATAAACATGCAGGCGAAGAAAAAATGGGTGGAAAATCGAGTGAAAGGAGGAGGGGGAGTTTTGGGAGGGTCTTGCACATTACCAAAAGAGTAAATCACTTTTGTACGAACCAAAACCGAAAACGAAACGAACCAAGCGGGCTGTCAGCATGGAAAATATCTCAATATTCACTTTGGTTCGCCTTTCCTTGCCCCGCCCATTTTCCCTTCATTTTTTCATATATTTTTTCCTTTTTTCTTTATTATTTTTCGTTTTCCAGCGCCACTTTACTGCTGCTTTTCATGGGGTGGGGATTTTAGGAGGGGGGGCGTAGGAAGACTGAGCCGACCCTGCGACATTGTCTCGTGCAAAAATTTAACAATTTTATAAAATACTCAAACGGAGCAGCAACAACGGCAAAAAACGTAATAAATTAGAAAGTGCCCAAAAAGAGGAACACACAGATTTTGTTTCGAAAAAAGTAAGCGGCAAAAACAGGCAGCCAGTAAAAAAGCCATTTCGAAAATAGTAACGACTAACAGATATCTAGTGATTGGGAGATTTAACAGTCGGATGCATAAAAATGCTATAGAAAACTAATAACTTTTGGTGCTGCATATTTTATGTTCGCTAAAGTATATGTTATGAAAAAATTTGCTGACAAGTCAAGTCTTCTGGTTGTGTCTAGGATACCCGTTAATTCGTATTATTTACAGGGCATCAGCATTCTCATTTCAAGGAGACATGCGGCAAAAAACTCCCTGCTCTTCTCATTTCGAGATTTCGCCTCCATCATCATCATCAACGTTTTTCAACTTAACTTTTTTATTAGTGTGATTTTCCGTGCTCCCCATTTATTTTGTAGTTAGACTTTTGTTATTAACGTAATTTAAATGAAATACATAGTAATACTCAGTTGAAATCTTGGCGAACTTTGTTCTAGCAAATTGGAAATTTTCCTTTGCGTTCTATTATTCAAATAAATTTATTAAAGCAGCTTTGAAGAAAAGGATTCACTTTTTAAACAGTAAAAGAAAAACCAAATATGAAATGATGCATATTTAAAAATATAAAACTTTAGTAGCCCATTTTTCTTTGAATCTCTTTGGCAACGAAGCACTTGTTTTTTTTCTTCTATTTAACCGGGTAAACCGAGCTTTTCTTTTGCTTTTCCTGGCAAAATTTTCCCCTACTTATTCGACTCTGGCTTTTTGCACACTCTTGTTGGTTTGCCACGAACAATACTGAAATAATATTAAAGTTTACATTAGGCGCGAGCAAAAAATATGATAAATAATGAAAATAAATACGAACGAGCAGGCGGGGATTGGACACAAAACACCGAAATAAGCAAATGGTTGGCTGGCGGGGAATGTTTCGATGTTAGTAACAAGAGGCAGAAAACAGTAAACAAGGCAGTAATATGAGTTAGAATCCGCGGCGGAGGCTAACGTACTTACTGATACAGATACAGATGCAGATACAGATGCAGATACAGATACAGATACATATACATATAGCACCGGCTGAAGATACAGATACCAAATGCCGTAGAGCGCACACACAAAAAACGACGACAGTTTTCTTGATGAATGTTCTTTTTCCCCCCAGCAAGTGAGTTTTTCCCCCGAGTTTCCAACATCTTACATTTGTATCTGCAGCTTCTTCGGCTTTTTCATGCGCCGCCACCAAAAACAAAAAAATCAAATGGGATAGAATAGAACGAAGCCGAAGAAATAGCTGGTAGCTACACGGCAAGAAAATGCGCCTAACTTAATGCAAAAATTCAAAGAAAGCTGTAATAGCAGATGCCTGAAATGTTTCACTTTCAAACTGAAAAAAGTTGAAAATGATGGTATATATTATGATCGAATGCTAAAGTTGGCATGTATTTTTTTTTGCCGTGCATTAACTAGTAGGTAACTTCCTCTATTTCCCCCGATTTCCCCTTTGAGATTGTGCAAAGCAGCTTTTCCTTTTTCCAGCTTTGCAATTTGTGTTACCCGCTCGCTGTCCCTTTTGGCTTTGTGTTATTCGATTTTTTGTTGTGTTGTGTTTGTTTTGTTTGCTATTTTAGCCAGCCAGGTTTTTGTGCAGCTTTTCCAGCAAAAGAACAAGCTGCATCAGAAGCAGAAGCAGAAGTAGTATCAGTTAACAAGGTAGGAATGGCAAAGCCAAGCTAAAAAGTAAAACGTTAAAAGTAAAAAGTAAAAAGCGAATTTCACCAGCAGATCCCTCCTGGCATCCAATCCAATGCAATCCCATCCCATCCCATCCCATCCACCTGCTCCAAGTCATTGCCATTGATCATCGGTACGAGAGGAGCCCTCTCGGCTCCTTTGACTCTTTCCCGGGAAAAAGGCTTTTCGAGATCCACCCAAGCATTATTTATAGGTTTTGGGCTAGACCTTGGTTGGCTTGATTTAAAACCCATCTGCAAGATGGATTTACTGGACTCCAGACATTTATGAGCTGCAAAGTCAGCGGCAGTTCTCTGTTTTTTTTTCTTCTACGAAAACTCGATGTTTGGTCAATGATTTGCCAGGTCTTCACGTAAAATATAAACAATTTATTGCTATACTCTGAAATCGAATTGTTTATAAATTTCTTATGCAAACGGTAACTCTATTCCGTAAATATTTCCACGGTTTAGATCGAAGTGGAGTCGAATTCATGCGCAAATGTAAATAAATAGCACAAAGTTACTTCCAGTTACTTAAGATTCATTGGAACGTGTAATTTTAACGTGTGATATCCGAGGTGGAAATACAATCTGGTTATTTGGCTATAACTCTATTTAAGGCGAAGTCCTGTTTTTTTTTTTTTTATTTCATTGTTCTACCCGCCACTCACCTTCTTCACCAACGAACACCCCCTTTTTCCAGCTCCTTTAAGGTTCAGCAACCTTGAGGTTACACAGATGCGCAAAAAAAGCAGGAAAATGTGTTTCTTTATCTTCACCAGTGTGTGTGTGTGTGTGCCAAACTGGACGCTGCGTGTTTTTTTTTCTTATACTATTGTTGCTGTCTAATAATTTGAACAAAAAAGCCAGCTTAAAAAAGGGAAACGATTGTTTGGAAAAGCTCGGATTAATTATGCTTGTATGGCACCAGGAAAGTGGAGACTAAGAAGTGGAGACTAAGAAGTGGAGAATTACATGTGGAGAAGTAGAAGTGGAGAATCAAATGTTTCATATATCTCAAAATGATTAAGTTGCACCTTATACTGTTGCATTATTTGATATATTCTTAAATTTCCCCCTACTCGGGATCATTATTCTGTTCAGTGTCATAGGGGCATAATGCGGCGTAGTGGGCTTAAAAGCTGGCAAGAAGAAGCTCAAGTCAAGAAGAAGTCAACACACGACAACAACAAGAACGGAAGGCGAATGCACTTGGCCAACAAGAACAATAACAACAGAGCAGCCATATCATAGTTATAGAGGATCGCAAAGAAAAGTTGCACAGTTTTTTCTCATTTTTTTTTTGTTGGTTGCTGGTTTGTTGTTTTTGGGGACAGAAGACTTTATGATGTTGCGTACCTCTTCAGATATATCTGGATATATCGCGTGTGTATTTGTGCATTAAGTGTTATTGCACTTGGCCTTATTCGCAATTGTATATTTCGCTGGGGATCGGGCGACTTGGAACCCGGTCTTGATCTTGGACTTCAATTTGGACCGCCATTCCCTTTCTTGGCCTAGGTCTGCATTTTTTTCCTGCACTTTTGGCATTCCAAATAAGAATAAAAATGAAAAAAATAAACGGAGGGGAATTACCAAACACAAGAACCCAAAGGCAAACGCAACCGCAGAATCTGCAAAATGAATATATATGTATGTACATGTGTATATGTATATAAATAAAAAGGGGGAAACCTGCGTATCTGCGAGATGCTTCGTTTTCTGGATTGTTTTTTTTTTTATTTGCTCGCTGCGTGCTCTGTGCTCTTTGGCAATTTTCTTCATTTCTTTTTATTACTTATTAATAATATGAATTTTGAATTGTGGCCCCCCATTCGCAATCAGCAGCAAAACGAAGCATGTGAAATGGGTTCGAATATGCCATATCCATTAAGAAATATCCTATACTCGAAGTCCAACTACTATGCAGTAGTTCGTATTACTTCAATTCTACTATCATGTTACATAATCAGCGCTTGCATAAATGGCCAGCGTAAATGTTTACGAAAATTCGAAGACACCCTTCTCAATTTGCAACCCACAATGGGTATGAAAAGAAACATAAACGCGATGGCAAAAAAAAAGAGAGAAGTAAATAAAAAAAACTCCTACCAATTTGCCAAGAAAGCGAGAATCAAAAGAACGCATAGATTTTTCCTTTGAATTGCTTTCGAATGCGAATTCTTTCTACATTTCTTATTATTATTTTTTTTTGTCGATGTTTCCTTTTCTCCTTCTGTGTGTGTGTGTGTGTTTTTTTTTCTGACTTGGAGCAGAAGAAGAGAACTGCGGAGAAACTGCTTATTCATTTGACTTCGTCTTTCCTACGTTTCGTTTATTTTATTTTCTAATACCCAGTAAAGTTGCGGCGAGCAGGGGTATGCTCCATTTCCCTATCAACTGACCCATAATAAAAGCTTACACTGCATCATGGGATGAGATTCACTAACAGAAATTGCACTTTGCATCTTGAGGGTATTTTGTATAATGTGTAGGGTATCTTTTCGTCGGCTAAATCTTAGCTCCTTTAGTTATTTATGCAAGCAGGAGAGCGTACAAGTTGTTGTTAGGAGCTAGAAGAAATGAAAAAAAAAACCAAAGATGCTTTGGAAGCCCTCTGTCTTTTTGGTACAGCAAAACCCGCCTAAAACAGATTTGTTTTTTAAAACACATTCTTAATTGCGGATAACTGCCTTGGAAATACTTATTGCCATTATTCAGCAACTAAAAATTGACCCACAAATTATTTGATGGTTCAACTTGATGATGTTCCACTGTATTTGATGCAAATTTTTACAGTATTTAGTGGTTTTGGTTGTACTCGATGTGATTTTCGCATGTCTGCGGATCGTGTTTTGTTTCTGTTTTCTTTGGATATCTTCCTCTGCGGTTTTCGATTGAAATAAAAACAGGGCGATTGGAAGGGAGAGAAAATGCTTGCATAAATCAAATAAATATTCCCCAGTTATCATTAACTGGCGATTGTATAATTTGATCGAACATATAGATCGATTATTTGCCCCTTAGGCTAAATAATTATATTCTTTTTTTCTCTCTGTTATTTTTTTTTCTGTTTTTGTAGATAGCGGGAACTGTAATCGTTGTTTTTGAATTATGCTTTTTTTATTAAAACTTTTTATGGTGCGATAAAATACGTTTCGTGGGTGGGGATTTTTGGGGCCAGGACATTTGGAGAGGTCATAACTCGCAGCTCTATAAACAAAGAAGTAAACGGAAATGAAACTTTTTCATTTTCATACATATATTTTCGCTGGCGTATTATTATTTTTATTAATATTAAAAACAACCAAATGAAAATTGTGTTCCATTTGCCAACAAGTTTATATCCCCTTCCTTTCCCATTTTCCCCGTTTGCCAGCACATAAATTTATATTAAAATTTTTTGCTCCACGCTAAGGAAAGCTACAAAAAAAAAAAAAAAAAAAAAAAAAAAAAAAAAAAAAAAAGAAGTGGAAAACAAGAAGCAAAAACCCAGCGTTGAAAAATCGAAAAAAACAGGAGCAGCAGCGTCGACAATGTTAAAAAATTATACAAATTACAAAAGCGAGCGAAGCAAAAAAAAAAAAAAAAAATGGTAATAAAAAATCTGGTGAAGAAGCGGAAAAATAAAGAAGGAAAATTGCTGTTGGCAGGAAAAGGATGTGTGTATAATGCATAGAACGTGTACATAACTACCCACCTACATGGATGGTACATTATATATCGAACTATGTATATGTATATACCACCAGTGCCCTGCACTTATCGGTGGCTTAATGCAATTGATAATGCGGTTACAGTATACTTTTTATATCAGACCCACTCCTTTTTCCGTTTCATTTCGTGTCGCGTATGAAAACCAATTTCGTTTGAGTTAATTCCGAAATCGGTTTATGTCGCGGGATTATCCCTTTTTGTCGCCGCGGTGAGGTCAGTGTGGCAAGCAGTTTAATTGCTACAAGGACGCAAAGCTGTGCAAGCAGCTTAAGCTTGCCTCTTTGTGATTAACAATCGGTTTGGGCATTTACAATTAAAATGTTTTAAGCGAAATGTGAAACGATGTCTTTTCTTTTTACAAGGAGTTTTACTACGATATATTAGGCAAGTTCAAAGGATCAGTTACAGCTTTCTAGCCACGAAACTCGTTGAGTTCCAAATCCATTTGATCTCAATCGAGAATTGGCATTGAGAAATGGCATTTCGCTGTTCACAGAAATACGTACAAACATATTGAAATCCATAAGCGATAGTAGTAAGTGTTCAGTTATGTATGTATATAAAACTGTATCTATCTCGATTGAGTTCTCCATTAATCATGGCTGGAATTTACCACCTCCATCCATAAACCGCCCGGAAAATGCTAAGGAAAAACTACTGCAAAAAAAGGGAAGTAGAGCAAAAAAGAAAAAAAAAGAGCTGGAAATTTCTCCGTGTATCTTGGAGTTGTTTTCCTCGCTCTGTGTCCCTGCCAAGCATTTATAAAAAGGAAATGGGGAAAATCTACAGCCATGTGTGTGAGTGTGTGAACAAAAAAATTAATAATAAAAAGAGACAGCAAGAAAAGGAGGAAAGCATTACAAACACACACATGGATGACAGGTTCACATATAAATTCCGTACTCTCCTTTTTTTACATTCCGTTCTTTTTTTTTTGTATGGAAAACTGTGTACCTTTCATTTAACTTGACATGAAAATCGATATTTAAAAAAAAGGATAAAATTGCTGGAAATAAAAACAAGGAGCAGAGAGCGCGCAGAAAACATAAAAAACGTAAAGTAAAAAATTACAGCTTAAAAAGTAGGAGAGAAACATGGGGCGCAAAATAAGAAAGAAAAATAAATGGGAAAAGACAGAAACTGAAAATAATAATAAAGAGCAGGGGGGCGAAAAACTGCAAAAAAACTGATGGGGGAGGGGTTTGGGGGAAACGAAATGAAACGAGAAACGGTCGTTATGTTTTTCCTCATTTTTTGTTGTTGTTGTTTTTGTACACTGCCTTTCTTTATTTTCCCTTCGTTCTGCCAGCTTTTTGTGTTTTTATTTATTTATTTTTTCTTCTCTCCAAACGTCGCAGTCGCTGTAATGTCTTTTTTCATTTTTATTTTTCCGCTCGCAACCTTTTTGCGACAGCCCCCCTCCACCCCTGGCCTGCACTGCTTACAAGCAGTAGAGAGGAAAAAAAAAACAAAATAAAATAAAATACAAAAAAGATGCAGCAAAAAACACACAAAACGAAAGCCAAAGAAGAAGAAAAATGTGATAAAAACTGAAAAATATTTTCCATGAGAAAATCCAAAAGAAAAGGGGGCTCTGTGTGTGTGAGTGTCAGTGCGTATGTGTGTGTGCGACTGCTTGGCGGGAAAAATATACTACAATAAAACATGTATTTTTTATGCCAAAACCCGCCCACACCCACCCCTTTTTGGGGCGTGTGTGTGTGTTTCTGTGCTGGTTGTATCTGTTTTTATTTTAAGGAACTTAAATGTGTAACGCTTCTAGCGTGTGGGTGTGTGGGTAGGGGGAGGGGGGAAAGGGTGGCAAAGATTGGGATCAAAAACCCTTTGCAGTTAACTCCTGTCTGTGTGTGTGTTTGCGTGGGTGTTAGTGTGTGTAAGTGGGGGCTGGGGGCGGACTTTCTATTATTGCGAGTGAGCCAAGTCAGAAAACCGAAACAGAAACAGA
Source organism: Drosophila sechellia (assembly GCF_004382195.2). Lineage (NCBI taxonomy): Eukaryota > Metazoa > Arthropoda > Insecta > Diptera > Drosophilidae > Drosophila > Drosophila sechellia. Next base: position 5,666,436 of record NC_045954.1, read on the forward strand.
AACCAAACTCAAATCTCAATCCTTGAGTGCCGGACATTGCGTTTTTTAATGCCACTGTTATTTTGTACAGTGGAACATCTGTACGTTGAAACAAGTTGTGCAGTTTACACTCAGCTATTTTATTTGTTTTTTTTTATTATTATGATATATAATGTGCGAACCCAAGAAATGAGAACACATTGTGAAGTCACATGTAAGGATGTGTAAAAGTATGCACCAACTTTTCGAAAGTCAGAAAGCCCGATGGATTCATTTCGAATGAGGAGGTTAGAAAAACCACTGCATACTTTTAGACACCTACATATGTAGGTGAACTCTTGGGTTCTATAAGACATAAGAAAATACACATGTCGATTTATTTAACCATATGATACTATAAATTTCTAGCATATATGTATATGTAGTTAGTTTCTGAACAAATGTTTTGTTGCTTACTTGCGATTAAATTAAAGTTCGCCTGTATTTTATATATCAATCAAACGGCGGCTGCACATAAAAAAACCGGTACATATGGCATTCTTTTATGTACTAGCCAAAGAAGTCCTTTCTTCGGCGGTTTTTCTACCCAATTTCGTTCGGTTTCTGTTTTTGTGTTTTTTTGTTTTTTTGTTTTTTTTTTTTTGTGCAATTTATTTGCCAGCTTTCTGCTGCTGATGTTTTTTGCAGTTTGTTATGTTTTTCGACTTTCCTTTGGCATTTCTTGCAGCTGAAAAAGGTGAAGCGAATTTTGCTTTCGCATTCTGTTCGCGAGCTTCTTTCTTTCTTCGCCAGCGTTTTTCAACAGTTACCCGCTCTTTTTCTCGGCCGAATTTTGACCCATGCTGGGAGTGCTTCTTCTGCTTACCCACTTCCTCAGTAAGTTTGTGTTAGTGCGGGTCCTTATTTCCCCTAATACATATACAAACAAATATATATGTGTGTGTATGTATGTATGTATGTGCGGGTGTGTGTGTGTGGTCCATTTTGTACACTGGACATAAAACGAAGCTAACATAAAGTTCTTATCCCCCCCTACCATTATTCTACCCTTTTTTCGACTGTCCTTCCCTTGTGCTATTAGTACTAAAAGCAAGAATGCGTTTCGCACAAAAAAAAAAAAAAGAACAACACAAAGTTTAAGAGACAAAAAATCCAAAAATTTGTTGGCAGATATAAAAAAAGGATAACAAAATTGTTGGGGGGAATTCTTAAAATTTATTACCAGGAAAGGGGCTACAAAAAAGTGTTGGGTATGTGACTACAACTCAATCATCCTTTTATATACATATGTACATAATACATACAAGCAAACCAACTATATACATATATGTACAACTAAAAGTTTAGAACCCAATTGTTGTTTTTATAGAAAAGTCAGAGGATTATAGCTACAACAAGCACTGGAATGAAAATGTTTACAAGCTGCAACTTTTCACTTAACTAGTTTATTAAATTCCTGGACTTTCGAAAACGGAAATGCGTGGCGGTGGAGTTATCCTCGATGTAGCATTATCTTTACCGCGAAAATCAATTTATTTCGCTCTTTCGTCACGTCGATTCGATTTTACAATTACGATGAATCTGTGGAAATCGACAACAAAAGGGATTTTATAATTGCTCTTTTCATTTTTTTTTCGTACTTTGTGTTTAAGTATATTGACAGATTGGTTGCTGCGAGGGCTGCGGGCGGAAAATTGTGTTTTTATTAAGCGTCAACTCATTTCATTTCATACATACATGTAGCCGAAATACCATATATGTACATACATATGCATTTGTACATATATGCATGTATTACATAAGTGCATGCATGTACATATGTATGTGTGGTTAAAAACGACAAACGGAAAGTAAAGTTTTACCTTGCGAAAAAAATATTTGCGCTGCATAAAAGTGTGCATAGTGCGAAAAAATAAAATTATGAAAATTTTTCATGTGTATAGAGATGAGTGATAGAGAGAGATGGAGAGAGGGAGAGAGGAATAATAATAATAAAATGAAAACGGGGACGACGAACATTTTTATGGTGCTGCTGCAGTCTGAAAGAAAAAACTACCGTCCTTTCGGCCCTCGTCCCTCGCTTCCCCTGAAAATTTAACCACCCCCCACCCACCGAAGTCATTGGCGCTTCTTTGTTGCCAGGGAAATGGAGCTGGGAAAAAACATCTCGGTATTCGATGACTGGCAGGACTCTGGTTTCTTTTTTACTTTATTTTTAATTTATTTTTTTTTATATATTTTTTTTATTATATTTCTTGTTTTCCTTTTTAACGATTCCCGACTTTAGCTCACATAAAGCGGGAATTTCGATTATTTATTTGGCTGAAAAAATTGCGATGAATTTAATTCGAAAAATACGCTTAAAAAAAGGTGACCAGCAAAAGAAGTGGCAAAGAAAATAAAAAAATGGCAGCGAACTTTCATTAAACGGTAAACAGTAAAAAGCTGCATGTACCACGACTGACATTTACACACCACCGACGCACTGTGAAAAGGATTCGTAGGGATAACAAGTTCATCGGCGGATATATAATGCTCCTGGCATGACAAAAAGCGATAAACGCTTCAATATCCCATGTTCAGATGCGCGGAAAAACACGTTACGCTGTGTAAGAAAAGTCAATTTCGGATTTCGTTTCATTTATTACAAATATATTATTTGTAAATATTTCGTTTAAATAGTAATCATGGGTGCTTTTTGCGCAAGTGGATTTATTACAAATGTAGTTGGGGGGCTTTGCCATTGCAATCCATTGCAATATTTCGAAATCGATGCGAATTGTAGCATACTTCTGGGCAAATTTATAAGGCTTTCGAAACATGCTGGTCTTTTGAAAAACTATTCCTAACGTTGGAATCTTTATATTTTCCAGACTGGCGGCTGTACAAGGAGTAGCTCGTTGGTGAAATTACTAGAACCAGCTGCTCCACCGGAGGCACCACCATCAGGGGCAGCAGCAGGCGCGGCACCACCATGCTGCCGCAGCAGTACTGCCTGAGGTGGAAGTACCACCATAGCAATCTGCAGACCATGTTCTCCCAGCTGCTGGATCGTGGATGCTTCTGCGACGTGACCCTGGCCTGCGAGGGCCAGCTCATTCGCGCCCACCGCGTTGTCCTCTGCGCTTGCAGCACCTTCTTCGACACCGTGCTCTCCAACTACGCCAGCGAACGTGATCCGATCATCATCATGAAGGACGTTACCTTTGCGGAGGTCAAGTGCCTCATCGAGTTCATGTACAAGGGCGAGATCAACGTGGAGCATGTGAGTGTGTTGTTTGCCTAATGGCATAAACTATCCAAAAATAAACTGGAAAATACCCCTTAATTGACTAACTTGCAGGCCAGCCTTCCGTCGCTGTTGAAGACCGCCGATGACCTGAAGATCAAGGGCCTGGCCGAGGTGACCTGGCGCGATGACGAGGACGGACCGCCGCCACCGATGGCCGCCGCCGAGTTTCACTCACCGCCGCGCAGTTTGGCAGAGAGCTACGCCCAGGACCTAATCCTTCAGCATCAGCAACAGCAGCAGCAGGCCCCAGCTGCTCCACCCTTGCATCTGCACAGCTCTGCTGCGCTCTTGGACAGAGATCGGGAACGTGACCGGGAGCGTCTCTCGCCGGGGATGGAGGGTGTACTGGGTCGCATGCCCGTGATGACGCCGCTGACGGGCGCTTCGGGTTCGGCTGGCGTGGGTTCGGTATCCGGTGGCACATCGCTCGAGGGCGTCGCTCCCGTTGAGCACTTTCTAGGTCCCAAACGCAAGCGTGGTCGTCCTCCACTAGACGATGCCTATGATGTTTTCAATGTGTATGTAAAAACAGCTGAATGCTATACACTTTTCAATATTCACGTGCAAAGAAAATAACTATTTTAACTAACTAACTTTAACTTAACTATTTTAATCGAAACTCTCTTTTCTGCCGCACAGACGCAAGCTGGCCCAGTATGCCGCCAATCTGGAGCCCGCCCAGCGTGCCTACTTGGAGACGGCGCGTCACTTTGCCGAGGAGCCGCCACTGGCCGCCCATGCCGCCTCGATGGCCTCCCCACCTGCCGCGTGCCCGCCGAAGCAGCGCCAGCGTCTACGTCACCAGCAGCAGCAGCAACAGCAACAGCTGCTACAGTCGGAGAGCAGTGACCAGGAGCAGCAGGCTGCTGGCCAGGATTGGTCCAAGTCGGAGCCAAATGGCAGTGCCACGCCCAAAATGCTCAGCGATGGCAATGCTAACAAGCAGGAAACGGAGGGCGGCGATGAATCGCTACCGGCAGTGCTAACCACTGCCAGCAGCAGCGGCACCAAAAAGCTGGAAAAGATTGGTGAACGTCGCGAACGCCATGGAAAATTACGTCATGCTCGTCGCCTCTATGAGAAGTCTGGAGAGAATGAGGTTAATCCGCCCAAGGAGGAGCCCGATGAGCTGCCGCAACCGGTAGAAGAGATCGAGAACGAGCATCTGGTGGCAAATAGGGCAGAGTCGCCGCGTCCTACGGTCGTCATACCAGCTAGTTTTGCGTGCAAATACGAGGGCGGCGTGACTGCCGCAGGCGGTGGCTCCGGTTCTGGATCCGGATCGGTTGGATCCTCCTACTTGATCAACGAACATGGCATGCTGATGGCCCACGAATTTGCACCGAATGTGGCCAGTGCCGCCGCCACCGCAGCTGTGGCCGTCGCAGCAGCCGCCGCCGCAGTGGCAAATGCCTCAGCCGGAAACGGAAACGGTGGCCAGGATGCAAGTGGCAGTGGAACCGGTGCCGCCGCCGAATATCCCGACATCAAGCTGGAGGACTACGATGCCGCCGAACTGCGACTGACCAACGAGGAGCTGTCGCAGTGGCAGGACGTCATCAAGATGGACGACTATCTGGCTAAGGGGCGGCGTCCACAATTCTGGGAAGAGCCATTCACCAAGCGTGTAAGCCTAGGTTTAAGTTTAATCAGCTATAAATGTTTAAAATATTAAATAGTAAATATTATAATTCATATTGGCCAGGCAGTTGAAATGCAAACCAATTAAAACCAGCTAAAAAGTGTACACTTTTTCTGTGTTCAAGTTTAGTTTTTGTTTTCTTTTTTGCTTCTTCTGTCGTTTTTTGTACCTTGTTTTAATGCTAAACTACGAGTTAAGCAAGCTTCTATGAAGAGGGCAAATTAAACTAATTGCTTAGGTGTGACATCGTCAAATACTTGGCAATGTAATGATAATAACAATGGATGATCGGATCGGAAATATTGAAATACTTTTGTTTTGGAATCTTTCAGGTGTTGGACGCCATTAAAAACAAGAGACTCGAAATGAAGAAGGCCGCCAGAATTCTGGGCGTCTCCTATGGCACTCTGTACGGGCGTTACCGCGAGGTCTATGGCTGCCTTAAGCATCCTTACAGGTGCGTTGAAGTGCTTCCAGTTACTGAATGTATGTAGGTTTTAAATCACGTCTTTATTACGATATAGTGGCACCGCCTTCCGGAACTCCGGATCCACCTCGACCAGTCAGATGGGAGTTCAGCCCCGCTTCGATTTGGGATTCCGCAACGGGGGCGTCCTCCCAGCTCAGCTGGGTAAGTAGGATCTACAAAGGTGCTGACAAATAACCAACTTACTGGGGAATTAAGTCCAAACCAATCCCTACTTGCAGAGCTGGGCAAGCTGAAGAAGGATTTGAGCGAGCTATGGACACGTCCGCAGATTTGAGAACCAACCAATGCCACAACCATGAAGAAACTGCAAAAAAGCCTCAAACGTCGCCACAGGCTGATCTAGGAACACAGCAGAAGGATGAAAGACAGCTAGACGAGGCTAGTTTTGGATCCTGAGTAATGCTTTCCTGAATCGATTCCCACATTAATGTGTTGTTCCCATCGGCGGGTTACAACTATAACTGATCTACACATTTAGGATCTTATTATTACATAATATATAATATAAATACATGTCTATAAATACAACCGCGTGGATTAGTTAATTGAAATACGCACGGGCACGTGTGGTTTTAGTGGTAAATACATTTCTCTTGGTAGTGAAATTCAACACCATAAACTATGGAATCTAGTTAATCGATAAAATAACACGAAAGTGAAGTGAATTTTTTGATAAGCTAACGAAAACGAACACAAACAATATGTATTACATACAAAAAAATATATGTTTAAAACAAATAAAGTAATATCTATTAAAATATGTTCAAAACGATATTAAGTAATACCTTTCTACGGCTATTTGGTTCAAATTGTGGCGCCAATATAGTTAATCGGTACCGATACCGATTACAGTCCGATGGAAGCCCGATACCGACGAACTGCTGCGAGCTAGAGCTGGGATGTTTTCGATGCGTTCAGAGCAAAAATTCGATACTATCGTTTTTCTTGAACGGCACTTTACTAAATGTATATCTTATACATATAAGATATATATGCTACATATATACCTTAATATATTGAAAATCAAAATTATTCCTTTCAATTATTTCTAAAAACCACGAAAAGCAGTAATATTAATAAACTATATGGAAGTTATGGGACTCCTTAAAAAAAATGTACATAAATATTATATTATCCATGAATTTCCTTGCAAAAAAAGTATGTCAGCATTGATTGTTTTAAGGAAAGCCCTGCGGTTACTTATTATCCGTCCAGCCTTGTTAAACATGCGCTAAGACTCTGTTGATGTAGTGTAGATACTACTTGTTTCATATTACAATCGTTATGCTGAAATAAAGAATATTTGATTTATACTTCTTTTAAATAGGTATAGTTACATTCCAGTATTGTTTGAAATCTATATACATAACCATCGGTAGCGACAAAAAACAATCGATAGTGAATCAGAATGGTAAAAGCTTCGATACCTTGATTGTAGTATCGAATATTTTCCATCTCTACTGCGAGCGTCAGTCAAGTTCTTTTCTTTGATTTCTGATTCGTCTAGACGTAACTTGAAAATGCTGCTGAAATTGGTGAATATAAATGGCTTGCAGCACCTGTTCGCCTGCACTGAGGGGCAGGATGATGAAACCCTAACTATTCTCTTTCTCCATCCTCGCGAGAAATTGAGTTACTCCGAGACTTTGATGAAACACGATTACCAACAGCGTTTGAAAGTATGTTTTCCGCATTTTCATGTGGTGAAATAGTGTAAATGCAATACGTTTTTTCGACCAGACGCTCAACGCGCGTGTGAAGTTTCCCGAGGAATTGGTGCGCCTGGTCCTGGTCAACGAGGATCCATTGCATGTCGAACAGCATTTCCAGCACCCATTGAACATCCTCAAGCTTAAGTATGCCATGGCGAATACTGAAGTTTCCCTCAAGTGGGAATGGCACCTGAGACCCATGGATGCCGCACAGGTCAGCAACTGACTTTCGCAGACTCAGTTCCAACAGTTTTATTTGCCATTTATGCCATTATTCCCACAGTTTTATAGCCAAATGTTCTTGAACACAATGTCCACGGCTTCGGGACTGCGGGATCAGATACCCCTTCTGCTAGATATTATCCAAGCCAAGGATAAGGAGCTGAACCAGTATCGCACCGAGGGATGCCAGCTGCGCAGAGGTTAGTTAAGTGCATGTTTGCAAATCGAAAGTTCTAGTGCATTCCCTTCGTTTAGTTACCGTAGAAACTAAGCCCTTTGATCTCGATGCTTTTTTAAATGAGCACAAGGAATTGCTGGACTGTGCCGCTGCGTACCAGAAGGCGCAGAGTATTTTTGTTGCTGATAAGCCATCGGACAATTTGACACCGCTTTCTTCGCCATGTGCAAGGGATGTCGCGCCCCATACTCCGTCAAACGGATACTCTGCTTCTTGGAAGATATCAAGCCCAAAAAAAGCTCCTCGCATTAGGTAAGATTAGTACTATATGTTCACAATTACAGATTAATAAGATATGTTTTGGAAATTGCAGGAAGCGCAAGGCTCTTGAAATTAATACCAATCATATGGAGCGCAAGGTGATGCAGCGCCGCTCCAATCCGCTTATCGAGTACAGAAGCTCGCAAAGTTCCCAAGAGACAAACGCAAGTGAAATCTTTCAAGTAGAGGACAAGAAGAACGATCTCAGTGATGGCAAAGAGCCATCCACATCATCTGGGCTTTCCAAAGGCTGGTCGGCCAAACTAACCAAATATGAACTTGCATCTCAGGAAGAGTATGCTTATTGTAAAGATGAGGATGATTCTTCTAAAGATGAGGATGCTTCTTCTAAAGATGCGGATGCTTCTTCTAAAGATGAGGATGGTCCTGCTAAAGATGAGGATGCTTCTGCTAAAGATGAGGATGCTTTTTCTCAAGATGAGGATACTTCTTCTAAAGATGAGGATGCTTCTGCTAAAGATGAGGAGAACACTAACGCTTCCAACGCTTACAAATTCATCATAAAGAAGGTTGAATCTATTAAAGACTTTTGCGATTGCCCAAAGGCAGTCATTCAAGATCACGAAGTCCGAAAGTCCGAGGGGAATTTTGATGTAACTCTTCAAATTGAGCTGGAAGAGATCAAAGCCGCACTGATTTACTCAACTGGTCGCGTCGTAGAAGCGATCAATAATTTAGAGAAAAAATAATTTGGAAACGATCTCATTCTAAGGGTGCTACAAGCAAAACTTTACCCTTAGTACATACGTTTTTTATTATTTTTTTTTTTTTTTGAGATAAAAACAAGTCCTCAGTGATAAAAGGATAAAAGACATGATTCCATTTGTTGATTAGGTATTCGTACCTAAGCCCATCGAACAGCAATCAAATGGAACAAAGCACTGTATAGTGTTGTAGATTTTAATAAGACGTCTTACCAAAACACCCTCAGCACACAAACAAGTTGAGTTCCACTCCATAGAAGCAGAAACTAACTGCTATCTTTATGGAACATATCGAATGATATTAATATGTGCCAAATTATTGCCCGGGACTTTCGTGGTCACTTATCGTCCGATTAGTCACGGCTTTCCAACGGTTATACCTCCTGATCAATGCATTTCATGTTAAATGTTTATTGTTTATATATTTTTTTGATTACTAATAAAATTTATAAAAAATAACCCGTTTACTATTGGAATAAATAATCTATAAAGTTTGTCTTATCCCATTTGCTTTAGAATCTTTCAGGTGTTGGACGCCATTAAAAACAAGAGACTCGAAATGAAGAAGGCCGCCAGAATTCTGGGCGTCTCCTATGGCACTCTGTACGTGCGTTACCGCGAGGTCTATGGCTGCCTTAAGCATCCTTACAGGTGCGTTAAAGTGCTTCCAGTTACTGAATCACGTCTTTATTACGATATAGTGGCACCGCCTTCCGGAACTCCGGATCCACCTCGACCAGTCAGATGGGAGTTCAGCCCCGCTTCGATTTGGGATTCCGCAACGGGGGCGTCCTCCCAGCTCAGCTGGGTAAGTAGGATCTACAAAGGTGCTGACAAATAACCAACTTACTGGGGAATTAAGTCCAAACCAATCCCTACTTGCAGAGCTGGGCAAGCTGAAGAAGGATTTAAGCGAGCTATGGACACGTCCGCAGATTTGAGGACCAACCAATGCCACAACCATTCAGAAACCGCAGAAAAGCCTCAAACGTCGCCACAGGCTGATCTAGGAATACAGCATAAGGATGAAAGACAGCTAGATGACGCTAGTTTTGATACAAACAATATTTATTACGCACAAAAAATGTATGTTTAAAACAAATATAGTAATATCTATTAAAATATGCTCAAAACGATATGTAATTCTTTCTACGGCTCTTTGGATTCAAATTGTGGCGCCAATATAGTTGGCCGATTAAAGCCCGATGCCGTCGAACAGCTGCTAGAGCTGGTATGTTTTCGATATGTATACTACAATCCGTTTGCTGAAATAAAGAATATTCCATTTATACTTCTCCTAATGGTTAGTGCAAATAAGTATAGAGTTACTTTCCACTATTGTTGGGAATCTTTTTACATCACCATTGATAGTGACGATTGTGGATCTGTATGGTAAGAATTCGATACCTCGACGGTACTATCGATTCTTTTCCATCTCCATTGCGAGCGACAGTGGAGTTTCTTTCCTTTGATTTCTGATCCTTCTAGACGTATCTTGAAAATGCTGCTGAAATTAGTGAATATAAATGGCTTCCAGCACCTATTCGCCTGCACTGAGGGGCAGGATGATGAAACTCTAACTATTCTCGTTCTCCATCCTCGCGAGAAATTGAGTTACTCCGAGACTTTGATGAAACACGATTACCAACAGCGTTTGAAAGTAAGTTTTCCGCATTTTCATGTGGTGAAATAGTGTAAATGCAATACGTTTTTTCAACCAGACGCTCAACGCGCGTGTGGAGTTTCCAGAGGAATTGGTGCGCCTGGTCTTGGTCAACGAGGATCCATTGCATGTCGAACAGCATTTCCAGCACCCATTGAACATCCTCAAGCTTAAGTATGCCATGGCGAATACTGAAGTTTCCCTCAAGTGGGAATGGCACCTGAGACCCATGGATGCCGCACAGGTCAGCAACTGACTTTCGCAGACTCAGTTCCAACAGTTTTATTTGCCATTTATGCCATTATACCCACAGTCGTATAGCCAAATGTTCTTGAACACAATGTCCACGGCTTCGGGACTGCGGGATCAGATACCCCTTCTACTAGAGATTATCCAAGCCAAGGATAAGGAGCTGAACCAGTATCGCACCGAGGGATGCCAGCTGCGCAGAGGTTAGTTAAGTGCATGTTTGCAAATCGAAAGTTCTAGTGCCTTCCATTCGTTTAGTTAGTAATCGCCAAAACCCTATGCCTCCTTTAGTGACCGAAGTAACCAAGCCTTTTGAACTCGAGGCTTTTATGGATAAGCACAAGGAATTGCTGGACTGTGCCGCTGCGTACCAGAAGGCGCAGAGTATTTTGACACCGCTTTCTTCGCCATGTGCACGTGATGTCGCGCCTTATACTCCGTCAAACGGATACTCAGCTTCTTCAAAGACATCAAGCCCAAAAGAAGCCCCTCGCATTAGGTAAGATTAGTACTATATGTTCACAATTACAGATTAATAAGATATGTTTTCGCAATTGCAGCAAGCGCAAGGCTCTTGAAACCAATCCCAATCATATGGAGCGCGAGGTGATGCATAGCTCGCATAGTTTCCAAGAGTCAAACGCAAATATAATCTTAGAAGTAGAGCTAGTGCCAATGGACACGAAATATGATCTCAGTGATGCCGAAGAGTCTGGGCTTTCCCCAGGAGGGTCGGCCAACCTAACCAATTTAAATGCATCCGTCGGAAATGGTGTATATGAACTTGCATCTCAGGAACAGTATGCTTTTTCTATAGATGAGGATGCTTCTTCTGAAGATGAGGATAGTTCTTCTAATGATGAAGATGCTCCTTCTAAAGTTGAGGATGAATATGATGATATATCAATATGTTAGCGAAAAAGTGATTTGAAAACGATCTCATTCTAAAGGGCCCTACAAGCAAAACTTTAGCCTTAGTACATACGTTTTTTTTTTGAGATAAAAACAAGTCCTCAGTGATAAAAGGATAAAAGACATGATTCCACTTGTTGATTAGGTATTCGTACCTAAGCCCATCGAACAGCAATCAAATGGAACAAAGGACTGTATAGTGTTGTAGATTTTAATAAGACGTCTTACCAAAACACCCTCAGTACAAACAAGTTGAGTTCCACTTCATACAAGCAGCAACTAATTCCTATCTCTATGGAACATATCGAATGATATTAAAATGTGCCAAATTATTGCCCGGGACTTTCGTGGTCACTTATCGTCCGATTAGTCACGGCTTTCCAACGGTTATAACCTTCTTATCAATGCATTTTATGTTAAATGTTATTTCTTTATATATTTTTTGGCACGATTACTAATAAAATTGATTACAAAAAACCACGTTTACAACTAGAATAAATAGCCTTTAAAGTTTGTCTAATCCCAATCAACCAGCTGCCGTGGTGTTCTGGCGTTACCAATTCCATTCCCTCCCATTGAAATCAAAAACGAATTTTGCTCTAATTTGCAATTTGTTTACTTTTATGGCACCCGATTCGAGCCATCGAGCTGTTGTCAATGTGGAGCTTTGGGGCTTTGGCAACATTCAATTTACGCACATTTGGCGATAAGATACGCCAAAGGCAACCCACAAATAATATCAACTGGCCATGGGTCGGATGGCTCATTGCGGTGGCTCTATTCAAGAAATTCGGTCGATAGTAGCAGCCCCACCTGTATCATTTCGAATTCCCATACTGCCAAGTACCCAAGAGAGATGGCTAAAGTCTGGGCCATAGTGCTACTCCTAGGGGCACTGGCCTCCGGCGAAAGTGAGTCATAGTTTGATCGCAATCAATCAAAATTACATCCGAATAGTGATACGAAAGTATAGATTGTATTTACCTCAACAGAACGAACTAGTAAACGAATTATGGCCGTTCGGTTAAAAGTTATGTGAAAATCGAAGCCTAAAACTATTTTTTTTTACTTTTTGTTTTGATAAATGGTTGGTATTACCCAAGATAAAGAAACATACCATACTCCAATGTGTATAAAACAATCAATAAGTGGCCAAATTCAACTGCTTTGGTATTCAAAAAAATATAGTTTCAAAGTGCTCAAAACAGCATTGTAAATATGCCGAATTGGTATATGGTTATGGTAATTACCTTTTTCGATTTAAGCACAAAAGTGAAGGAAATTTTTATTTTAGAACAAAAGAACATTTCTTTTCTATGACACTGACTAATTTTCGGAATTATACAATTTTGCAAGGAGTGGCAATAATTCACGTTCGATTAGATTGTCTTGTTTTTCCATTCCGCCGAAGCGTTATGAACCGCTCACCATAAACTTTTAAAGTACTTTTTTGTTAAGACAACAATGCCAGCTATCTCCTCGCCCAAGATAAACATATTTATGATAGGTAGTTGACGAGTCTGTAGGGTTAATCAATGTCAATGGAGGTTTATCATGGCCATCAGACCGATATTTAATCGTACATTAATTACCTATTTGGCTATACCTATTTCAGGTCTTGCAAGCGAGACGACTGGAAATATAGCGCCCAAGATCGTGGGCGGCTATGATACGACCATAGAACAGGTGTCGTACCAGGTGTCCATTCGCCTCACCGCCAACGAGAGGAAGAGCTATGGGTCCGGTCACCTGTGCGGTGGAGTGGTCATTTCCCAACGTTTGGTGGCCACCGCCGCACACTGCTGTTACATGTGCGTGCTTATCCTGCTGCCTCGTTCAACTGCAATGTTCATATGCTAATAGATTCCGATTTCTAGCACCGACAAGAAGAAGTACCGAACTGCTGGCGAATTCGTCCTGGTCATGGGCAGCACCTACCTGACGAGCTCCACCGATCGCACTTTGATGTACTACCTGCAGCAGCTGATCACGCACGAGAATTATAATCCGGACGCGTTGACCAACGACATTGCGCTGATGTTCATCAATGGTTATATACCCTGGAATTGGCCAACGGTGACGGCCCTGGCGTTGAACAGCCAACTCGTGGCCACAAACACCGACTGCCTGATCTCCGGATGGGGTATGCTCCAGCAGGTGAGTCCACAAATGTTTTCCACTGTCAGATGGAATTCTATTCTACGAGTATTCACGGATAAACTGATAAATCTGATAAAATCTCTATAAACTTTCAGAGCGGAATATTTAATAGTAATACTCTGCAGGCCGCGACGGTGCCCATAGTGTCGTATGCAACCTGTCGCATTTCGTACAATCCGATACCGGTTTCCCAGGTGTGCGCCGGCTATTGGACTGGCGGAGTGGACGCCTGCCAGGGCGACTCCGGCGGACCCATGAGCTGCAACGGAATGTTGGTCGGAATCGTTTCGTACGGCGCTGGATGCGCAGCACCTGGTTTTCCGGGTGTCTACACCAATGTGTCGTTCTATTACGATTGGATTGTCCAGAAGAACAACTCCCTCAACTATACCATCTATCATAATGGAGGAGTGCGGCAGGGATCGAATTGGTCCTACCTGGGCATTCTTCCACTCCTTGTGGCCTTCCTCTTGGAACTCTGAATCTAGTCAATCGCATAAGTCCGCCAAATAGTCAAAGACTAGATTATAACCTAATTAAAACTGCAATTAACTTATTAAATTAATTTACAATTCTATTTTTGACACCTGAGTATTTTGTATCATTACAAATACATAGCAAACATCAATGGGCTGTCAGTTTTTTTAAATTTCGAACTTTTTTTGTCGTTTTTCTTATTGAGTTCGATTTTGTGGGATTTGACATGGACGACCACCTGTTGGTGTGGTTGCTGATTGTGGCGACCCACTCCGGAATCACTCAGTCTCAGATTGGCCAACAGACGGCTACAGCCTCGCCCTTCGTGATCCTGCCGAAGATCGTTGGTGGCTACACGGTGACCATTGACCAAGTGCCCTTCCAGGTGTCCGTTCGCCGGCGGTCGATCCACGAGCGGCACTACGGATTGGGTCACGTGTGCGGCGGAGCGGTCCTCTCTCAGCGGGTCGTCTGTTCGGCGGCACATTGCTACGCCATGTGGGTGAAATAAGTGAATTGAATCCGTAAGATAAGTGTAACGACGACCTGCATTTTAGAAATACCTCAGAACCACTGGTCTATCGTGATCCCGAGTTATATGTGGTAGTGGCAGGCAGCAGCGCCATCGATCGGACGGACCGCTTCACCCAGGAGTACCTGGTGCAGCGCATCATTGGCCACAAAGACTACAATGGCAGCACGCTGGAGAACGATATCGCCCTGCTCTTTCTCAACGGATTCATTCCTTGGGAATCGCCGGGGGTGCGGGCAATACCGCTGGCCATAAAAGCACCCGAAGAGGGCACCATCTGCCTTATCCACGGATGGGGCAAGGTCACCATGGTGAGTGACTGGGAACATTCCAATCATGTCTTTATCCGCTACTTATAATTTTCAATTCAGAAGGAGAAATCGGCTTCGCTGCAGCAAGCGCCTGTACCGATCCTCAACAAGGAGCTCTGCCAGGTGATCTACAAGCTGCCCGCCTCCCAGATGTGCGCCGGATTCCTGCAGGGCGGCATCGATGCCTGCCAGGGCGACTCGGGCGGACCGCTGATCTGCGACGGACGTCTGGCCGGGATTATATCATGGGGCGTGGGCTGTGCGGATCCCGGCTATCCGGGTGTCTATACCAATGTGTCGCACTTTCACAAATGGATCCGGAGGGCCAACGCTTCGCTGGACTACTCCGATTACCGGCAAATACCGCCGCTAAATCTGGCTAGTCGCAGATCGGTGTCTTCCAGTTGCTTGGGCATTGGTGTTCTGGCGCTTGCCATGAGCCTTCGTCTTTGACGATGGGACAGTACAATAAATCGCTTGCTCTTCTCTGTCCTACAACTGATTTATCTAATCTTGGCGAGGAGGCACCCATTTGTAGATTGTCCAATAGTTGACGGTGATCGACGGCTTTGATGACATCAGAGGATGGGTTCATGTTCGGGCTACAGGGTACATTGGAATCTTTTGAAATTGAAGTTAGAATGCCATTTTCCAAACATTTTTTCCAGTGACCCATTTGCCTTTTTCCAATAACATCAATATACGCCGCGAATGTAGGCAATAAATTGAGCAATCCCCACTTTTCGATAGTTTATGTTTTTATATAGTTTTTATGGTAATGCAAATAGAATTTATTGGAACAAGATAAATGGCTGTTAATTGATAATGACCCAAATTCATGAATGAGTAACTTTTGATTGGTACGCTTTGCATTTTTTGAGTTGCCTTAAATTGTTTATTTAACAAGTTACCCGAAGTCAATATTGTTTGCACATGACGCCACGAGTTCGTGTAATATCTTAATTAAAAATGCACACTGGACGCTAATTTCGCTTTTATGATCGAAGATATATGGGGACTGACTTGAGAATTATTAGGAAATTCGGCTGACAAATTATTGGGGAGTTATTGTCTGATATACAAGACCGTTGAACCACGTTAAACAAAAAAAAAAAAATAAATAAATAAATAATTGAAATATATATGAATAAT
Organism: Drosophila sechellia; assembly: GCF_004382195.2. NCBI lineage: Eukaryota > Metazoa > Arthropoda > Insecta > Diptera > Drosophilidae > Drosophila > Drosophila sechellia. Next base: position 5,682,453 of record NC_045954.1, read on the forward strand.
AGAATACATAAGGGTAAAGTTGCGTTTTAAAAAAAATTAAATTTATATAATTATTTAAAAGCCAGGAAAATCCAAAGATCTTGACAAGATACAAAGATCGCCATTAATTAGATTTGGGCAAACTATTCAGGAAATCCACTGGGGATCTACCGTTTTTCAAGGGCCTCATAAATCGGTGTGGTAAACCCAAAGATTGGAAAATCCAGCGGTGGCACTTAAAACTAAAGGCTGCAGTTCGTCACACCCGGACGGAGGTCTTCGGTTCTCCGGCGATGACAAGTCCGTCCGGTGTTTTTTGTGGTGTTCTATTGAATTGTACGATGTCTATTGATTAGATTAGGATGCAAGATTTTTATTTTGGCGGCGATATTGGACAACTGGGCTCGGCTCCTTCATTAGTTGGTACCGCCACGTCGAGGAGTTAGCATATAGATTGGCAGAATGATCGGATTGGGACAACTTTTGGCGGTAGCCCTTCTTCTCACTTTCTTGCCAGCGGGCTTGAGAGGTTTGTGGAAATTTTGGACTATTTGGAATATTTCCTAATTGAAAACCCGATTTGTTTTAAATCAGGTGCCACGACACGAACCCACTTGGATACGAATGCCATCCGTCCGAGATTCAGCGCAGATCCTGGGAGGATTATCAATGGAACAGAGGCCTCTCTGGGCGCCACCAGGCATCAGGTGGGCATTCGCAAGGCCCTCAACGATGGCTACTTCTTCGGAACCGGGCACCTCTGCGGTGGATCTCTCATCCGGCCGGGATGGGTACTCACCGCCGCCCATTGCTTTGTGGAGTAAGTGGCTCTATTTCTAACTATTTTGGGTTACTCAATGAGAATGTGCCCTAAAATAATGTGCAATTCATAGGCAAAGAGGTGGAAGAGCTTAGAATCCACATTAAATTGTTCAAGTTATGTGCTACAGAAATGTGACTTTGGGGTCACCTTTTAGCTTAGAGATTGCCAACATGAGATAGTCTTAAGAATTCCTTGAATTTGATTAGAATTAACATGCAATATAACTAACTATTCGTTCTTATCATATATTTTTCCTTGCCAGTCAGATTATTTACGACGGCACTTTCGTGCCCAAGGAGGAGTTCATCGTGGTGATGGGTAACCTGGATCGCTACAATCGCACCAACACGCTGACATTCACGATCGAAGAGCGTATAATGCAGCTGGATAAGTTCGTCCTGGCCACCTACGACAAGGACATAGCCCTGCTGAAGCTGAATGGTATTGTGCCCACCGGACATCCGACCATTCGTCCAATTGCCCTCAGTCGGTTTGCCATACCGGAGGGCGTCGTCTGCCAGGTGACGGGCTGGGGCAATACGGAGGATGGCTTTATCTCCGATATCCTGATGACCGTCGATGTGCCGATGATCAGCGAGGAGCATTGCATCAATGACAGCGACCTGGGCCACCTGATCCAGCCGGGAATGATATGTGCCGGTTATTTGGAGGTGGGCGAAAAGGATGCCTGCGCCGGCGATTCCGGCGGACCATTGGTGTGCCAAAGTGAATTGGCCGGCGTGGTTTCCTGGGGTATTCAATGCGCCCTGCCCAGATTACCGGGTGTGTACACAGAGGTGTCCTACTACTACGACTGGATACTAAAGAATATGGGTGAGGATGGTGAAGGAAGTGGTGATGACGGAAGTGGTGATGACGGAAGTGGAGATGACGGAAGCGGTGACGACGGAAGTGGTGATGACGGAAGTGGTGATGACGGAAGTGGAGATGACGGAAGCGGTGACGACGATGATGGAAGTGGTGATGGTGGTGGTGCCATGGCCGCCGTGGCCGGAACTCTGACTCTTCTTCTGCCCGTAATTCTCGCTCTGAGACTAATTGCTACACAGTTCTAAAAATATGTTAATAAAAAACTATTTAACCTTAGAGCAAATTTTAAAAACATTTATTTCTTTTATAGAAAAACGAAATTAGTAATAACGTGATAGATAAGAAGGGTTTTTATTAGAAATGTTCTAGACTTATCTGTGCCCTTTTTATACCATTTGATAGTGTATATATAATATAATGTAGATATAATTATTATTATTATTATTTGGATGAATACCCTTATTGTACATAGCTAATTTTTATAGACCACATGTATCGGATACTGCAACCATTCCTTGCACTTCTAGGCGGTTTCAAGATGCTTATAGCCCCTAGTTTAGCATACTGGCCATATAATCCGCAATTGCTCAGTTATCAGCAAATTTGCTGTTAGTTAACTAAAAATAGTTTACGGCGCAGAAAAGGAACTTGATTTCACTAGCTCGATGAATGGGAGTGACCACCTGATATCGCTAATCTTTATGCCACCAGACGGTCAGGGACTCGAGGAATGGAGTCCGTGCCTGCATATGGATCGGTATACTCGTAAGTAAGTTAAAACCTGCAGACAAGGTCAATGAGTCCAGCTGCATTGGGCAATCAAGAGTATCTGTATCTGTCGCTGCGATTATGATTCGACTTAAGTAGCTCAACCGAAGGTTGTGTTACAGCACTATAAATCTTAGCGATCGGGTGGTTCACCTGGTTTTGGAATGTGCACAATCGATCCTTATCAGCCACGTTCTGTGTTGTAATCAGCTTCCCGTTTAGGTTCGAGTCAAGTTGGTTATACATATAGTATGTACACATAGTTCTCGAAAAGAAGGGGCAGTTTCCGCCACACTTTTTGGAGAAGGGAGTGGTACTTCTAAATGGAAAAGAAACTTTGTTTGATTCACCACGTATCTCAGGTTTCTCAAGGGTATATTCAATTTACAATAATAGTACTAGTAAACCATGTCAAATTACTGTTTTGTCCTTGCTGAGTGCTTTCCATAAACTAACTAATTGGCAAAAATAGTTTTCTTGGAACATATTTTTACCTCTAAGCATTCAGCATTATCAGAAAGTTGATAGTCGATTCGTTAACAATAATCATAACTCAAATGACAAGATACTTAAAACGACACACACACACACCGTAATCCTGGCTTCATAGCATAAACAAATTCGCCGGAATACGTGTGAATTAAAATAATAATCAAAATAATTATGATTACTGGCACTGCGTTCTTATCGATTCCCATGGTTTGTGTGAGTGAGCGAGTGTTTGTTTATTATTCGTTGCGATTGAGTTCGATTCGTTCGATTCGATTCGATTCGATCCGATTCGGCTATTTAGCAGTATTGGTGCCTGGGTCGTATGTTGCTATAGCTTTATCGCCCGACATCGGACGCGAAAATAACAACAACAATCAAGACTCACGAAACCAAAACAAAAAATTATGGAATTATCTAAGAACGCTTTGCGAATTTGCGTTTGTTCGATTTACGAAAGAAGCTCGCGCTACAATTTCTTCATTCAACGCTCGGAGCTCACGACAGGTGAATCGAATCGTGAAGCGCTCCACCGGTGATAGAATACTTTGAATCGCATCGATCTTCGATCAGCTATTCGGGATCAGCTATTTTATTTTTTTCTATATTTTTGCTTGTGAATTTTGTGTTACGCGTATAACTTGCTTCAAAATGCAATTCAACGATCATTGGCGAAGGATTGTGAAGACGCTGATCTTCGCATTTCTATGCACTGAAATGCAAACGAGTAAGTAACTCTGAGATATTAATGAGTGCATTTGGGATGAATCTTTTGCCGTGAGATACTTTAATAAAACAAAAAAAGTTGCATCCAAAGTTGAGTAAATAGATGGTAACTAACTTGGATGAAAATTCGATTCCATGTATAAATACCGATAAGTGTAGGCTTATAAACACATTTCTGAATAATACAAAATATACATTTAGTTAGAAAGTGCTTAGATTTTCATGCTTGAGTCGATTGTGCTTTCCAATGGATACTTGATCAGTTATAGCATGAAAACTGATAGTGGAAACTTCAAAAGAAATTGCAAGTAAGCAAATGCAATGGTTATACATAAGTATCTTATGGATTGCAAAAAACAATGTTTATATCATGGAACCTGAAAAAAAAATTTCAATTTCGAAAAATTTTCGAATTTGATTGAAACTTTTATAGCTCACTGTATTTTTTCGCTATTAAACAAGCATTGCAAACATTTGTTTTGATGACCCTAAAGATTAACTGATTACCGAAATTATTCTAAATATAAATTTCAAGTAGTCGTGAATTCTAATATTATACGTTTTACAATGGCAAATTTGCTTGCTTCAATGAAACGTGAGCCATTCATTACGCTGGCGTATTTATTTACGATATTAATATCAGTAAATTTATAAAACTAAAGTTTATTATGTACCACAGTAGCTAGTGTATTTGGCCATAATCCCACGATTATCCAAATTGCTGACCGCCCTTAGTGCGTCACTTTAAATTGATCAATTGGCTATCCATCATCGCGTGATCGCTCCAAACTTCCGGGGTAAATGGTTTGGAGTGGGTTTAGTTCGATTCGATTGGGTTTAGCTTAGTGGGCCCGTGGCCGGGTCTAAAGATACCATACTATCATATCTGTGATCACGCCGGGAATGGCAGTGGTGGCCTGATCGGGTCGAATCCGGGGCTTGTGCACTGGCCAGCAGTTGATATCAGGGAGCGATCGGGACGCTGACCAGGCGTCGATTGCTGATAGCTGGTGGTGGTGGGTGATAACGCCAACTGCACTCGGAGACTGTTTCCATGGGGGGATCGGATCGGATCTCGATTGGCGCGCTTATCAGCCTTCCTGCTTAACCTTCACCTCGGCATTTTATATGTATTAATTACCTGCTCTATCCGCAGCCTACACCCATCGTGATTTGGCTGCCAAACGTGGTATTGGCCTGGCCGAAATGGATGCCATTGCGGCTCCAAGTGGAAAGGATGGTTTCCAGCTGGAGATGATGGCTCCACACCAGGCATCCATACGACTGTTGACCTTGGAACGGGACTACTTCGGCAAGGGGCACATCTGTTCGGGCGCTTTAGTGGCGCCCTCTGTTGTGCTGACCGTGACTAGCTGCATCTTCAGGTGAGATTTGTTAAATTTGTATATTTTCATTCCCGAGCTGTTATCCTACAATTTAATTCACCTTACAGCCAAGTGAAGAAGTCATACTACCATCCATCAGAACTGCGAGTTGTGCTCGGAAGCCCCCAGAGATTTGAGCACAATGAGCAGGCACTCGTTTTCGGAGTGACCCACATCCACCAGCCTCCGAAGGACCTGGCCCTTGCCATTCTTATGCTGGATAAGGATGTGCCTGAGAATCTTCCATATATTCAAGCAATTGGTCTACCCATTCCTGGAGCCACTTCCATCCTCAACTCGGAGCACCATAATCTTCTGCAGATTAACACCTGGGGCTATGATGGCGATACTCGCGAGCTGCACCATCTGGTCACATTGAATGCCACCCACACATCCTGCCATCAGCATCAGAGTAAATCGCAAAGGATTTGTGTCCAGCCGGAAACCAGCAACTACATTCGTGGCCGGCTTTACATGGATGCCGGTGCTACGCTGACGGAACGGGATCGTTTGTTGGGCCTAAGAAGCATCGACGGAGCCTTCGAGGACGTGGCAAGCCATGTGGAGTGGATACTGGCCAAGATTGGGGACGGTGGCAATCAGAATAGCTCCATCTGGGGCATCCTGGGATTCTTGGTATTCACCGGCTACGTGATCACCATCAGCAGAAAGAGCTTTTCAACCTAAGATGCCTTGAGAGGGGGCTAACGATCTGAATCATGGGGGAAACTAGCCAAGTAAGATATCCAAGGCCTTTCAGCAGTGTAATGCCGAGGAGTGTGATAATCTCGACCCGATCCAATGAGTGGCATAATCTTCTTAAGCCACATTAGCACTTGACATTTTTAACTGTGCTGTAAAAATGTGTTAGTAAGATATAAGTCCAATGATATATGTTAACTTCAAGTTCCCAAAGAAAAATTTCAGTTTTGATTCAACAACAATAAACAATTTATTAAGATACATAGAATAAACATAATTATGTACAGTACAAATACAAATAGATTACAATATGATACAGATTTCAGCCCAATAGGGCTTTCACTAGACTACATTCCTCTCTTTTTCCGCAGAGCAACAGAATCGGGGTCTCGGCGGATTCCAGTATTTGACCAGATTTCACCAGTGACCACGCCCACTGGTCCTGTTTTTTAATGCCAAACGTACGCTGTTGCCAACCGCCCACTTGATTATAGCTGAAGAGGTAGAAGTGCTCTTCCTCCGGCTGCGTCACTACCAATAGGTATTGTTCATCTCCAACTTTAAATGGAGTTAGGTGTTGAATGCGCTCCTGGAAGCTCAACTGCTGGATGGGCTCAAAGTGAATTTCCGCGGAGTGAGAGTTCTGTTTAAAGATTGCTATGTGGCGACAACCCAGGCAGCTGACCAGAAGTTGGTTTCCCTGCATCTCCGCCAGGTCATAGGAGCCCTGGATCAGTTGAAGCACTTTGAAGTTATGATTTAAGGGATCCCTACAATGGATGGCCAGGACAGGACGATGATTACTCATGCCACTGGTGAGTATTAGATCCTGTCGGGACTCTACTCCCATTCGAACCAACTTCATAAGGCGCCCATCTGCTGGTAGCAGGGATTGCCAATCGGTGAGACTACAGTTGCTCCTCTTCAGACGCAGGACACGAACTTCCTCATCGGTGCCCAAGAGCAGCAGCACCATCTCCCCCATTTCCAGCAGTTCCATGGCTTCCACTGATTGACGCATTCCCAGCGTATGTGTTTCATTACGGCAACTAATTCGGATCCTGCTTCGCAATCTTCGGGCTGGGCGATGACAGTGGTTCTGCACCTTCACGCGGATATCTCCGGAGTGAAGTCTCATCAGTTGATTGGACACACTCGAGTTGGCCAGGAGGACGCGACGTTCGGGGATCAGGAGCTTGGCTTGTAAAGTCCTACGCTGACAGGGAGCAGAATAAGCTAAGGGCAAGCTCACCTGCAGTTCCGAAGATCCCTTAAAAGGGCCTTTTACCCAAGTAGACTCCAGACCTTCGGTGTCGTGGTCCAGGTAAAGTAGCCTCCTAGACGAGCTTTGATTGCCCAATGCTAGAAGTTCTTGGAGCTCCTCTAACGGATTGCTTTGCACTTCCATCGCTCGCATTCGATTGGAAATTTGACTTTGAAGTCCTGCCAAAACTAGTCCTCCTGGGAAGAGAGCTTTGTCCAGAACTAGACTATCGATATTGTAGTCCTTGTTTCGAAAGATGCTGCTCCTGAAACTTTCGCTAAGCTCACGTCCATTCAGATTCATCACATGACCCGGTCCAGTGAACTCCACCCCTCCACGAAAAGTCTTGGCACCCGTGATGCTCTGCGTCCGATTGCTATGCCGAAACACCAAGTTATCCAATTGAATGCCATTGATAGAACGTAGAAGAGGCTTTCCACCCAGCTGGAGGTGCTCAAAAGTCAGTGATCCGAACACCTCCAACGCGGCTCCCTTTAAGGGAATGCGATGTTGTAGGAAGTAGTCCAGATTCATGTTGTTTACGGTTTTCAGATTCAGGTCCTGTTCGACTAAGAGGTTCTTGAACGTTACGGGTGGCCAGGATTGCCCCTTGCCCTGCTGGTATATACTTTCTATCGGAGCTCCATTCACTTCTGGATACTCCAGTTGAAGTTTGCCTATTTTGGGAGCCTGATGAAAGTGAAGATCCGCTGCAATGGCTTCTCCGCTGGAGAGGCGGTACAGTGAGGCATTGAATCGTCGTATATCGATTCCGTTTACCAGCTCAAAGTTTGCATCCTGCTCCAAATGTAGGGTATTAGCTCTAACTAATCCCAGTAGCTCTTGCGGAGCTGTTATCACCTGGGTTTCGTTTGTGGGGCTCCGGCGGAGTAGGGCATCTTCGGCCAGGTGGGTGAAGTTAAGATCAATGGGCAGGGACTGCTTGCTTTGGATGTCCTTTAAGTAGGGTTCCTTCAGTAGAACGTGTCCGGAAATAGTCTGGTTGCCCTCTCTCCTGACTGCATGCTGGCGTAGGTAGTCTAGCTGGGATTGGGACTGCTCTTCACCATCCCATAGAGCATCGCCGGTGACTATCAAATTCCGCCAGGGAAGTTGCTGCACTTGCTCCACTCGTTGCTTGATATCCTTTAAAACTGCCTCATTGACAAAGGGACACTTTAGGCTGCCATTGATGTTCAGTTTCTTTAGGTAGAGATCTCCTTTTAGTTTTAAGTCTTTGCGTGTGTCTATAAATTCTTCCTTGGGTACCCCATTTATTCGATTTACATCCACATTGGTGGCCATCATGCGGTCGAAAGTGTAGGCACCACTGATTTGCTGGGGTGTCATTCGCAATAAGGTGTTGTCGAGCAGGGAACTCAGATCCAAATTATTTATGTGAGGAGTTTGCAGGGCATCATTTATTTGGACATCAGCCATGAATGTCGTTTTACCCCGTATTTCCGCATTAGAATCAGATCTCACCAGGCGATCTAGGTACTCGTCCCATTGGATTCCATTAATGTTCTGCACTTGGAGAGCCTTGTCAAACCGTACATTTCCTTCGATCAGTAGTTGCTTGTGAAGAAGTAGGGGCTGTTGACCATCCTCCGAAATTTTGGACAGCAGTTCATCGAAGGGCAATCCATTAAGTCGACGAAAATTAAGATTCTCCAGATGTGGGGTTTCTGTTAGTTCGATGCGTTGCAGGCTGATATCGTGACCAAGCAGCTGTTGCAATGGCAATCCATTAAGACGACTCACATTCAAGTGATCATGAACGTTGATATCATTCGCCACCACCACACGGGCAAAGGTCTTCGTACCCGTAAAGTTTTGGGTGGTGTTTGATTTCAGCACTATTTCACTAACTGGTACTCCGTTTATTTCATTGGCTTGAAGTGCTTGAACAGTTAAAGGTGCCTGGAAGTGTTTGTGCCCCGTGATATTAACCACGTCTCCATGACTCACTGCATCCTTTGCGACCTCCGCCAAACGGGAACTGTAATCCCTGCAAATAACATCGCCCAGTATGGTTGCATTCATAAAGATGATGTGTAGAGTGTTATTTGGGTGAGTATGTATGTTCTGCTGTCCTCCGCTTAGGAGATGATCCCTCACAGGATGTCCCTCAATATAACTGGTGGTCATTGAGGGAACACTAACTCTGGCATGTCCAAAGGTCAAGTTAGTGAGGTTCTGCGGAAAGACTATTGTTATTAAAGTGAATTAAATGAAGATGAATCTCAACCTGTGGCGTGTGATCTAGAAGATACGTAGATTGTATATCTTTTCTGGAGAGAGATTGGTTTCCGAGTACTATAAGTGAGTTTGCCGTGTCCCGCAGGACATTTCTGACCGTCAGGGAACCGCGGATGGTTACCCTGCCCGTGTAGTACTGTTGAAGACGTTGTTCCATTGGATCGTCGAGTTGTCTGGGCTGTGGCTGCCACTTGCTCGTAGTGCCCACCAGAATGTCACCCGAAACACTCATCTGATTGATGCGAACAGGAGCTGAAAAATAAGGATTTGTTAAATGCTTTAATGGAATATATCGAGGAAGACACTAACTTTTTATCCATGTATCATTGCTACCGCGATGAAGTACATCGTGCGCAAAGTCAAGTCCATTCACTTGCTGAGCCTCCAAACGTGGAGCAAAGAAGGCGGACATGTAGATATTCGAACTGATCACCTGGGCACGCCGCAGATTAAAGAGACGATCCACCACGAGTCCGTTGAGCAGAGGTGTCTTTAGACTGTTCACCCGGACTCGCGATTGCATAACCAAGCGTCCTTCTATCGAAGTGTCACGACTGCGCAGGAAGAGCGAGTCCAAAAAGTCCTTCCACTGCACTCCGTTTATCTGTTCCACTCGGAGATGACGAACTACACATTCACTGCCACTGGTTTCCTCAGGCTCAATCTGGGCACCACTGGAGTTGCGGAAATCTTGGGGATTAACCAATTGATTTGCTTTAAGCTTTTTGGTCTGCAAAGGACTGTTTCTGATGGTCAACATAGGTGGTTTTGAGTTATCCAAAATGTGGCCTGTAAATTAGGAAGAAAAAAAAAGTTTATATAATATTCTATTCCTGAATTCCCATACTTGCCTGAAATTAGCTGACCCTTGTAGATAAGATTTCCGACGCGCAATCGTCGCGCTTTGAGTGTCTCCGGCTCACCGTTCTCGTTTCCTGTCCCAAAAGAGCGAGTGGTTCGCCTGGTCTGGATGGCTTTAATTCGTTGACGAAGTTCCTCCAGGCGCTGCTTTAACTGGGTGGGCGTGCGCAGGTGTTCGTCCACCAACTGAAGTCTTCCTATGTGTCCTTGCTGCACCAGATGCAGTGGCTTATCGAGGTGGATGGCCGATTTACGTTTTAAGATGTCCACAAGGTTTCTCAGGTTTTCTGTAGAGGAACGACGGCGCAGCAGGAGGCCACGTAAGGCATTGATGGACTCCTCGAACTCGTGACGATGCAATTGGACCACACTTAGATCTGTAAAGGCACTTGTTTAAAATTTGCACTACAGAGTTAAATTAAATGCACCTTCATCTGGAGCAGCGCCCACTTGGTTGGTGGTTTCTTCCACGCCACCCAATTGCACAGTTCGGATCAGATCACTCGAGGATCTTCGATAGGCCAGTAAAAGGAAGGTCTCATTGCGCAAGTTTTTATGAATAAGTAATCCACTTGGATCCGCTTCTCCAGCCACCTGAAATCCACTATAGCAATCCAGGCGAGTGGAGCTAAAGACGATCACCTCGCTATTGGCACGGGCACCGATCAAAAGGTGACCCTTTTTGGTGGCACTCAATCGACGGAAACTCAAATCCTTTCGAGCATGCTTTCGGTACACCACAAATTGTCCATCCACCATTCGGAAGAAAATACACGAGGCAGATGCGGAGGAACTACAGGCGAAAAGGCAGTTCCTCCCGTGAAATCTGGCAGCCTGGACACTTTGCGCCTGAACTGTCAAAGCCTGGCGATGTTGCAGGATACGGCTGTTTCTATCCAGCTCGTAGACAGTGAGCACCAGCTAAATGGAAACAAAAATGAATTGAGAACCATCTATATTATAGAAAGGTATATCACCTTTGACTGGGAACCCTTTAAAGATCGGCCAAAAATGATATAAAGTGGCTGACGACCAACCACTTGGAGAACGCGAATGGCGGGTAGAGTGATCTCCTCGAGGGGATTAAAGTAGGTGTCCAGCCACTCAAAGGTTCTGTGAAGAAGTCGTCAATATTATGAATGAATAATGAATAAATCAATTTTAAATTAAAAATGTACGGCAATCCCCACCTGCATTTGCTGTGTGATCTGGTATGATTGGAGGCCACTAGAAGGAGCACCTGATCTCCACTGGGTTTCAGAAGGTGCAGCTGTAGGAAAGCACCTGGCAGAGAGAACTCCTGCAGGGGCTCAAAGCTCAGCTGTGTGGCTGGATCTTCGGAGAGTAGCAGTTCCTTGGGCAGGTGGTAAACCTCCATTGAGTCATCCAGAACAATGGCAAGGAGCAGGAACTCCCGCCAAGCCACTACCTCTGCTCCGAGAGCTCTGCGACCACTGACCTGGCCCGCCAGGTTACCAAGCGGCACTAGACGCCTCTCGCCAGTGGCCACGTGCAGCTGAAAAATCTCGTGACCATGGAGTAGTAAAAGTAGATCCTCTTCCGGTTCGCGGAGCACAAAGAGTGGCCTCTCGTGGCGCACCATCATGTCCACAAAGGGCAGACGGATTTCCGGGCCGGAGCTACTGCCATTCAATCCATTGCGACAGGAACTGGGCAGCAGCTGGGCAGCGCTCGAATCTCCAGCGACTTCTGCGGCTGATAATTCACTTCGTACTTGGACTATATAGCTATTTAACACTAAGACACTAAATAATGCTGCACACACGCCTGGCGAAATCATTTCGCAAGGATTGCAGGGACTATTGTATACAGTGATACTAAACTACAATGATGTGTTCACTCCATTCACATGGCACTTTACTTTTGGTGTGCCACTTCCCTTGTTCGTAACTGTAAACCAATCTCTACTTCGTAGAGAGCTCTACTATAACAGTAAATTGAATAGGAATGCTGTGAATGACAAAAAGCGCACAAAAGACAAAAACTCATCGCACAGTGGTTGTTATTTCGGTACAGTGGAATAATCAGAGTTACTATATATAGAGTGAAATATATTTTAATAGTTCCTGGTTTTCGGATTTGGGCTCTCAGCCTGAATGTAGGCAACGGAAAGTGATACCATTTGTGCGCTCAACGAGCATTTTCCCATGTGTCGCATTAGTTTTCCCCGATTTTCTCGGCACTCGTCAGTCAATCCGCATCTCTCCGTCCTGCTTTCTCCGCCTGCAGCAGTGACACCTTGGACTGGGAATTAAATTTTTCGTAGGGGGTTGGGCAGTGGGGAATGGGGCACATAAGACTGGGGATCTAAAAATAAGGCAGACAAACTTGGAGAGTGCCTTCGACGTTTCTGCTGAATCAATCAGCTTCGATCATTAGTCGAGGTCATTAAAGACATTAAACCTCGCCCCTCAAAAAAAAAAAAAAAGATAGAAAGGAAGAAAGCATTTAACACGGAAGAGGGAATCGCATAAAAATAAATATATGTATATGTAGGCATGTACATACGTACTATGTGAAATATTTTGGGGCGGAATGGGCCTTACCCAGTCACCCATAAATCCGCAGCTTTAACCTAAAATGTGGCCACATTTGTACTTGCAGTTAAAGCGGATTTAAAGCACATATAAATATGTATTAATAGGTGTACGAGAGGAAAATGGTATTCATGTCATTGCCCTCGGGGTCAGGATTTGGGGGCATCTGGTGGGAACACCCGCTGAAATATTTACTTTGCCCAAAATCTGATTGATCGCAGCATTGACATGTTTTGTAAACAACATTCCGGTGTAACCAATATACAATTGCAAAATAAATAAGAGCAAAACATACAGTCAGATGTTAAATTGAGGTGAACTTAAGATTTTGTAGAACAAAAGTGGCTTTGCGGCTTAAAGCTTTCAAAAAGTAACTTCCTGAATAAAAATTGGGAATTTTCTATGAGTGCTCTTGAATTATTTCTTAATTAATTATAATATCTGCCCTTTGAGTTTGTACCACTGGTAGTTGCCTTAGTGCATGGCTAATACCAGCTGTTGGTTTCAGCAGATGTGCCCACTGGTTGCGTGCAGCCAATTTGGTTCATTTCATTTCGTTTTTTGTTGTGTCCTGTTTCTGTTGACCATTTCGAGCAGTTGCCGTCGCGCTTTTCGTGACTAATTAGCAAATTCGCGACACCCGTTTTGGGAGCATTTTTTTCTGCGTTCGTTGTTTGGCGTTTGGGGTCACAGTCCAAAACCCAAGTCACCCCTTTTCCCAACACACTAAACCATTAACCATTTCGGACTACCGCTTAACGGTTAACAGAAGCAGCTGATTGTCATGCCTGCGGCTCATCAGCGGGCTCATAACGGCGCTTTTGGAGTGGCGGTCTGTGATTTGAGTGCCAATGGGACACTCTTCTGCCAGAGAGAGGAAGAGAGTGAGAGCGAGAGAAAACTCTTTCTCCAGTAGCCAAAACTCCCCAAAAAGCGCCCCGCTTACGCGTCACTCTCGCTCTCCTTCTTATCTTCTTTTTCTCCTCGCGAGTGAGTCACGCAGCTAGAGCTAGAGCTGGAAAAACATCGATGCTTACTGCCGTCGATGTTTTCGATGTTTTATGGGGAGAACATTGACTATCGAAATAAACGAAAAATATTACTCTTGCTGTGCTTTTTGCGTGCATTCGTATTAATAAATATGAAAATTGAAAACATACAAATATATGTTATTATCACATATACAAATAAGTACATATGTACATACACACAATTAAATCGCGTTACACATAAACTTTTGATTAACTATTTACACTTTTAAGTAAAAATATAAACTCATTTGCATAAAAAGGTTCAATGACAAAACTCAACGTCAAAGTTAATTAAAATGTTCCGCTACATCAATACTATCGATGTTACATCGATTATTCTGCCACCTCTAGTACTGGCGGCAAGATCGCTCATTGTGCAACTTTTGGCCGTGCTCCGCGGACGTGCGCGCATCGTCAGGTTCAGTCGCATCGCAGTCGCCGTCGCCGCCGCAGCCGTTGAATTTCCAAATTGTTTTCGAATTCCCCGATTTCCATTGGAAACCGAATTCGTTTTTAAATTTACTTTTACTTTACTTTTTTTTTTTTAAATATACAGTTTTTTTTTTGTTTGTGAAAATGCCAAATTTGCCATGAGTGTTGAAAAATCGTAGAGATCGCTGCGTTTTCCCATTTGGGGAGAAGTTCGAGAAAAGAAAACTCAAGATGAAATTGTGGAAATCGAAGAAGCCCATTGGTGGCTGTGTGCCCGGAAAATCGGCCGCCCTAAAACAGGACCAACAGCAGCAGCAACAACAGCAACAGGACTCGCACAACAACTCCTTCAATGGACACCATCATCCACCGACGGACACCGCCTTGGCGCCCATGTTATCCGGTAAGTGATGGGGCTTTCCCAATCTTCGAATTTTCGAATTTTCCCATTTCCCCCAACCCACTTCCTTCCTCAGCAGATAGCCAGCCGAAAATCATCTAAAAGCGCCCAACATGTGCGCTCCCATTTTCCGCTTTTCCGCCTTTTCGACTTGCCGACTTTCCGCCGTTTCCCCGCCCGCTCAGGGTTATCGCATTTCCGCCCAAGGTGCTTGCGTTTGGCCCTCAAGTGCTCGACTTTAGATATAGATTTGTATACAAATATCCGACGGTGTATTTGCATCTCTTTATATCCAAGTATCAAGCATCCAAGTGCTGTTGAAAAGATAGTTTTCGCTCAGTGCGTGCTTGTGGGCCAAGACAGTGTTTGACATTTTCAATTGAAAGTAATTGCTCGCATTTCGTTTTCATTTTCCGATCGCTCGAAATTTGTCAATTGCAACGCCCCTTCCCCAAGATGTTCGAGTAGTATCAAAGAAATAAAGAAGCCCCCCATGGAGCCGATGGAGCTGGGTGACCTGACCCTTGATTACCCGGCGATTGGTTTAATAGGATCAGCAGGCAGTTTGATGGATTACCCGGCCATCGAATGGCAATCGTATTGGATTGCCAAATCAGTGAAGTTCAACGGTTCGCTGCTATATCGCTATATATCATGGCTAATTGGAGCTGATCAGATAAGCAGATGATCAGATGCATTTCCCATCAATTGAAGACCTAATTGAATGGATTGCGCAATCTCAAAGAGGAATACCGAGAATTTGGTGTACCTATAATAAATCAGCTTGGAAGAAAAGAGTATCAGATTCTCCCACCTCCATGGCTACTGTTTCAACTTTGACCTATCAAAAGTCTACACTGATCTAGATAGGACTCCCCTTTTTGAGGATCTTAAAAGCCGTTCCGCGAATGCTGTTCTGTTTTTCTTTTCAGCTTTTCCGCTGATCTTTCGCGGATTAATGATCTAAAAGTGCCGCCAGGATAGATGCGAGGAAAAAGGCGGCTGGGATTTATGCCAGTTAAGGCATTAGCGGGGTAAAATGATGGCCCAACTCCAATTGCAACTGCAGTTGAACTTTCCAATGAATGAAAAGGCCAGAAGAGAAGGAAACCAGATACCGATGTGCTATGGGTGAAGTAGAGAAGCGCAGGAGATACAAAAGTATCTGCATC
Organism: Drosophila sechellia; assembly: GCF_004382195.2. Taxonomy (NCBI): domain Eukaryota; kingdom Metazoa; phylum Arthropoda; class Insecta; order Diptera; family Drosophilidae; genus Drosophila; species Drosophila sechellia. The sequence goes on from NC_045954.1 coordinate 5,698,136, forward strand.
TGTTCGTGTGCGCGGGCTTAAATTGCATTTGATGAATTTATGGCATGGCAAGCGTAATTAAGCATTTAATTAAATATTTCTGATGCTCCGCATTGTTGTTGCTCCGACTTTTGCCATTGTTGTTGCTGTTGCCCCTTTTCATTGCTTAATTTTCTTGCGCGGAATGCCACAGATTGTATCTGGTAGATAAGGCCAAGTGCCTGGCCAGAATGCAGCTTCTGTTGGTGGCAGTTGGTCGAAGTGGATGCGCTTACGGGGCCAGACAATCGCCCATTGATGCCAAATGACTAGATGAAGTCGTACAGCAGTGGTCAAGATAATAGCAGCTTGAAGAAATTTAGCTTTAGGCTTTATTAAAATTGGTCTTGTTTAGTTTTCAAGTGTATAGTTGGATCTTGAAGGCCTTTCGAGATTTATTTCCCTGTTGACACATAACATTTGATCTCCTATTGTTTCGACCCCCTGTGTAAACCTAAAGGCACGCACGTATGCATGTAGATGCATCTGCAATTGGTGGCTGTGGATGGTTGCCTATCCAAAGGCAAACAGAGGCGTGCACTCATCCGAGGAGGGGGATCAAAAAGGGGGGAGGATGACCAGATGTCACTTGTTTACACAGTAATGACAGCTACAACAGCAGAAACAACAACTGCAGCGATTGATTTGACTGCTCATTTGACTCCCCCGAATGCAAACAAAGGCCTGAGAATATCAAAAGGTGTTCAATGTCAATGCACCGAACAGACCAAAAAAACATCGGACCCAAAATCAAACAGATGACAACTCCCCCCAATTGGAATCGAAAAAAGAACCCCTCGCTCTCTTGTCCACTTTTATGGCACATTAAGTGTCCATAAAATCAACGACAAAACATTGGAAATCGTAAAAAGAGTTGGAACTACTCGAAAAATGTCGAAATGATATAATAGATCAACAGATTATACTGTCAGTGTTGACAGGCAGGCGATGGGAATACGATCTAAATTTGCAGGGCTTCCCATTTTAGGAATAATGGGTCTCCAAATGAAATTTATTAAATGCTAAAACATCTTAGACATTTTTTTCGATTAAATGACATTTGTCTAAGCAATAAATAAATTGATACATTTTCACGGTGATAAATAAATGATACAAAAATGCAATTGAGGTCAGAGTTTTATTTTTTTGTGATGGTCGAATCGAAAAAAGATCACGTCTGACATGGAAAATGTGTCGAACTTATGAGGCGATTAAATTTATGGAATTTTGATGATTATGGTCCAATGACAAAAATCGGAAATGAATTGATAGTGGATAATTCCCTCTGTCTTTTACATCTACCATGTGTGTTCTTTTCTCAGATTTTATGCGATTTTCCAATGGATATGTCGATTTTTTTATGATCTACATTGAATAAATGCTTGAAAGACAAGTAAAACGACAAATAAAAATGGGTCGGATACTATCCTATCTATTTGTGTTTTGCTTTTGTTACGTTTTTATTAATAATAAATTGAAGTGTTCGAATTTTACAACTGATTTGAAAGCAATTGTGATTTAAACATTTATTGAGGGTATGTGCATTTTTCTTTTTTACGATCGAGGGGAGTTTTTAATTCCAAGTGTTGTTCACAACTTTTCAATCGTTTTAGAATTATTTTAAGTCCTTTTTATGGTTTAAGTTTCAGTTTTAAGTATGTTTCTGTTTTGCTGCAATTTCCGAATCGTTGGTGACATTTCATTGCTGTTGATGGGTTTATTTTACTCTCTGGGGGCCCACATCGCTCCTTCCGATTTTAAGCACTCCCCCCCTTCGGGGATTTCATGCCATGCAGCAACAATAAAAATTGGGAGTAGGTTCGCTCATCCAGGGATTTCCATAATTCCCGGTCTGTTTTACTATTTGTACTCCAAGGAATTGGGTGATATGTGATGAATGCAATGGGGGAAAGTGGGGAGTTTGGGGAATTGAGTGGATGGTTTAAGGGCGTCAGAAAAAGGAGCGGGTTAACTCATTGCATTGTTGTCGACGACAAGAAGTCTATGCCTATTTGGGTAAATATTCAAATTTGTGTCCCTACACATGGAAAAACTTAAATGTGTAACTTCAAAGATATGAATAGTATAAGTACCATGTTTATAGTGTTTAAGTTAGGGAATATAAGAGTTGTACAGTTTCAAAAAACATTTTAAGTGAATAATATTTGCAGGGTCTTCGGTCTACTTTTTCTCAGTGTAAGATTGTCGCGTCACTTCCCTGCTTTGTGCTCCTCCCCCTTGCCACCCGTCCAGCTGCACTTCCCCATTTGTTTTTGGGCATTCCCCCCCACCTTTTCCCACTTTTCCAATTTTCATGCCATGTGCGTAAGAGTTTTCTCCGCGTGTGTGCCCGTGTGCGAGTGTGTGTGTGTCTTTATTTTTCGCCACATTGCGGCCATCGAGTGTAAACAAAAAGGCAACAACAACAACGGCACGGACATGGGCGCTGGGGAAGGGGGTCCGCGGAGCGTCGAAGGGAACTCAACAATTTGACGCAATTAAAAACGAAACGAGTGGGATTCCTCAGTATGTTCAACAGTTGGTGCTGTTTATCAGAGAGTAGCGGACAATGGGGGGAGGGGTAATAAAACCCCCCTGACTTAAACCCCTAATGGGATTAATAGTAGTGTTAAAGTTCCACTAAATTCAAGCTTAAAATAAAAGTACAAATAACTATGAATGGAATTTAAAAGGCTGGGACAGGCGCAATCTAAGTATGAATAGATATAAAGTTTTTGAAGATCCCTCCTATAACGAACTCAGCCTACGCCACTGAGCTTTGAGTGTTTTGTTTTCGAGTGCCAAAGAAGAGTGCTTCTTTTGTTTTGGGAGGCGTGAAAATCCTTTAGGGGCCCCATATCATAAAGCTGCCAAATCAAACGGAAGCGACGACGAAGAAGCAGCACGTAAACAAAGCGCGCTCCAGGCAAATGACATTTGTGCCTGTTACCTCTTTCCCAGCCCCACCGTGCACAGTGGGCCGTATGGGCACAATAGCTACAGTGGGATGGAATGGAATGGGTTGGGTTGTGGGCTGGAATTGGAGTGGAATGGAATGGCAGCAGCTGCTGCCAACTGATAACTCAAAAGCAAAGTTCCGCCACAATAACTGTATAAAAGTTCACTGCACTTCCGTTGAACTCCAGTCGGTAGATGAACGCACACCAGCCAGGGTTCACTGTAGTCAACTGATTTAATGGGGATATTTCAATTCAAATGAAAGCGTTGCAAGTTAATGCGCAATTTGTAGAAATCAACTTATTTTTTGATGAGTGATATTTACACAGTACTTCAGAGTAAGCATATATGCAATTACTTTCTTTTGACTTCCAAATGCATCGTGTAACTTTCCAATTTCCTCAAGCAAAAGTTTCCTTTCTCCAACTTGTACATTACATTTTTAATGGCTTTAGCATATATTCTAGCAATTTGCTGCTAAAATATATTCATACTTTCAGGCACTTTCCTTTGAAGTGTTTTCAATTTTCGCCTATTTTTGACAATTACTTTGTGCATACCCAGAACCAATTTCGAACCAATTTTATGGTCACTTTTCCTTTGTGTGGTCTCCTTCTATTTGTTGTTGTAAACAAATTGCTTATGGTCCTGTTGTTGTTGTTGTTGCTGTTGTTGCAGTGGCATGTTGCAAACATTTTGCTGCCATTTATTTTTGTTTAATTTTCCTATTGCTGCCGCGAAATCTGCCACAACGACGTCACTCGGCAGCAAACATAAGTCGAGACAGTGAAAGAGAAAGGGGAAGGGGAAATGAGAAATGGAGATGCAGACAGCAGGGGAATCACACATTTTACATACACAAACTGATATCTACAGTAAACATTCCCAATAGCGAACCGCCGTTAAAGATTGAGAATTCGGAATAACGATAGAGCTTGTAAACTTATTTTTAAGAAAGTTTTTAAGAAACGTTTCCCTTAGTTTCCTAAAAATGTTTTTATTAACTAACATACAAATCGCATAGCTTGGAAGTTCACGTTGGAATTGAAAATACATTTATTTTGTAGAGCCGCCGAACAGACGCTGTCCTTTGTGTGAGACGGTCCACAATGCGCACGATCCGCGGCCCCTTGTCGCCGCTTTTCCTGCCAGCCTTCTCCATTTCCCCAGCCATTTTCCCATTTTCCGCTGCAACCAGAAAATATGCGTAGTGAGGGAAAATGTCACAATTTCAACGGCTGATGTTGCAGCGCAGTGTAAAAATAGCAACAAATACTGAAAATAAAAACAACAACAGTCATGGAGCCAGAGGCGTGTGCCAGGGGTTTACAGGGGGTTCAGCAACCCCTCCGAAATTAGTTTGACTTTCATTATAGAAAACAGTGAAATATTTATCTAGTTGGCACCTTTGGTGAACCCCCACTCCCCCTTAGAAAACCCCACCTACGCCACTGTGTTCAGCACACGTTTAATATAATTTGTTGTTGTTATTGTTTGTGTTTTGCTCCTTTTGTCGCGTCTACAACTTGCATTTTGGATTAATTTGTAAAGTCTGCTGTTGGATGACAACCGCTCGCCCGTCTCTGTCTCATTAGGCTTCCCTCTCTGTTGCACTTGCACTGCAGTTGCCATAAATATTTGTCTGTCTACCACCCACCGCCCGAGCAACTTTTCCACTTACCACAACTGGTAAAGCATTTTCCTCACCCCTCTCAACTGTGTGTGTGCAAATATTTGTGGTCTCTTATGTTTGCCTAATATCTGGAATTTTCTTAAATACTACCATCATACAACATTAAAGGTTCTTATAAATATTTACAACCACCAATCAGCAACCCTTTAATAAAGTGTTACTTTTCAACAGATAACTCCCTTATCGAGCCATCAATCAAATTTCATAACGATCGAATTACTTTAATGAGTCGCAAGTACGATTAAACTCCCTGTTGAATGTTGATGATGCTGTGTTCACTTCATGGGAAATTCACTTTCCGTTTCGGGAAATTGGGAAATTGGATTCCGGCTATCCAGTGATCGGTCACAGTCTCATTATGGGCGGCATAACACTTCATTTCATCTCATAACCGCCAGCATTTGCCCTACCCCATTCCTACATACTCGTATATCTCATCCTATGAATAAATATCTTTTTACTGGTGGCCCTTTAATTGAATTTCGAGCTACAAATTTGTATGCATCCTCCCCGAAACAAATTTAACGATATTTGTTTTTTCCCAATCACTTTCTGCGTGAAGTACCGAACCCCGGCTCCTGCTCAAAAAAACAAAAATACCGAAGCGTTATCGTGGCGACTTTGTCAACGGTAAAATCTCAATAGAGCTATCCAAAAGCGAACCTATTTTCATTTCGGATAGTGTATGTGCAACAGAATACCCCGTCTTATCATCAATGGAAGATTGGTTGGTTCTGTGCGTGAGTTGCCAGTGCGGCCGGGGATCGGTTACGGGTAATTAACATTTTGGGGCATAAATCTGGGGCCCCTTACCGATAGGAGTCGGAATATTGGGCAACTGGTTTGCTGGGGCTAAGTGGACACTTGAGGAGGGGGAAAGTGTCGCACATGGCGAGTGTCGCATATTGAGAAGTGCTGCTGAATTGTCAAATGTTCTTTCTTCATTTGCTGAAATGAAATGTACTGTACGAAATTATGAGTCTACATATATGCACTGGGAGAAATTCGATAAGTTATCGGGTATTTGCTTACAAATACATCGACTTTCAGGGTTGTAGCAGCTGATATATCATGTTAAGTTATAGTTTAGTTATTAGTTATTTAGTTATTAAGTTGCATCTGTATTTTTTTGAGTGCACTTTCAGCTTTTACCCACTGTTCCTCCCCCTTCGAACAGGCATAAAAAAAAAAATACCGAAATGGTCGTAAATCAATTTTGATGCAAAGTTCCTCGACTGCAACGCGACTTGGTGGCGGCTCCACGCCCCTGCAACTCTGCCCCTTTGAGCTGCAACATCATCTGCGCCTTGAAATACTTTCGCGTAAAGGGTGTTTTTTTCGCACTGCAAAAGGAGGAGGCACGTCGAGCTGGAGGAGCAGCGACAGCCACATTTGTTACGATGTGCGACTTTACTGCCGTCCCAGGGATACAGCTCACATTGCACCCAGGGATTTGGGTCCTTGGGTGTGGCAGGTTCTACAGGGAACGGCCTCGAATGCGAAACATTGTATGTCTCAGTAGCAGAACATTCAGAAGTCCAGGTGATCGCCCAAAAAAAAAAAAGAGTTGATTTAATCAATTTACTTCCCCTTGTTGCAACATCCCTGACTTGTTGATTTGCTTCGGTTATTTTGCTTCACAAATTATTATACATTTATTATGGGGGCTTAGTCGGCAAATGAATGTCAGCGTTTTGCTAAATACCCGAGGATCTCAATGGAGTGGCTGCCAATGCGAGTGGGTCTGTATTCCTGCGCTCTCAACCCCCTTCCCCCCTCTGGCTCCTTGAGTTTTTCCCTTGCTTTTTTTTTTCTTTTTTTTTAGCAAGGGTCGCCCTTTTTTTGCGCCAAGTTCGGTTCATTTAAGTTGAGTTCGTTGCGGCTGTTGCACTTTGGCTGCAGGGCCTGACCCCACCCCTCCCCATTCCCCCCTTCCCCCAAACCCCCTTGCAGCCGACGCCCATGGAGGGCTGTCCTCGGAAATTCGCTTTTGTTGCGGCTTTATCAGATGTTGACATTTTTGCGGAACCACACTCGAGTTCATTTGCAATAATTGGTTTTTCTTGTTGTCTTCGCCAAGGAGGAAAATGTGCGGGGAAACATATATATACGATATATAGGGGGAAAGGGAAGCCTTGTGCTAAATAGATTCCATTGTGAAATTTTTGACATTCTCGCATTTTCACGCCCTGAACTGCGTGTCCATTAATGAAAAAGTCATCAGCACTTGGGAAAGCAAATTTGAAGTACACAACAGCTCAGTTCTAAAAAATTTCATTGAATAAATAGCATTAAAGTTTTCAAATAATATTTGATAAGTAAGTTTTCAACAAAGAATATTGTCCGAAGTTGCATGGTGGAAAATATATTTACGTTTCAAGTCACTTTTCGTTCTTTGTAGTGCAGACCCAGTTTGCATTTTGTGGGTTAATGGATACATGGGCACTTACTCGAACGTAAAAACTACGCAGTTTCAGGTTCTGCCCTCCAGGTTCCCTTAGCCCTCTGACCCCCTTTCACCACAGTGGTGTCCCCCCTTTTGCAACACGAACACTCTCAACCGAATACACCCATTCCATTTTTTATGGGGCCAGAAAAATAAACTGGAAATTGCGTGGAGAAAAGCGCCGCTAAATGCAAACAATAACAGAGCGTCAAGTTGCCAATAGATTGGCATGTCAATCAATCCATCGCACATCGCACAGTCAGTCAGTTGGACATTCACACACTCAATCAGTCAATTAGTCGACTCTTTTGGCCCACATCCACATCGAAGGGGGATCTTCCAGCACCTGTCAATTGGATATACGTGTAGTTTCTATCTTCAGGAACAACTCAATCAACTAGAACGCTTCGATTGATGAAGACTGATGAAGATATCGAAGGAGATAGTTATAGAGATAGACTATTTCAAAGATACTACGTATTTTAAAACTATTTCCTGCTAAAGTGTGCCAGAAGAAGCTCATGATCTGAAATGCTTTGAGATTCCTAGAGTTTGGAATGTCAGTTTCCCCCTTCTTTTCTCCTCTTTATAATGAACAGATCACGCTGCGCAGATTTCCCTTGAATGGTGTCTATTTTGCAAGTAAATGTGGCAATTCGCCGACGAATTCCATCAGGCAAATGAACCATTCCAGAAGACAACATTATCGCGAGTGGAGGCTGGGTGGGGGTACTTGAGCTGGGAAACCCTGACGTTGACGACCCCCAGCGATGGAGGAGCTGTCTGTCTGGATCGGCACTTGTGCAATTTTCCAACGCCGATCTTCAGTTTGGGGTATCATCGCCTGGGGTCTATTTCAATCCACTGGTAGCACTATCTGTGCTCTGTCTAATTGCCTCGACAGGATGACTTCAGGAAGTAGTCCATAGAATGGGTGGCATCGCCACTCCCCCCGTTGCTTTCTCCCCCACCGAACCCCCCTTGCATCTTTTTCGGATGAGCGCAATTTCCGCTAGAGAAGGAATTGGCAACTGTCGCCGATAAATTTGCGAGCAACTTTTCCGCGAGTGGCCATAAAAACAAACGCACGACAGGCGGGGAAAAGTCAAAAATAGCTTTAACTGCCCCAGCAGCAATCTGGAGATGCCAGGGATCCCATAGATCCAAATCCATTTCATCTTCTCCAGAACGGAACTGCAAATGGCAATGTGAATTAGACGGCGTCCATAAGTTAATTTGGGCCTAATGTTTTGACACTTTCCCTCTCGACGGTTTTCTCCCGGAAACACTTAATAGCTGCGGATCCATAAAGTAGAGTTATGATACTTATATGTCAATTATCCTTGGCAGTTGTCACATTTGCGAAATTAGTTAAGTGGCCGAAGATTTTAAGCATTTGCACATCGAAAAGTATCGTTTTTATCGACTACTATATTTCATAGGGCGTTATCATCCGTGACTTTGTTATCGATTGCTTTATTTTCAAATACATTTCGCTCACTAATAAATAAATTTCCCCTAATCCAGAGCTTTCCTCGTACTTGTTAACATTCAAAGTTGAATTTGAGGAATGTGTAAATCAGTTCCGGAATCAAATCGGAACACATATATATAAATATATGTATATATACCTCCATATGTTTTTCCAGCACATGTATATAGTATTTCATAAATCCATACGCACTCCATCAAATTAGTTGGCTATTTTATGGGCTCTTTTCGATTTCATTTAGCGCTTGGCTCATTTCGACTTGTTTTCCCCCCCAAATTTTCCGAGACGGGAAAATGTCGAGCACTTCCAGGGAATCTCGTGTTCGCCTTGTTTTTCCCGCTTTTCGCTTAATTCTGATTACATTTATTTATGAAACCGGGCGTACATATAATTTCCGCTCGCCGGCCCCAACGGCTCCAATGAATTATGTCAAAAAACAGAAAAAACAAAAAGCGAAGCACCGTGGAAAATCAAAGCTCGCCACAAAAAAAAAAAAAAATCGAAATAACTAATAGCGCCTTTGCCTACCAGTGGAAATTAAAATGAAAATGCCCATGTAAAAATAGCAAATGAAAAGCGCATCCAAAAAACACACACTGGCCGCAGAGTGAAATGTGAACACTTCAAAGCGAATGCGAATCAAAGCGGAGACGGAATAAAGGGAGAAAGGAAAGCGAGGGGGTAGGATAAAAGTGAGAGATAAGCAGAAAACATTTTCACCTGATGGGAAAACATAGAAGGTGTCACTTTTCATTGATCATATGCATTAGTTATACGAAATCAAATAAAAAGAAGATTTATTCTACTGAAAAATGGGAAAAACATAGAAATTGTTTTGAGTGTGGCCAAAGGTGCAACTAAAGCAAATTGGCACACCTTTTCGAGCCGAAGAAGCAGCACGGCCGAAAAGCAAAGAAAACGAATTAAATGAAAATAAATTATAGCGAATCAGCTGTCTATATGTGAGAATTTCGTGTGTGTGTCGGTCAAATGAAGCGAAACGTTACGTTTTTTAGCAGCTCACCGTCCCTGTTAGTTTTCCCGTTTTTCCATTTTCTTTTGGCTGCTTTTGCCTAATTATTGTTGCTGCTTTTCATAGTCGGGCGGGCGCATTAAGAAAAACTTTATGCGCCATTGAAGCGTTCGAAAATAAAAGTCGCGTCCGCTTGCGTCAAACGTTGCCACGTGTGTTCTTATTCTATTCGGTTTTTTTTTTATATATTTATATTTCTTTTTAGTTTTAATTTTTGGTATGTTTTTTTCGGCATTTTTTTTGCCAGCGTGTGCGTGAGGAAAATTCACTCGGTACGCACACACGGCGTAATTGTAGCACATCGCGTATACGCCGCATGGTTCCCGAAAGAAAAACAAAAAGTGTTGCCACACACAAGCACACATAAAAAAAAAAAATATAGAAAAGATGAATGAAGTAGGGGTGGCAAATGGGAGAGGGGTGGAAAATAAGGGGGAGTGCTACACACATACATTGTATGCGGTACAGTAGATAATCGTTTTTCTGGCATCCGAAACTTTTGTGATTCCATTGCAAACAATCACGAATAAGTCGCTTCATCAGTAGATTTAATTGTTTTATTTTATATAGAAAATAATAGTCTGGGATAAATCACTAAGTCATTTGTTAATTTCAAAAAGTAAGACCATTGTCTGACCATTTTATTCACAATATTTTAATTACCATGAGTGGGCTCAAGTTGATAAAGCTTTTGGTTTTCATTGCAAAATTTTATATTTTACAGGCATTTGCCATTTATCAAGCCATTCGATTTGATTTCCCAATTTTCCAGAGCGGTCCGCCACTTATACTTGTTATTGTGCCACATGTTTGGGGGCATCCTACAAGATTAATTGAGTTCACATTTTTATAAATATATCGTTGTACATGTCTGTTTTTGTGGTTTTATAATTCCTCGAGTGAGATTCATTCGCTGGTGGAATTTTAATTGAAGCTTTTTTGGCGACGCCGAAGGTCGCGATTTGTATTTCGTATTGGGAATTCTCCGAATCGAATTGGATACGTTGTGGGTTTGGATTGGTCGTCTTGGAGGAGGCAGTGCCTCCTTTGATCTCTGGTGTGGCTGAAAAAATTACGGAAAAATGCACAAGAAGTTGGTCAACGAACGAACGACTCCCCTTTGATGTGTGATCCCCCGTGTTTATTCTAGTTTTTCTCTTCTCTGTTTTTCTTGCAGTTGACCGGGCGATGAGTCCGGCGCAATCGGAGGACTCCGGATTGGCACCGGAAAGGGGAACCACCTACGCCACCATCACTCTGCCACGGAATGCCCTGCATTTGGCCATCACATTCGCAGGTGAGAAGGGGGCTCTCATCCACGTCCACTAATGCATCTCAAGTGGAACGAGAAGGGGTTGGGGATCCATGGGGTAAGTCGATATCTTTATGGCGGTTTAGAGAGAGTATCCATACGTATATGCCCGTTTGTACTTGGGCTAAGGGAAATCTTCTGACAGCTGTCATGGGAAATCAGCATTGATTGTATAATTATATTAGACACAAATTGAGCCACGGATCAATCAAATCAATTGAGAGCACATACTATGCGGGTCGCTAATAATAATGATTGCATAATCCATGAAAATCTCCCAATAGGGGATAACTGAAGTTGTAGATTTGAGTCGAGGTATAGAAATAGATATCTACAAAATGTATATTAATTTATTATTCGCCTAGGGAAAGCTTAGGTTGTCCGCTGCCGAAAACAGGTTATAGTTTTATTGTGAGATTTATTTTGGTCAGGTTATAGCTAGAAAAACTAATATTTTGCAAAATTTCCATGTCTGTATTTTCAGAAAAAAAAATCAGTTTTTTAACCATAACAATTCGAAGAATCATCCAAATAAGGAATGTCATACCTCGTTGAAATCGTAGCTTAATTTACAATCGATTGGTATACCAGCCTAGATACTTTAAATTTTGACCATTTTTCGCAAATTTTGATGATGTTACCCCTTACCAAAAATGCAAAAAATTTAAAAAAATTACAATTTTCAAAAGTCTGCAGATTGGGATTTGGATCGAAAGTTTAGATTGCCCGTTGCTCAAAACAGTGTTTGTTTTTATTGTGAGACTTATTTTGACCGTGTAATAGGCAAAACACCAATAAAACCATATTCTTTGCTAAATTTTTACATCCATATTTTTTAGAAAAATATAAGCAGTGTCTAAAAAACCGACCTAATAACCGAATCTCCAGTAGCTTCATATCAGTAATTATAATTAAAAAAATGAAAAAAATTTGTCCATTCCCTCGTTTATTTTTTGTCCAAAGAATATAGACGTCTATATATATATCTGACGGCTGTACTAATTTTCGGGACTCAGCATTGATTTATTGTATTGTCGATGGGGTCGGGTCCATGATGGGCTGCCCTGTGATATTTTCTGCAATGGGATGGGATGCGATGGCCGACATGGCCAACAGTTGGGGGTGGCTCCTGGTCTATGGCTATGCCATATAACTGTATTGCTATAGCTGTATTCCGCCGATCGCCAGACAAAGTGGGCCGACCCCGAATCATTCGATTTGAATGCGGAACGCGTCTCCGTCTCCGTCGATAATGCCGTTGCTCCGTATTCATAGTCGTATTCGTCCGTATTCGTGTCTCCGTCTGCTGTTGTTGCTGCCAAAATAAATCATCGTTCCAATCTACAGAGAAGCCCACCCCCAGGGGCAAGTTGAGGGGGCGGATGGAGGGTTTCGATGCCAGACATAATAATGAGTATGTACACGCAGGCACAGTAGTATTCATTACTATATTTTAATGCCATTAAAACAATCGAAAAGATAAGAAAACCGTTGACAAGAAATGTAAGGATAAATTCCGTGTTTGTTTACTAAATTATATAGTTCTTAGCAGCATTAATCCAAGCTAGCACCTATTAGCACACCCGGTGCTGTGGCTGTGACTGATTTCGTCTGAATCAGAATATAAAGTCCACCCATTCGGATTTTGTACTCTTGACTAATCTGCCGCGTTGGGGATTTGGCGTGAAGTGAAGTGAAGTGGGCAAGGGTCGTCTTTTTTTTTTTTTGGGGGTTAACCTTAGACTTAGGCCACGGGTACTCCTTGTGCTCTCTGACGTAAGCATTGCCTCCATATAACCCAATCCCGATCCGCCGGCACCATTAACATCTTCTCCGTGGTCGCCAGCCAGCTATGTGTGTTGTCATAAAGCGTCGCGTCGGTTTTCCCTCCCCCCTTTTTTTCCTGCAATTTTTCTTTTCTTGTTCTTTGTTTTTTTTTTATTTTTTGTATTTTTCGGCGGCTAGCTCTTTAGTTAGTTTATTTTTTTATTTTGGCAATTCGCCAGCAGCGCTCCCATTGCGGCTGGCCCCAAACTACTGGCCGTCGTCTATTTTTTTACCCAATTTCTTTATTTACGCGCCGCACTACGAGTATCTAGTATTCCCCCCTCGATTTTCATGCGCTTTTCCTGTGTGTCGGCTGATGAGTCGCTGACAGAGTCGCCACAGGAAATCCAATTGGTGGATCCCAGGAGTGAATCGGGGGGCTACCACATACAACCTCCAGAGTCATCAGTCATCGGGAGGAGCTCTAATTAATTCGCCAAGGTGTTGGTCTCTTAGGGAGATTGATCTCGCAGGCCTTTCCGGGTTACCAGATGTCTGTCTATCTAAGATTTATCTGATTGAGTAACATAAGTAACTGGGAAATATAATGTATTATTTTATCTGCTCAAGTGTATAAAAATCTACATCTTTAACATATCTTCTCATATTATAAATACGTATATTTATTTATTATATTTATCTTAAATCCTCTAGAACGCAACGATCTGTCGTATCCGCCAGTGGTGGGCTCCCTAAACCCGGTGGGTCATGCGGCGGACTTCCTGGCGCCCGGCGATCGTCTCCACCAGATCGACGGCATATCGACGATTGGTTTGAGCAACCAGAAGGTGATGAACATGCTCTGCGCCGGAGGATCGGATGCGTGTCCAGCCATTGTGGAGATAGAGTACTCTCTGCCCGAATGCAGTAGGTTAACCTATATGAAAATCGGGGTCAACTGCCACAAACTCTTTGTTTTTTTTTATAATTTTCCTTTCCGGGTGGCGCAGCAGTTTCCCAGAACAGCCTTTGTGTGACCTCGAAGCTGGCGCAGATCACCGTGGAGCGGGAGAGCGGATGCCTGGGCCTGACGTTGAGGGGCGGCGCCGACTACCCGCTGATCGTCACCCATGTGAGGCCCCATGGACCAGTCTATAAGACCGGTCGCATCAAGCCAGGCGATCGGTTGCTGCGCGTCGATAATGTGAGTGATTTCGATTTTGAGTGACACTTCCGTTTCCGCTTTGGCTTTCTCCAGAAATTTGCCAGGCCAAAAATAGTTTTTAAATATTACTACTCAATATTATCGTTAGAATAGGTTTCGAAATAGATCGTCTAGAAGGTTGTATTTGTGTTCAATCTATTTTTTCCTCTCAGGTCTCACTGATTGGCAAGACGTTGGCGGAGGCGCAGCAGATCATCAAGTGCGGCGGTCATGTTTCCGGCTACACCAACCTGACCATCGAGTACGATGTTTCTGTGGTGCAGAGCGTCGAGTTCTCGATGGGACCGCTGCTCATCGAGATCGAGCGACCAATGAACGACAAGTTGGGCCTGGTGCTGTGCAACTATACGGCGGCGGTGCCCGCTTCCGGTTCCGGTTCCAGTTCTCCTTCCAGTGGTGAGAAGATCGAGGAATCGGCGGGCGTCTTTATAGCCAGTATCCTGCCCGCCAGCATTGCAGATCGGTAGGTTGTCTATCTCCGATTATTGTAGAATCCATTCTCATGTGCCCGTTTTCGTTTTTGGCTTGTGTTCCAGTTGCGGCGCCTTATCCGTTGGCGATCAGGTGCTCTCCATCGACGACACAATGATCGAGCATACCGCCTTCAGTCCCGACGAGGTGATGACCATTTTGGACACCAGCACGGGTCGCGGCTACACGCAGATGCAGATCATGCCCGCTCACGCGCTGGCCCGTCGCGGTGAGTATTGGATTTGGTTTGAAAGATCCCCGGATCCCCGCATCTTCGTCCCCCACGCCTTTATTTTCGGCTATCTGCCAGTCGAAATCTGCAAGGCCAAATCAGCCAGGCTCCCAAGCGGCGCGACGAAGGTCTGCGTGGGCGTCACGGCTAATGAACAGCAAAAGCAGCGTCGGCTGAAACAATAGAGACGCCAGGCCATATAAAGTTTGGAGCGAGGAGAGATCCACGAGTTCTAGATGAAGTTACAAGTCAGAAACTTAAGTTGAAGTGTGAATTTTACACAAGTGTTATATAGTATAGCGCGTATACAACACAATTTAGTAATGTTCCCTTGCATACGTTATGTTCTCCACTTAATATCGTCTTATATTTTCTTCCAAGAACCGTTCAATCCACCCTCGCTGCGGCCAATCAATTGTTTTTCCAAGTTTTTCCCTCCATTTGCTAAGCAAACACGCAGCAACGCAGTCCAAAATCGTTTTCCCCAAGACGACAGACGGAATAGTCTCTTTTTTTGACAATCGATCGAATCCGAATCGGAAATAGCAAATGGAATAGAAAATAACAGAGGAGAGTGGAGGCCATACATTGTGGTCTGGGCAGAGAGGACACGCAGCTGGCTAAGCTGCGGATCAGTCGCCAGAGTGGAGTCTTCGGCACAAGGCCAACATAGCCATCGGAGAAGGTCTTAAAAGCTTCCATAAGTTGGCAGGGTGGGAGGTGTGATTGAATGTTTCAGATATTCAAGGGGGAAATTACTTAGCCAAATGGAAAGAGAGGAGGAAGCGGATGAGGAGGCACCACTCCCACTCGGTTTTTTAGTGGGGGATTTATGAATCTTGTATATATACTTAATAAACCCTTGAAACTAGAAGTAATTCATGAGACGTTATACCTAATCCTTTCAGGTCATACCGCCTTGGGTAGTCCCAAGTACAGCTTTAGCACCCTGGAGTCCCGTAAATCCTCAACGGCCGGTCGCCAGCGTCAGCGTTTCGCAAGGAAAAGTTCCCTGCCGCTGGAGAATCCGGCATGCGGCACCCCAGGCTCCATGGGAGGATCGGTGGGTACTGGTGGCATCCATGGCAGCAGCAGCTTGGGAATGGGTTTGGGCCTCTGCCGGGCGGAGAGCTTTCCCGTCCTCCTCGATTGTAGCCATGGAGCGGGCATCATCCTGTCTGAATCGGGATCCGGATCTGGAGGACCGGGTGCTGTATCCATTGCCCAGATTGTGGCGGATTCGGTGGCCGATCGTAGTGGCTGCATTCAGGCGGGAGATCGCATCGTGGCCATTAACAAGATGTACAGCTTGGATGCGGCGGCCATGAGGCAATTGCTCGAAGGCGGATCCAGTCGCAATGGAGCGAGCAATGGAACGCCGGCCAACTGGCTGGAACTGGAGATCGAGTTCGATATGCCGGATGCCGTGGTGCCCGCCAGTGGTGTCTTTAGTGTCAAATTGCTCAGGGCCGGAAAATGTGGACTGGGTCTGAGTGTGAGTGGTTCCAGTCATGGTGGTCTGGTCATTTCAGACGTGAAAATGGGCAGTCCTGCCCATCGCAGTGGCTCCCTGCGATCCGGGGACATTCTGCTGGCCGTGGACCAGCATCCAGTGCAGCATTTCAACGTGGACGCGCTGCTCAAGGAGGAGGGCAGATCGCAGAATCCCAGCCACAGCTCTTCGGACTTCACCACGCTGACGATCAAGCGGATCGTCCTGCCCGACTTCCTGCCCATGTCCACTCCGATTTACAGCAATTGCCCGGCGAGTGGTATCAACTTGGGCATGGGCATGGGAGTGTCCACCAGCACGGATCACGATCTTTACAGCAGTGCCTATGTGACGGCGGGCAAGTATGCTGACTGCGTGTCCCTGAAATCGAGGACTCCGCAACCGGATTACTTCCGAGTGCCCAGCATGGACGATGCCAGTCTGCAGTCCGTGCAGTTGCGGTCTGGATCAGGCTCAAATGGAGGTAACCAGGCGGGTAACAGCTGGTCCACCGGGGTCAACAGTCGATCCTATGTGGCCCCACCCAATACGCAGAGTCTGACCACCGAGTTGCCCGAGGAGGAGGACGAGCAGGAGCAGATGTATCCCGGATATGAGCTCAATCGCTATGCCAGGTGAGTCCACATATATCTTATAAGTTTTGAAAATTTCTAAATGAGTATTTTTTTTTTTCAGTGTCGACTGCACCGCCTTGCCGCCGCCCATGGAGAACAAGGTGTACGGATCGGCGGCCAGTTCGAGCAGCAAGAGCAGCGGGAGCAGCCTGCACCAGATCATCTTCACGGTGCGCTTGGAGCCCAAGGGAGGATTGCTCGGCATTACTTTGGCCGGCAGCGAGGATATCACCAAGTCCATTACGATCAGTGGCCTAGTAGAGGGTAAGTCTACTTACAAATAAAATTATGAATATTTTAAACTAAAACATTTATAATATAACAAACAGGTGGCATTGCCCACAAGAATGGCCAGATCCACGTGGGTGACCAGCTGCTGGCTATCGATGAGCACTCGGTGCAGGGCATGCCCCTTTCGCATGCCACCAGTTTGCTGCAGAATCTCGGCGATCTGGTCGACCTGAAGATCCTGCGCAGCCACGATCTAGCCAATGGCAGCCATCTGCCACAGACGCAGGCCATCTATGCCAAGGTGCAAAGGCGTCCCCGGAGTCCGTCCGCGAATACGGAGGCCAGCAAGGAGTCGGGCAGCGGGAATGTCAATGGTGGCGGAGCAGCCAATGGAAATTCGGGCAGTGGAAAGCCCCGGGTGTTTCATGTCACCCTGTACAAGGACAAGGTGTACGACGACTATGGATTCTCGGTATCCGATGGACTTTACGAGCGGGGCGTATTCATCAACAGGATTCGCAGCGGAGGTCCTGCCGATATGTGCGGTCTACTGAAGCCCTTCGATCGGATCATGCAGGTTGGTCTGAAGTTATGCTTACCTTTATCATTTTACACATGTATATTGTATTTATCCTCAGGTAAATGAGATGAAGACGCAGGACTTCGATTGCTGTCTCACTGTTCCGTTGATCGCAGCCGCTGGCGATAAAATCGTGATGATCATGCAGCGCTCTGAGTGATGCTTTTGCCCGAGATCCTTATGTTAAACTAGTTGTATGCTAAGCTAATCCTAAGTGCCATTGCTAGCCCATAATATTATACTACATGTAGCCCTGTATTCTTTAACGAGCGAAACTTGCACACAAACAAACAGAAAAACCCCTACCGTCAAGGACAATTGGAGCGAAACAGTCTGCCATAACCAAATAATGTCCTCTCTAAGATAGATCTGCCATAATTCTACGTTAATTCTACGCTAAAATTTGTTTTCTAGCAAATAAACAATCGTACCGAAAGTTTGTTCCAAACTAAACAATCAAAACTATGAATAATTCTATTGCCTTCAAAGATTAGAAAATTTCCAGCCTCTTGTCTGTGTTTATACTTGTATGACCTACATTCTTGAAGGGGTATGCCAAAATTTAGATTTATAGAAATAGAATGCTTGATTCAATAGAAAATATAATTTACTATAAAATTATATTTTAAAGCGTGGCCTTGTGGGTTTTTAGCTTTGTTTTCCATCAATCTAAAATCCTTTTGTAATTTCCATGCCTCTTGACCGTTTGTGCGTACTTTATACTTTGTACCCTGTAAAGCTATAGACCCCCGATCTGGCACTGATCCATGTAAACCATAATCCCCTTGGGGGTTATGTCATTGAGAGCGATTGCAGCGATTGTTATTCAATATTCTTCATATTCTGCAGTGTGTGTTCCGTTTTCAATTAGCCTTTCGGTGTAATCTATACGCCACATGTAATACCCATTGTAAACAAAATGTTTTTACATTTGCTAGGGACAAGTGGGCGTGGCTGTGACGTTGGACCCTGTCATGGGGAAGTATCAAAACAAATAGACACCTGTGTTGATTTGCAATGCATGTGGATTTTTGAACCGGAATCAATTTTCGAAATCAAAGTTCGACGCTTATCGGAAATCGGGGCATAAGCTGCTGAATCTTTGCGGAAGTAAAACCCCCTGAGTCAGAAAGATCTAAGTATAGATCGTACTACGGAGCAGTTATTGTAGAGATATTACGTGTTTTTCCAGGGTTTTTGTTTGGGTTTTCGAGAAAAGGGGATGCCGTCGGCAGTCAAAGAAAGTCGTAAACAAAAAAAAGAATAAAGCAGACAGACTTTAGGTCATGATAACGCTTTTGAAAGGCCGCCTCTTTGACGTCAATGGGCAATATTCGAGATCCTGGTGGAGTGTCGAGCGATCGGAAACCCGACTCGTAAACACCTTCTCCGGACTTTGGACGCCTCGAAACGGAAAGCGAAACGGGATTCTGCGAGAATCACTGGCCGCTGATAACGTCTGCCAATGGAAACATAATATACATATGCAAATATATTTAGTGCTAACCAGACATTGACACCACCACCTGTCAGGGGCGGTGGGCTGAGGGGCAGGGACGTGGCAGGGGCCTGTCGATTGACACAGTTTCCATAGAAATTCACTTGGCCTGCTGCACACAGAACAATTTTCTTTTAGTAGAGAAACCATGGGGTTAGTCATGCCTAAATCTCTAAAGCTTTACAAATACATTGATCTTTAGAAATATAACTACTTTTAAAGGAAGCTTTCGAAAAATCTTTTTAAATTTCCAAGAGTATCGAAATATCCGCAAAATATCATATTTGGTATTGCACGGTTCAAAGGAAGATCGTTATGGGTAGTATCTACAAATAAGTATGTTTTTCTCGCCGTGCCGAATGGGTTGTCGAGAACAGCTGCTGATTGCCCAAGGGGGCTATTCCCCATCCTCTATTTCTGACCCACCATGAGATCCTCCCTTGTGCCGCCCTCTTCCTGTACAAGATTGCTCAACGCCTCCATGGCGGTCACTTTGTTGTCGTCGGCAGAGCGGATCGGCTTCCTTATCAAGAAGGTGCATCCAACAAAGAGCAGCTGGTGTACTTTGCATCTACACTGAGCGAAACGCTCGACTTGTGCACTATCAGCGGCTCAGGGCCTTTTGCTTTCCTCTCTCTTTCACACTCTCTGCTGTAAGTCGCGTGCCGAAACTCATTGGTCAGTGCTGGCTGTCTAGCGAAAATACGACATAACTTCCATAAAAGAAATATCTGTAAAAGGAGAGTAGTTATCAATATTTAATTTTATATATAGTGATACTTTATAGGGTTATAGATCTAAGGTATGCATTCTAGAAAGCCTTTCAAGGTAATTTCCACGAGTTATGCGGCTTCCACCAACTGTTTATTACACTTGACCTTTGAGAGGTAGACGTATTATACGCACATGTATATGTCGGAAAATCGGCGGATCGGTCAGCACTATCATCGATCGGCGGCTTCGGCTGCAGCTTCGGATGCAGCTTTCTGATTTCGGTTACGGTTTCGATTTCTCGCGACGTCTACGTCTTTATAAAAATTGCGTGGTGCGCAGCTGATCCGCTCAGTGGTGCGACGGTTCCCAAGCGACTCAGATCGGCGGAGATATACCCGACATATAGCCCAGTCATAGGCGATAGTCAAAATCGAAAGAAACCGAGGGCCGCCAGATAACTAACCTAACAAGGTAACGGCACACTCGAGACGAAAGACAGTCGATAAGATTAACGTCAACTTAATTAAAACTAAAGAAAAGAAAAGCCAGGCACAAAACAAACGGCCGATCGATCGATCGATCGATCCCATCGTAACTTATACAGTCCTCCTAGCCTTAGATAATAGCCAACTCGAGTGGCACTCGTTCAAGTGATTTGTGATTGTGGTTTAGTTAAGAACTGACTAAAGCCCTGGGAAAAAGTGTGTGATTCAGTTTTGGAATTTCCAAGATCCCCAGGATCTAAGGGATCATATTCGGCATCGGAATCGGAATCAGATACAGCTGCAGGATGTACGTGGCCAACACCACGGGCGGCCTAATGCTGCAGACCATGTTGTACTTGGCCAACCACACCAGTCGGGCGGCGGTCAACACCCTGGTGGACCTGCCACCAGCTCCCAAAAGTGGTAAGTAATCCGAGACACGAGTCCGCTTTTGGGTACCACCGATTGCACCACCCAATCGTAACTAGAACATGTCCATCGAAAGTGGCCCAAAAGTATCTGCCACTTGAGCCACAGCATCGGTAGAAATAGGACTAGCTATACTATACTATTTCAATGTAATGAAATGTTTACAAAAATGTAGAACTATCATTCGAAACTTACTTAAAGATTACAATATTTGACTTAATTTAAACAAAATAACTACAAGAAACTCTCAAGAATCAAATTATACGAAATATCTTCAGTTTAAAGAGCTCAGTAATTGGAGATATTATTTTGGCCGCAGCTGTGCCATTTAGGCCCAGTTAGGGGCAACCTTAAGTGGTTTCTTTTGCTGTGTGTGCTGAACAAACAGTTTTCGGATCTTTAGTGGTTTGAAATCCAAAGATGCTGAGTGCTGCTCGCAGTGGCAAATGGGGAAAGCTCTTCCAAGAAGCCCGCGGCGATTGCGATCACCTGAGTAATGATGGCACAGGTGGCAACTCGGCGTGCTTCGATTTGATTTGGAAATCAGGGTCCCAAAAGGCTAATGACGCGACTCCGTCCGGTGTGGTTTCATTTATGCACATATCGTGCGTACATATATGTAGATTCATATATGTATTTAGTTGTTGGAGGGACGCGGCGCACGCCTATCTAATCGAAAACTTCCGATACAAACGGAAAGGGAAAAGAAGACCACGATAAAATAGAGACGGCAATCCATGCACCACTGGCCAAATAAATTGGAGTCTTCTGGCCCATATGAAATACTTAATGGGACATTAGACTCATCTGACATCTTGAAAATTGTCTAAGGCTTTTTCATGGATCGTTAGGCTTTTTACCAGACCACAACAGTTCTAATTGAGATGTTGCAAAAGGTTAAAGGAATATTAAAAGTTTAATGGTTTTATAATGCCTATTATAGTTTCGTGGATTAAAATTGCTCGAGTAGATTATTTGCAAGATTTCAGCCTTAGTGGTTTTGAATTATAACTATATAAAACTAGTGATAGTTGGGTATTTGTTGCTAAAATGCCAACCCGCTTATTTCAGTTCAGGTGTTCGCCTGTTGATTTATAGACCAAACATACCACAACTAACCCACTGATTTTCTTAATTCTCGCCAGACATCAACGAGGTAAAATGCTTTGGAGTGTATGGCTGTTTTCCGATCAATGGACCCTGGAACACGGTGACCCGTTCGATAAATGTGCATCCGCAGAAGCCTTCCGAGATCGAGCCCCATTTCACACTGCACACGCGAAGGGCACTGGATCAGCCCAAGTATCTGGATCTCAATGATCCAGAAAGCGTTCAAGGCATGGGAATGAATCCCAAGGGCAAGATATTCCTGCTCGTCCATGGATACCTGGAGTCCGGTGCGATTCCCTGGATGTGGGACATGGCCAAGGCGCTGCTGGCCCACGAACCCGAGGGTCGGGCAGCCGTGGTCCTCATCGATTGGGGCGGTGGAGCCAGTCCGCCTTATGTTCAGGCTGTTGCCAATATCCGGCTGGTGGGTGCCATCACCGCCCATGTGGTGCACATGCTGTACGAGGAGCTGCGTCTTCCGAATCTGGACAATGTGCACATCATTGGCCACTCACTGGGTGCCCATCTGTCCGGCTATGCTGGCTATCACCTGCAGCACGACTTTGGACTGAAACCGGCCAGGATAACGGGTCTGGATCCGGCTGCTCCCCTCTTCACGGACACCGATCCCATCGTGCGGCTGGACAAGACGGATGCCCATTTCGTGGACATCGTGCACACAGATGCCAATCCCCTGATGAAAGGCGGACTGGGCATCAATATGCGACTGGGACATGTGGACTTCTTTCCAAACGGTGGCTTCGATAATCCCGGCTGCAACAAGAAGTTCCAGGATGTGGTTAAGAAGAAGACGCTGTTCCTCACCATGCAGGAGTTCCTCGGCTGCAACCACATTCGCAGTCAGCAGTATTTTACGGAAAGCATCGGCTCGAAGTGTCCTTTTCTTGGAATAACCTGTGATTCTTTCGAGGTGGGTATCTTAGGCATTTTTATCCAATTACCAGAATTACAGAATTCGATGATTGATTTTTCATATTTAAACTTAATATATGTAAACCTGTTTCTTCTATTTTTAGAGCTTTAAGGACACGAAGTGCACCAGTTGCGAGGAGCCGGGCCACACGTGCCTGCGAATGGGCTACCACAGCCAGGAGGATTACCAGGAGCAGGTTGATCTGGGCCAGCTGCAGCAAGGCGATTCACCAGGGGTCTTCTACCTTTGGACTGGAGATAGCAAGCCCTTCTGCCGACTGCACTATAGGATAACAGTGCGGGTTTCTGGACACGATGAGAGTACTCTACATGGCGGCGAGGTGGGCATCCTGTCCATTCAGCTGCACGATGCCCTGGTGAAGAAGGGTGGCAAGAATGAGCGAGCCGCCACGGAGATGATGAAGTTCTCCCAGAAGGCAATGTACTTCGAGCCGGGCTATGAATACAAAGCTTTGGTGGCCGGACGGAATCTCCGAGAACCGGAGTACGCGACTGTAAATTGGGAGTATCCTACCAATATACTGAATCCACTCACATGGCGCATCTTATCTGCGCCGCGTATCTACTTGGAGTACATCCTCATCGAGGCGATGGAGTCCAGCGACCTATACTTAAAATTATGTCCTCAGCACGAAGGAGCCATTCTCACGGGCGCCGAAAATGTCCTGCGCTCCAGCTATTGCAAGGATTAATACCAACCTGTTTACTAAGCAACTTTGGTAGTTTATTGGCTAATTGATGATGATATTATCATTTCAATTAATTGATTAATTATCTGCTAAATTCGGAACTGTATGTAAGCTATATCATTACTTAATTGGCTAATTAATATTTGTCTTCGCTCATGTCTAATCATTAATTAGCTAATTAATTAATAATTCAGTTGACACTTTCTCAGCACACAAATATGATTGTGTAGAAAATCAAAGAAAGCAATGCAGGTTTGCGTCGCCGCTAAGTGGTTTGCACAACCAGAAGTGGCAGAGGGATGCAAGTCTGCGCTGTGGGAACAGATCGAAACAGTGTTCCCAGTTCGACTTTTATAGCAACGTGCTGAGGAGGAACAGTTTGTATTTTATTATAGTATTTTAATAGTTCGAAATACGAAACAATCATCAAACCGTTATTTATTTTATAAAATAATATGTTTCATATATTTTTTTTGAGTTTAATGTATTTGTAGTCGTAGTGCACTGATGTAGTCTAATTTAATGTAAATAAACATGCAAATATAAAAAGATCTCTGTGTTTATATATATAATTGCACAAGCTAAGTTTAATTTTCAGAAGTAAATTCCATGTGACTTAAATCTTGGTTATTCAAATGAAGACCCACTTCTTGCACCGAAAGCGCGACTTATTGGGAACCTGAAGTTAGATAATTGTGATAAAAAGGTTAAAGACAACACGACAAGCCCCCAGTTGTGGATCTGCTTGCCATAACTCAAATCAGCTGTGGATTCTAATGAATTATAAACACAAACACGAAACTGTGGAGACGGGGGACATTCCATGACATGGATCCCCAGTCTTTGTTGATGTTAATATTTTAAATGCTTATCGGGGCAAATGTATCTATCGCATGCATGTGTATCTTTTACATATAATTGATATTATCTGCATTGATTCGACTCGTTTTCAACTTCGTTCGCTGCTGTCTCGATTTCGATTTTGGTTTTGGTCTTCGTTTCTGTTTTGTTTTCGTTTGAGTTTCAGTTTAAGTTTCTGTTTCTGCGGCCGGCTCTTTGTTTTATGATCGAACATTTGGACATTCCAACGCTCTCCGGGCAGCCCAAAAGCCTCACATATTACACAGAAAAAAGTTGTGAGAGGTTGTCACAACAAAAATACATAAAATTTACATTTTTTGCGGTTTCTTAGTTATTACTTGGTATAAATTCGGGCAGTTAATAGAGACAATGTTTTGTGCAGCGGAAAATCAGACCTTTCGACCCAAATCACAATCTGCAGACTTTTAAAAAATTAAATTTTTTTAAATTTTTTGCATTTTTGGTAAGGGGTAACATTATCAAAATTTGCGAAAAATGGTCAAAATTTAAAGTATCTAGGCTGGTATACCAATCGATTGGAAATTAAGCTACGATTTCAACGAGGTACGGCATTCCCTATTTGGATGATTCTTCGCATTGTTATGGTTAAAAAACAGATTAAAATTTTCTAAAAAATATGGATGTAAAAAATCAGCAAAAAAAAATAGTTTTTATTCGTTTTTTGCCTATAACTCGGTCAAAATAAGTCTCACAATAAAAATAAACACTGTTTTGAGCTGCGGCCAACCAAAACTTTCGACCCAAATCCCAATCTGCAGACTTTTGAAAATTGTAATTTTTTTCAATTTTTTTCATTTTTGGTAAGGGGTAACATCATCAAAATTTGCGAAAAATGGTCAAAATTTAAAGTATCTAGGCTGGTATACCAATCGATTGGAAATTAAGCTACGATTTCAACGAGGTATCACATTCCGGATTTGGATGATTCTTCGCATTGTTATGGTTAAAAAACTGATTATAATTTTCTTAGAAATATGGATGTAAAAATTCAGCAAAAAAAATGTTTTTTTTATTGGTTTTTTGCCTATAAATCGGTCAAAATAAGTCTCACAATAAAAATAAACACTGTTTTGAACAGCGGGCAACCAAAACTTTCGACCCAAATCCCAATCTGCAGTCTTTTGAAAATTGTAATTTTTTTCAATTTTTTGCATTTTTGGTAAGGGGTAACATCATCAAAATTTGCGAAAAATGGTAAAAATTTAGAGTATCAAAATCCAATCGATAGGAAATTAAGTTACGATTTCAACGAGGTATGGCATTCCTTATTTGTATGATTCTTTGCATTGTTATGATTAAAAAACTCATTATAATTTTCTAAAAATATGCATTTAAAAATTCAGCAAAAAAAAAAAATGGTTTTTATTGGTTTTTTGCCTATAACTCGGTAAAAATAAGTCTCACAATAAAAGGAGGCACCGTTTTGAGCAGCGGGCAACCAAAACTTTCGACCCAAATCCCAATCTGCAGACTTTTAAAAATTTTAATTTTTTTCAACTTTTTGCGTTTTTGGTAAGGGGTAACATCATCAAAATTTGCAAAAAATGACAAAAAATAAAAATTCCCAGATTTAAATGCCAGTGGATGGTACATTAAAATACGAGTTCGGCGAGGTATGGCACTCAGTATTTGGATCGATACTTTCATTGTTATGGCCGTTAAACCAATTGTCGAGTAAGCTATAAAGCATAAGTTCTCTTAAACTATTCTCAGTGTACTATGGTTTCAGTCTCAACCTCAAAGTGAACCTGGCCCATAAATATGTTGACAGAGACAGAGCGAACGACAGAGGGAGACGGCTGATGATCATGTTGACAATGTTTCGCCGGAGTTCATTTCATTCGTTTCTGGGAATTGAAATTGTTTGAAAACCTTTTCATGTTTTGACTTTCGTCGCTCCACCTGTATCCCCCATCCCCACGTTGTGTGCCCACTTATTCCCATGATATGCATTCATTAATAATGTTAATCGATTTGGGATAACCCTTCGATCTTGGCCACCGAATGTCCCGAAAATGTCATCATGGGAATTACGGTCGAGCAAATGGCCAAGTGCCTCCCCTTTTCTCTACTTTTTTGTTAACTGCAGCTGGAATCCATTAGCCATCCGCCTCTTAATTAGTTCACCTTGGCCTCGGCTTCCTTCTTAGATTCTACAACTCCTTATGCAGCTCCTTATTTTTTTTTGTGACTTTCCTCACATTTTCCCCCGACTTGTGGCATAAATCAGACGAGTGCGCCGGCTGAGGGACATCAAATGGGCCTCGAGCCCAAATCAAAATGTCATAATTTCAACGGGGCAACATCGGCGACAATACGTCAACATGCCCACCCTACGGATTTTCCAGATTTTCACCCTTTCCATGGGTCCATGTAGATCCACACCCACCCACTCTGTCATTTCGCCGTTTAATTAGTCGGCCGCGCCGGCGTCGCAAACAAATCACATAATTATGATTGAGCGCAGGCAGCGCCAACTCTTTTTATATATATTTCAAATTTTATTTTCCTCGCTTTTTTAGAGGGCGATAAAGGGGAAATCATCCGGACTCTCCCCCGCTGTGGCTCATTTTTGGGGTTTCCTTTATGGGCCGTCAGAGACGCGTGCATAAATATAAATCAGGGCCGGCTCACAGCTGCCGTAATTGAATGCAAATGTCCATCCAAAAATACGATGGCTCTAAAGTGTTCCCCCCTGTCGAATATCTATGTGATATACGTATACACCCTATAGGCGACAATCTGCTCTAAATTATCACGTGTAGGTGCCGCCGTCGCATTTCCCCGCAGCTTTCCCCGCTTTTCCTGCGCTCCATTGTCTTTGCTGGCGATGCGTGGAAAACTAATTTCCCACTACCATCCCGCTGGCATTTTCCCGGTGCCATTCATCTTGTGCATTTCTCTGATATTCATAATTCGTGGCGTGTGCGCCGTGTTTTACCCCACTCCACCAATCTCCCATGAAATCCATTTACCAGCTTCGCAGGAGGAGGACTCCAAATGATGAGTCGCCTCCTTTTGTCAGCTTGGTAAATTGCACCACGTGTTTCTGATAATGACGACATAATTACGCCACAAGTTGGAGTGAATGGAAAATAAGGCTGGAAAAGCAGAGTTTGTGAATTAATAATTTTCAAAAGCCAACTAACTCATTAAAAAAGGAATGTTTTTCTTTTATAAGTGATTTTGAGTAATAATATTACCTATATTACCTTTTTTACTGTGTAAAAAAGCTAAAATAATTTGAGTAGAGTTTGTATTTGAGTTTAGCGGTCTTTACTTCCCCCAACTAGTGTGTCAACCCTCGCTGAAAGATCTAAGCAACTGGAATGTCAAAATGCAAACGACAAACAAAAACAAAAGGCGCAAAAGGATAATGGACGATGGGGTGAAGGAGCAGGATAGCAGAAAACCGCCCGCGGTCACTTAGAGCCCTAATTTAAATATCATTAGTGAACAATTAAAACAAAGAAATGCCATTCGAAGCCATGCGACGACAAAGCCAGAAAACGCAACCCAGAGCCAAGAAAACAGAAAACAGAAGCCCAAAAAACCAGGACAATGCGACGCCATCGCAATAGTAAGATGCCTGTCACCGCCCACGAGTCGCCTGGGGGCGTGGCAGGAGTAGACGGAAGGATACGGAGTCAGGAGCTACGAAAACTGGAGGGCGGGTGCGCATAAATGTCAACAAGAAAAACAAAAAGGAAAAAAGTGACGAGCACTGACTCGCAAGATTCGAACATTAGATATCCTGTTTGGAGAAAATTAAGTGAAATGAAATAAAAATATTTCAATTCATTTTTTGAAAGGGAATTCTATTCTAATTTTAAAATTTTCATCCATTTTCATCCATAGTCAAACCCAATTCAATTTTTCTAATAGATTTATAAGTCCATGCCCAAAAATTCCCAGGGTATCTGTGTACAAATCAAAAAATCCAGCGGCGAAAAGCGACAATATTTTGTTGTGGCTTTGCCAAAGTTGTGACAGCCGACCAAATGAAAAGGCTGCATGGGATCAGGATAGTTTTGGGACTTGGAACTTGGCCATGTGAATGGGCAGGTGCTGCGTCACGGATCCTGGTACTTGGATCTGCGTTCTAACTGGTGGCCCCCATTTAATGGCCTCTCGAATACCATTTGTCAACGGGGCAATGGGAATCGTGCCTTATCGGTGCGAAGCAACTGGCACATGGTTCAGGTCGCATCTCCACCCACAAAGTAAATGAAAATTAAGGAAAACAGGCAGTCACGTGTCCTCCCGCTGGCGGCCAAGTGCGCATCTTGCGGAGGATACGCCTGCGGACTCGGATTCCGATTCGGTCACCTGATGATGCTTTTCCCAGGACCAAGAGCAGGACCACAGCCACAGCTAGAGCTAGAGCCAAAGCCACCCAGTCGAGGGTTAGTGGCACAGGGGTTACTGGTGGTGATGGAGGGCTACGTAACATGATCCCTGCGTGCCTTGGCATAATTTGTTATTTTGGCCCACGCATTATTATATCCTTGGCATATCCTTGGACTCGAATCGGTCCGACCAACTGGCTCTTTGTGCTGACGCTGATTATTTCCCGTGCTCCCCGTTTAGAGACACCTTTTGTCGACGCGTCCATCGAGGAAAATATCGATTACATTCGCTGAAAGTTTTCGTTCCGCAAAAAATCAAAAAAGAAAAAAAAAACGAAACGGAGAAATAATAAAGTAAAGCGAAGGGACAAAAGAACCGCAGAACAAAGCAGGCAAACCACTCGGTTTTCGTGGATCCAGCCCCCGCCAGAAAATAACCATAAATAAGGGTAATAAAAGTGATGCTCAGTTGTCGCTGCAGCAGCTGCATCTTCCCAGCCTCAGATGCCAAGACGATTCCGATCCCGATCCACATCCAGATCCAGATATGTCATCGCTTGCAAATAAATATTCGCCACTGCCAATAATCATAACATTAACTCAACCGCCGATCGAACTAATGAGATCCCAGCACATCCTTTCCAGATTTGTCCTTTTTTCTGGTACATCTTTCGTTTGTCAGCCTCATTTAAATATATGAATATCAGTTAAGAACATCCAGCTAAAGTTTTTAACTTCCCATGTTCTTTTAACAAGTGTTGTGTAAGTATTTGCTAAGCAATCAAGTGATTTAAAATACCATCCCTCTTGATAGGAAAACAATACCTGGAGTGTTGCCTTTGGCTATCCTTGAATTTATTCAAACATTTTTTACTTTAGCAATCTAGGATTAATGTTGTACTTAAAACAAACTGCGGATAATCGTGGTAAATGTTAGGCATCGCATAATAGACATCGACATAAATATGTGTATATAAGTAGTAAAAAAAAAACAATGTTAAGTTGGACTTGGAACGATCAATGGAATCTCTATCTCTTGCACTTTATGTATGTATTATATATTTTTTGTGTTTCGTTTTGCTTTGATCTAGGATCTGCGAACTGTGAAACAATCGTATACGTCGAGTGTGTATAGCCACCGTGTAAAAGGAGCCGCCTGGACAAATGCTCTTTTTTCATTCTCTCGATTTTTCGATTTTTCCATCCGGACTTGCGAACCGGCGAGTCCATTGTTCGCCGGCCAAACAAAGGATGTGTCGTGAGCGTCGAGGGGCGAGTTATTAAAAACAATATTCGAGGCTTAGCCGGATCGCCTGGATGGGCAGATATATATCTCGAATCGCATCGAGTCGAGTCGAATGGGGAGTGGACTTATCTCGCATCTTCGCATTAACACTTTCGCACACGCACACACACACTCACGCGCAGGCACGCAGACAGTCACAGGCACACGGACATGGCACAAAATGGCCGCCAAGGAGCTGTGCGTATGCGTATGTATTTTATTCGCATATATATCTTTCATCTCCGGCTGGCCTGGCACCTCATACACATCCGCACTCACCCACTTCGGATGGGTCGATATTTGCGTGACTGCAAGAAGAAGTTGGTTAAATCAAGAATATGTGAATGGAGCAAAAGCATCTAATCTAACGAGTAAGAAAATAAGAACAATAATCACTCTATGAGTGCGGTTATTAAGTATAAATTCCTGCCAAAAATGCCATCGCCATTATCGACCCATCGTGACCTCTAACCTCTGACCCCTCACACCTTACAACTTCTCAAAGGCGTTGGCATTTGTGAGAAGTTCGCGGGTCAAGCGCCACACCTGCTTGGCCGCCTGCTCCAAAGCACTGGGGGATTTCCCCTTGAACATGTCCAGTGCGGGAAGGAAGTAGTGGGGACACCGGCGGTACTGCAGACAGGATATCAGCTGCAGGAATATCCCATTGATGCGGTCAGCGATGCAGCCCTCGTCCCACTCGAAGTCCCGCGGATGCTTCTCGCACTCGTAGAGCAGCAGGTTCTTCAGGTGGTACGCACTGATGGGATTGCCTGGTAAATCCAGATGCCTGTCCCTCAGGGTCTTCAGCATGCTCAGGCAACGCCGGCGACAGCCACCTGAAAGGAGTTGAATATTGGATTGAACTACACCAGACTTCAAAATGCTAAACTATACTACAAGTTTTTAGTTCATTGAATGTGAATAACTGTGAGTGTAAAGGTGTTTCCATAAGATTGGTACCTTGCAGCAGACGGTTTTCGGCCTCGAAGAAGCTGAGCACCCAGGCATCGCCCTCCATGCTGGCGGCATTGTTGTTCTTGTTCTGCATGACGACGCTCTCCTTGGACAGAAGATCGAATCCCTCCGTCTTGACCTCCGCCACGATGTTGGGATGTGGCCACGGCAGATGTGGTACCGGCCAGTGGGCCGCCGATCTTGGCCAAATGCCTGAGCACTTAAATGCCGGCGTGATTTGAACAATGAATCGCTCCCGGATGCGCAACTTCACCTCGCTGGTCTCGCCCACCATTTTGACCATGTCGCGGTAGACACTTTTGTCGCACGCCTGAGCCACCAGAGTCTGAAAACGGGCACGGATCTTCCGGGAGGACAAATAACCACTGGCCGTGATGAACTCCACCCATAGGGACATGGACCTCTTCCTTCCATCGCTCAGCTTCAGAACAGCACATCCCGGCAAGGTGCCATCGTCCACGAAGTTGAAAACACCCATTTGATTCAGATACAGCACTATCTCGAATTCATTCGGGGATATCACGTCCACGCCCTCGAATCTGTAAAGGTGATGTTAATTATTGCGATGAAACCTCTTACTTATAATTCTATATATTTTTGAAA
Source organism: Drosophila sechellia (assembly GCF_004382195.2). NCBI lineage: Eukaryota > Metazoa > Arthropoda > Insecta > Diptera > Drosophilidae > Drosophila > Drosophila sechellia. The sequence continues at coordinate 5,729,697 of NC_045954.1, forward strand.
TCTATATATTAATCCGATAGTTTATCGTGTTTAAATGTCTGCTACTCCTTTTCTGGTGGCGAGACCTCGATGAGCATGACTTGTCAGTTAACTGACAATGACTCTGCACTTTGGTTGTAATGATCGCAATGGAGTGAAGAGATTGGATTTGATTGCAATGGAGTGGAACTACTGGAGTGAGAAGTAGCTGCGATGACAGTCATCCGGGCACTGGAATTACCCAGATATCTTGTTGATGGCTCTGTGGTTGGGAACACTAAACATCTGTGATCGGATGAGCAGCTCTCGTTTTTATTAGCTAACTTATGCATAGGTTTAACATTAGGTTATATATGGTTATTAAAATTGAAGCAGCTAATGAAAAGATACTGAGATACTTAGATACAACTGAAAAGATACTAAGTTACTTAGATACTTAAAAAGTTTACCTGCCATTGCACTCGACGAGGCTGGATATGAATCGCGGCTCCTGCAGCTCCACCTCTTTGAGTATGTCCTGGACGATCTTGCAGATCTCCCGGATGGCGGTGGCCGTCTTGAACATCCTGGCCTGAACCCTCTCCGCGCAGAATCGATTCATTTGGTAGACCATGCGCGTCTGGGCGGCCATCATGTCCGGCGGCACCAGCATGGTACTCAGTTCGAGTTCCACCAAGCTCCAAAAGTACCAAAAGTACCACGATCTATCTGTAGATGTATCTTTTTACCGGCGACACTTGGTCTGGCGGCCAACTTAAAAGCCAGCCAATTATGCGAAATTCGGCAGCGGGTCTCTTTCTGGACGGGACAGAACAAAGGAACAATTCAATTGTGAGTTACGGTGACAGCAGAACCAACAATGGGCACAAGTGGAGCACGACGACGACGTCCGCGGTGTACGAGTATGTATATGGGTATTTTAGCTTTTGGCTCTTCAATTTTAGTAGCTGCTGCCGCAGATACAGTATCTGCATTGGCGAATTTCTGGCCGAATGATGCGCTGCGCTCAATAGCGATACCCCCAGCCTGATGCCGCTGCCGATGCCGATTCCGAGTACGAATCGAAGTCAGCCAAACGATACTGATACCGATACCGAAGTCGCGGCTCGCTGGCGTTGTAAATCTCGCGGATATTTACAGCTTCGGGCAGATAAAAAAGCGCTGAAAGTGCAGTTTGGCCCGGCTGCAGCGGAGTATCTCAATATCCATGCCAGTATCGGGGTATCTAACAAATCCGCCATCTCGGTGGCAGTGGCATGAATGGGACTCACAGGCTCAGATACACACAGCTGCACACACAAAGATACAGATACATGTCGGTGCTGTCACGTGACAGGGGTCTCTGTCTCGTGCCACGCATTCCGACGCTTAAAAAATCGATGAGATACTCGCCACAGGCCCCGCGTTTCTGTCGTATCTGCCAGATGCACTGCGACAAAAATCTGACTGCTTTAAGCGTTATAGATACAATTTTAATAGTAACTCTTGCAAGATTGCTTAGTTGTTAAAGCAGGGGGCCACTTCTTATTAACACAAATGTACTAGTTTTCAAAGATAATAGTTCGGTTATTAAAACTAAAATTACTAGTTAATATAAAAAATCACAAGCACAACTTAATTTTTCTGCGTGTACTAAAAACAAATACGCTCTCTGTCTGTCTCTCTGGCCTGCATGCGTATGGGTGTATCTATGGGGTTGCTGCTTGTGTATCTGTGAGAGCGGCGCGTTGCCATTGGTCGGTCGAGGCCACGCCCCATTTGGTGGCCGTTACGCTGCGGCGCCCTCTTTGAAGTCTTGCGGGCCGCAGTTTGTGTATCTGTGTGTAAATTTAATTTGTTAAATACATTTCGGCCTGCCATCGCGTACAAGTTGTGTGCAATAATTTATCTGAAATGTGCACTCATTTAGCAAAGAGCAGCGAGCAACGAGCAACCCTCGTCCATGTCCCACGTTTGCCGGCCGATATCTTTATATCTCGCATCTCGCGGATACACAGATACATTTACAGTCATAAATATGTCGCGTGGATTAATGTGCCAGTTGGCAATTTCTGACAGCGCTCTCAGTTCCAAGCGAGCAACTTCCTCCGTTCTCGGTTGCCCCCTTCCCCCCTTTGAGTACGCCTTATATACCATATAATATGTACACCGTGTATACATATATGTTGTGTACTTGATGGACATGTGGCAAGATCAAAGCGCCCGTCGCCTCCTCCAATTAGACAAATCCCAGTCGCAGCCACTAATTCGAGTGGAGGCAAAACACAATCCGAACACAATTGCCGACGACCAGCAGCATTTTCGCAGAAGGAAGTGGAAAAAGGGGTCAAGCATTCCATGGTGACGGAAGTATCTAAAGACGTATCTGCAAGGTATGGATACAAAATCTTTAAGATACATATATAGAACAAGATGCAGTGCACTAGAAGCTTTAAAAAGCGTATAAGTATGGAAATAAATACACAAAAATACTTAAAAAACTATATATCGAATATGATCAATTAGATGGATACTAATTTTGGCCACTTAACGAAGGCCCACTGTATCTTTTGTTGGCTGTTAGGTCTTTTGTTCGGCTTTATTGGCATCAATCAGTGGCAGTTTGAGCAGATCTATCCGTATCTAAATAGTATTCAGCCCATTCCAATTTGTTGGGGCCGTGAATCGTTGCTGTCAGCCGAATTTTAATGGAGCCCCAATGAATGGGATGCGATTGGATGGGATACCATTTTAGAGAACGACAATGCCAGGTGCTCCTCACCACTCCATGGCATTTGGCTGACTTTTGGCGCGCTGGATTTCCACGTAACCAGATAGATGGAGGTGGCACTGGAACTCCTATCTAGATGCGCGCATATCTGCATAAATTTCAACAAGCAGAGGAAACTAAAAAAGGGCTACAACAAGGAGAACTACACAGTCTTTTTTTTCCAGTTTTTCGGTTTTCAGACCCAGGATCGTGGGTCTCGGGGTCGCCGACCATTCATGTGGCTTCATGTGGCATATGTGTGTTTTTCCCGTATTTTATATATCTCTTAGATCTCAAAGAAATTTGAATATAATTTATGTGCAATCGTCGCTTTTTTTCGGTTGGTTACTGACCGCCTGTTCTAGAGGTCCGGTTCGGTTCTGTTCGGTTCAGCTCTCGTTCCCCCGAAATGAAGAACGATCCATCCATCTAAACGTTTGTCACTTGCTCCGTTGTCGCCGCCACGTTTGTCTTCTTGCTGCTCCGCCAGCTCTGCTCCTTCGTCGCCGCGTCATAGTCTCTTTTGTCTTAGTGCCCCTGTCCCATCCTATGCCATCCCGATCCGATCCGATCCGATCGGATCCCATCGGACTCCATTCCGATTCTAGTCCCTTCAACAGCCATCAGCGCAGTTTGTTCCTCCGGCACATATACATAATCAGGCTGTCCAGCTGAGCTGGGCCCTCCAATTCTGGGAAATAGCAAGCCGATTTATAAGATCATGTATCTAGATCTGAAAAAGTTATGGTGTATTCAGGCAAGCAAAGATAAAGTAGCTATCGGATGTACATATACAAAGTTGAAAGTTTCCTAAGCTTAATGTAACTATCTTTACTTTGTAGATTATAGACCTTAGTATTATACTTAGACTCTAGACTTTATTGACATTTCTAGGCTCCATGATTTCTCACATATTTATCACATAGATACTATGGCTTTTATCTCAGATACCGAGTAAACATCTGGGAAATTGATACTCGAGCGTTTCTGATATTCATACCTCAAAGCACTTTGTAATTCCTAATTTGTTCAGAGGCTTTGGTCATTGGTCGTCGATGCCATTCCCATCGCATGTCGACGCAAAGCTGGAACGTGTGATGAATTAATAAGCAGCCAATCCACTCCAGACTGCAAGTGTTCCTGCTCCCTCCCGATCCTCCAGCTCCATCCGCTCCGATCCTACATCCTCAAATCTCCATCGCGTTGCAATGCTAAGCGGATTTGCGTTTATGGCCATTAACCCGGGGCTGGTGCGTGTGTGGTGCTACTTTTTGATCCACTCTCGAGGATCGGCGATGGCCATATGGCAGAGCGGAGATCGCCGATCAGGGAAACTTCACTTGTTGACGGACCGGCGCTTTTTGCTCGGGTCCGTCTGACATTTGACTACTTTATTGAATTATGACAGCGAACAAATCAGCGACACGATCCGCCAGTGAGGAGTGCATCCTCTCATCATCGATTCTCCATACCATGCCCGTAAAGCCCATTTGGTTCGGTTTTTTGCCTCCACTCATTGCGCATGCGCCACCGCCGCCCAAGGTCCGAAACCCACTACTGCACTTGGCGAAAAGCCAGGGGTACTTTTCAGAACATCAATAAATGTGTAAGAAGATTTTGGCCTCATCTTAAACAATAATAGCTATAATAAGGTATTTCGATTTTTATTTCTAGATTTTAACAGCCTAACCAATTGTTGCAACTTCAACTTGCTTCCTTTTTTGCACAGTGTGCAATCCATCGCTTTGTGGACTGGAGCCTCGACATCGCCTACTCGCGGACATGTGTTCCCTCATCATCTGATTGGAATATTAATTGTGACGAATGCAGCCGAGATCTTTCTTTTTTTTTACCACCAGCCATCCTACAATTCTGGCCGACAAGTGCACATCGAGGTGCAGAGGCCCACTGATGTCATTTTACTTAACATTAATTTCAAATAATATCATAATTTATCGTTACAACGCAGGCATCGGTGCTGGCTGGTGCTCGCTTGGATTCTCCCGAGTCCCGATGTCCGATTCTCATTTCAGACACGTACCGTGGAATCGATCTCAATTTCGTAGTTCAGATATCACGCGCACACAAGAGGCCGAAAATGCGGCCCTGCCCATCAAAGGGCAGGCAGGCAGAGGCAGTCAGGCCCTTTTCCACTGGGCCGGATTGGATGGCCAATATATACGCGAAGCGGCGGCGGCGGCCCTTTTCAAGATGCCACGATCACGTTGACATTTTCGCCTGGACGCGGCAGTTGTTGCCCCACTAGATATACCCGCGCTGATTCCCCAGATCGCCGTCTCCATTTCCATTTCGATTCAAGATCCCCATCCCGATCCCCACGACTGTTGACATGTCGCCGCCTGTGATTGATTTAGGGCCGTTTTTTCCTTTTCCGCCGAAGCGCAGCCGTTTGAACCCATTGTTTTTGGCCCAAAAACAAAGAAAATCTGAAAAAAAAAAATCAAAAGGGCGTATGACGATGCCAAACCGACGACGTGAGCTGCCGTCTTTGAGAACTGGTTGATGGTGTATGGTAACTTGGTTTCTGCTTTTTCGGGGGACTCCTCTCATGTTAATTGATAGCACGGATTAGTTGTATTGATAAGTGCAATGCTTTTGATATGACTTCCAGGAATTTTTCACTCGCTGCTCATTTGAATTATGAGAAATGAGTGGGGTTAAATGGGTGAGGATTGATCTCCCAGAGACATGTTATACAATAAGGTGACCATTTGGCTTTCCCTTTCGGTTGCTCCTCCGATCGCGTTCACTATCTATCACCTGTAAGTGCAAGACGCGAAGCTCAGGTGAAATTTATCAGCCACGAAGGACGGAGTTCCTCCTGCAAGTTCCTCCTCCTCCACTTGCAGCCAGGGATTCTCGAGCTGGTAGGCTGCCCTAGGGGCGCTCGCCGGCTCACTGGCTCACTGGACTCCTTCTTGCTCCCTCGGATGTATTAAATTAATATTTGCTTTTTGTCAAAAGGCTATAATCAAGCACGCTGGCGATGACAGGCTAAGAGGCTCTAATTACAGCTTGTTACCCTGATGCAGCGGCCACACAGGTCGTGGCTCACTTCGCTTTCGCCTTCGCCTTGGAATGGCGTGGCGAGGAGTGGATCTGGAACTGGACTGGGACTGGGACTGGGACTGGGACTGGGACTGGGACTGGGACTGGGACTGGGACTGGGACTCATACTTCACTGGTGCCTCGTCTTCCGTTTATGCTAAGTGGCAAGCGCCGTGGTCGCCCTCATCCCCATGTCCATCCTCATGATACTCCGACCTTCACGCAGTCCAGCTTCGCGTGATCCTCGCTGCAGAAGCACAATTATGCACTGCAAAAAATTCATATTGAATATTACAAAAATAGATAAAAGTCATAGTTAAGTGTGGATTTATTCTGCATTTATTTTGGAAGTTTTATAAATATTAGTCGAATTTTTATAAGTCAAGTTGTGGGATCTTCTGCTGGAAGTCATCCAACCATGTAACATTACAAGCGCTTTATAATGTGATTTTGTTCCAGTGTAGCCAATGCCAGCTCATCCCGAGCAGCAGCATATTTGCGGGTTTAATGCACTGCCTCATCCTGCTGCCTTTTCTGCTGCAGTTTGATTGAAGCCAGCAAATTAAAATCCCCTGCCAGGTGCCCCCAAAAGAGCCAAAGATCCAGAGAGCCAAAGAACCAAGAACCCGAATCCAATCCACTTCAGTTGGTGGCATTCCAAATGCAATTCTCACGATTTGGCAGCCATTTGTGTACCTCGGGCCTCATCATCTCCTTGTAAGCTGCTCATTTGGCCATCGCCAACAAGCCGGCCGGCACAGATGCTCTGGCCCGATCAAATTAACCATTTAAATAAAACATTTGTTTTGATTTGCCAGAGGTGGATGAGGTGCGGATTTGCCGGCGACTGGCGGGGATCGGTGGGGATGGGGCCAACATGCTGGCTGACAGGCGGTCAGAGGATCGGGACAGCAGGTCCTTCTCGGGTTGAGCGCCAGATTTAACCGGCATATAAAGAGTTTATATATAGTATGTATATATCACATGCGAGTGAATTTCCCGCCGATTTGTCACGCAATGATGTGCGAAATGCCTTGCACGCACCAGTTGATTTAAACCAAACTTTGTTTTAAACTTAACCCAAGACGAGTGAAAAAAGAACACCCAAAGAAGCGGTTATAAAAAATTATTAATGCCTGCAAATGGGTGTGGAAATAAAAATGAATATTCCTTAATTGCTTTGCCATATGCAGGCGATCATTTCGAGTGGGTGACAGGCGAAGGGGCTGTGACAAATTGTGTGTTTAAAATGCGATTATGAGATGTTCATAAAATTTGCTCTTGCGGCCATTAAAACGTATATAAATTGCATGGAAATGGAAATCGCCCAGTGCGATATGGTGACACCAATCAGGAAGCTGGGGGCCAGCGGGGCTGGACATCGCCACCATCGCCGATTTCCGAAATTATCATTTATTAATTATTATTATGGTTTAATTTGTGTGGGAAGCGGCGCGGATCAAACAGTGTCTGCCGCTCAACGGAATAAGCGAATGTTTGACAAATATAAAAAGGAACCACACAGACGCACTGCGTCGACAACAAATAATAAATTTGAGAATGAAGCCGCATTAAAATGCAAATCAAATCCAATAAAACACAACTCATTAAAAGCGCAACTAGGCGGTTAACAACCCGATACGAGTCGCATCGAAAAATAAAAGCCATTTGAATCGAATTTAGCCCAATCGACTTGATCCAAAATCACCGCCGTTATAAATGGCCATAACCAAATCGCCCACCTGAATAAATTCGATCCATTCGAACCGAATGTGAATGTGAATGTGTTGGAATGCAAATCAAAACCGAAATTGTTCTCATTAAATATTTGGTAAAAAGAGAACAATATTTGTGTACTTTGTTATTTTGTGTAGTATGTATCTCGAGCTAATTGCTATGATCATTAAAGGGTATTCAGAGGTGCGACTATGCCGTTTTAGCATGATTTGCGTGTCGCCTCTGCAATTGTCATTTGCTGGGTAATTTACAACTATAAAATACAAAAGCCGCACATGCATAAATCAACTTGGCCGCAATAAAGTATAAATTAAGGCTAAAAATAATGGAGAGCCGCAGAAGTGGACAGTCGACTGCCAAAAGCTGAAACAGAAGATGGTAACAACAAGACGAAACAATGGGGGAAAAATTAAATTATTTAATTTATGAATGACATAAAGTTTAATTTGAATGTTATGTCTGTCGCTCGAAATCGAAACAGACACGTGACCAAAATGTTTCATCGATTCGACGGGAAAGCGCAAAAGTATCTTTACTTTCTGAGTCACTCTCGCGAGCGGTGGGCGTGGGTGGGCGTGGCAGATGCGGCACACACTCAAATTGTGCGTGCGTGTGTGTGTGTGTAGTTTATTGGGATTGTTAGCTGTCCGCGGAATCGCTGTTAATTCGCAATTAAAATGCGCAACCTGTCGACAGTCAACGAAATGTCAGCCTGTGACATTTTCCACAGTCCATCGAAATCCGTCGAAATCGTGGCCTATCAATAATGCCGGCTGAACATCAAAAGGCCAACCGATGATCGACGGACGAGACCCTCGAGAAGTTGGCAGTTCGGACAGATATTCCGCTTACCGAAAATCGCTATATATGTAAGAACTACTCAATAACCGATATTACCTAAATGGTTCTTTAAGATATGTAAAAATATCTTTCAATTGTTAAGTCTTTCCTTTGGCTCGTACGTACTTACCTACCCCCAAAAATAAGTAATAACACTGCTAATTTTCATTGAAAAACTTACGTTTTATTGACTAAACTCACAAGAAGAAGGCAAAAACATAGAATAAATAATTTAGGACCGACGGGGAAATATTCCTCGACTCGGCTGTCTCAGTTTCATTAGGACTTACAGCTAATTTAGCTAATTTTGCTCTGCACTTTGCTATTAGCAAATGGGCCAATCAAAAAAAAAATGTCGTACATACAAATGTAACTAGTTGGTAACTTTTGTGCGTTTTGCGACGATGACGATCTAAATGGATAACACTAAGTATGCTCTAATTATAGGAAACTCTGTAAGCGGCGTATACTTTTCGAAAGCACCTAAACTTAAGTTACGATCTAGCGAAATATCAAATAGTATTTGGGTTACAATTTCACTGCTTTCTCTCTCTCTCTTTCACATTTCTCCTTCCCAGCTTCGACCCTCCCAGCGCCCTTGATCCTTGCGATCCTTTGCCTTTAGTTGTAGAAAAAAAATCACCAAAAAAACAAAAGGCGTATGAAAAAAATGAAGGCCCAGTGGCGGTTCTGCCCCCGCAGCGTCCGCAGATCCAGTGGGTCCTCGTAGTAGCTAGTGCTTAGTGTGTGCTCTGCAGCTCTACAGCTCCTCCAGGCAACGGACATTGGTCAGCATGATCCGGGTGAGCCGCCAAACCTGCTTGGCGGCATTCTCCAGGGCACCCGGCGACTTGCCCTTGAACAGATCCATATTGGGCAGGAAGTAGTGCGGACAGCGGCGGCACTGCAGGCAGGATATCAGCTGCAGGAATATCCCATTGATCCGGTCCGCGATGCAGTTCTCCTCCCATTCCATCTCGCGCGGATGCTTCTCGCACTCGTAGAGCAGCAGGGTCTTTAGGTGGTACGACGTCACCGGATTGCCGGGCAGGTCCAGGTGACGATCACGCAGGGTCTTCAGAATGCTCAGGCAGCGTCGTCGACTCGCTCCTGGAATTCAGGTGAAGAAGGAATTGAAAGGAGTTGCTGAGTAAGGTAATTCCCCAAACTAAAGTCTAGTTAAGCTTAAATAGTCCCATGTAATGGCAACAAAGTATAACTTCCTATCAGTTCTATAAAAAAACCACAGTAAAGAATATAATATTGATTGGGTGGGCCTTGCTGGTAAGGATTACAATGGAGTTCCGAAGATTGCCCTTGGCTCAATGCATCATTATGTCCATGCGATGTCGGTACTATTGAATCGAAACGATTTTGACAGAACTATAGCTGAATATCGTTCTTTGTCAGTTGAACAGCAACTGATCGATGGGTTTGGTCATTGGAAGTCTTTCTATCTCAAGTAGGTCCAAGGTCCATTTGTTTCGCTAACTATTTTGACCACTTGAGAAAGCTTTTCGATTTTCTTACCCTGACTCATGCCTTTCGTTCGCTGATATCAAATAAAAGTATTTGAAGCTTAAATGTATATGCATACTACCAATAATAGTTGAAACACTTGAGATCCTTCCAGTGAAATTACATATATTATGCTCCATAGATAGGTATTATTGAGTAGCTTCGAGTAATACAAGTACAAATAGCAAAAGGCTCTGTCAATATCATTCTTTATGTTCTCCGCCCCTTCAGTTTGATTGATCAACCATATATGTACGTATATGGGGTACTTATGTTCTGGTTTCAATTTCTCCTTCGAGAGGCGGACGTACAGGTATAAAATAGGACTGATTCCTAATTTATTGTGGGCCGAGTGCGTTGGAGCACATAAATCATGGCTACGTTGGCACGATGTCAGCCGGGCTAATCTCGGCTCCGGTCCGATAATCACGTCTACAACTTTTTCCCGCTCCGGAGCGTCTTGCTCCGGGTTCCGCTTCACATTTGGCCTAATCAATATTGAACGATATTGCCACAATATTGGCACTCGACTCGTGGGGTCGCGGCAAATCGGGCAAAACAAGTGCGATTCCAAGTGCCTCCAAATCGAAATCGAAATCCCAATCCCAATCGAGTCCATGTCAAGTGGACGTTAATTTGGGAGCTGCTAGTGACTGTGCTAATTATGGTCACGATCTGGCGATATCGATACACTTATGTACCCCACCTTATTCCCAGAAAGCTGGTCGGGAGTCCGGAGTCTGGGTCTCAATTCGTTTTCAGTTTTCGGAGAGCATTAAATTAAATGACAAACACGCGGGGGAAAAAGTCGGATCAATATCGATCAGAGATCGTTGTCAGCGGCCTTAGAATTGATTTCGATTTGGGTTTCAGTTTTGGTTTCAGTTTTGGTTTTTGTTTTTTGTTTCTGTTCTCTTACTGTCTCTGTTTCGATTTTTTGGCTGGATTTTCGTTTCTCTGTTTTGCCTCGGCTCCCAGCTTTTAGCTCCCCCCAAAAACCCAATCTTTGTGGCTCTTTCTTTACTTTTCCCCTTCTTCCCCCGTGTGTCATCTGGCTGTTGTTTTATTTATTTGTTGACTTTATCTAATCGCCGAGATTTAAAATATTTATAAAATCGTTTAGAAACTTATTTATGGCCCAGCCATTGGCATTGTTCATACAAGAAACCCGTTTCTTTCGCTCTGTAGCTCCATAGTCCGACCAACTAACCGTCTAACTGCCTTGGGACTACGACTACCGAGACTGCGCTTATCTCTCGGGGATCAGCAGATTTGTGTGCGTTGTCGCGCTGCGACCAAAAAACCAAAAAAAAAAAACTGAGAACCTGAGAAACCGAGGAGCTGAAGACTCCAACTCCCCGGGTCCGGGCTGAGACTCCCCCCATCGATCGAACATCAGATTTATGATCGTTGCCAACCGGGCGATGCTGGCTCGTATCTCATATCATATCTGGGCCCGATAATCGGATGTCTCGTTGGGCAGTCGTCGACTCAATGCGAGTGGCTCCCCGCTAATCGCCGGCCATCTTATCGCCCTGCCTAATTGAATCTGCAGTGCAATTTCCCGCCCAACTATGCAGATTCCACGTGACAATCGCTGCAAGCTGATTGTGACAATCTTCGCTATATATATATATATATATATATACATCGAGATTTGGATCCTAGGCTCAATTGATATCTTATCTTACATGAACAATCAAAAGTGATACATTATTAATGCATCCTTTATAGAATCCTAATATGGTAAGCTCTTGAGATCCTGCTATATCGAAGCTTTTAAAGCCAATTTCTATGTCTTTGGAGAATCTGGCAATTAGAATTCAGCTAGGGTTCGTAGTAAGTTAAAACCATTCGCTGGTCTTCCTGATGACTAAAAACTAACTGAAAGATCTCAAAAATGATACGATGTTCCCCCTGTCCGACGGTTAATTTACAACCAATTACGGGCGTATCAAGACCAAGTCGCTGATTTGATGGGAATAAATCAATTTAGTTTAAGTGTGTCACTGATTACTGATTGGGGCACACTGGAGGCACTACCAAAACATGCCCGAAATATGGTAGCCACTCATTCGGCACTGAGAGAAATAGTTTTCAAAGCAATGATACTCAAGTTATTGTCGATTAATGAAGGATTTTTTGCGTCTTCAAATCTATCTAGTGATATCTTTCCCTTGATCAAATATATTTCTTAGTTTGTAAATTGAAAGAATGTGGATACCAGGATATGATGAATTTTAAAGAGGGCAGGATGGTTAAAGGAAAGGTTACTATGTTGTAATCTGCATTAGCAGTCTTTAAACTAGTGTGGGAAATTATAGTTAAGAGCTCTACACTGAATAGCTCCCATATAGACGACAGTACACCCCACCTAAAATTTCCCGACGGCAACTCACCTTGCAGCAGCCGGTTCTCGGCGTCGGTGAAGCTGAGCACCCAGGCGTCGCCCTCCATGGCGGAGTTCTTGCCCTGCAGTGCGATGCACTCCTTGGAGAGCATATCGAATCCCTCAGTCTTCACCTCGGCGACGATGTTGGGATGCGGCCAGGGGATACCCGGCAGCGGCCAGTGGGAGGCGGATCTCGGCCAGAGGCCGGCGCACTTGAAGGCGGGCGTGATCTGGACAATGATGCGCTCCCGGATGCGCAGCTTCACCTCCGTGGTGTCGGCGATCATCTTGACGATGTCGCGGTAGGCGCACTTGTCGCAGGCCTGGGCCACCAGGGTCTGGAACCTGGAGCGGATCTTCCGGGCGGACAGATACCCACTGGCCGTGATGAACTCCACCCACAGGGACATGGACCTCTTCCTGCCGTCACTCAGCTTCAGGACGGCACATCCCGGCAAGGTGCCATCGTCCACAAAGTTGAGCACTCCCATCTGGTTCAGATAGATGATGATCTCGAATTCCGTGGGCGATATGACCTCCAGGCCCTCGAAGCGACCGTTGTAGTCGTTCAGCGAGGAGATGAAGCGCGGCTCCTGCACCTCCACCTCCTTGAGCACGTCCTGGACGATGCGACACACCTCCTGGATCTGCTTGTGGATCTGCGCCTTGCGCACCTGGACGCGGTCCGCACAGTACTTGTTCATCTGGTAGACCATCTTGGACTGCGCCGCAATCATGTCCGACGGCACCAGCATTCTCCACACGGCGGGGCACTTGGTGGCGCCCAAAAGTCTTTAGTCTCTGCTGTTGGAATCACTGCCAACTTCACTCATTACCTAGGAGGCACACATGTAGTCAGTCACACACAAAAAACAATAAGTAATTTAACGGCACAGCGACGGTTCTGCAACTTGGATTATTTTCGTTTCTCGTTTTTGATTCTTTCAATTTGGAATCCCTATATTGAGATATTTAGATTCTTTTAGATTCTACAAGACGGCACAGCGACGGGGACCCTAATTCTTATCTCTGGTTCTTCAACTAGCTCTCCAATTCTCCGTTCTCTTTCTCCCGCGTCTTCTCGCGCCGTCAACTCAACATTGACTGATTTCGAATGGCGGGCGCACCGCAAGAAAACTGCCGCTGCCTCAGCCTCTGCCGGCGTCACTGCCGCCGCTGGCTGCGCGGCCCAGATGGGCTCCCCTTTTCAAGTGCGAGCGAGACAGCTCCAGCCACGAGCGCGCACTCTCTCTCTCTCTCTCTCTTTCGCGCTTGCTCCCCAACATGGCTGTGCCGCTCTCTCTCTCGCTATAACTATAATTTGGAAAACAAACAAAAACATAAAGTAACATAAAGTGGCATAGGGAAACACTGCAGATCTTTAGCTATAGTTTATTCTATAGTTATATTCCCGTAGATAAGCCCGGCTTATAAGCCACCCTTCCTTTGGCTCCGCCCCCTTTGGCACTCTCTAACGCACACACGCGCATCTAGGCATTGCCTCGCTCACACAGATACTCACTTATACTGAGTACTCACCTCATTTGTTTGTTTGTTTTGGCTTCTTGGGGTTGTTGTTGCCTTTGTGGTGGGTGGAAACGGTGGACTGAATGAGTTATTGGGGAATTGTTGGTGGCTTTTTGCGGATGGGGGAGCACATTGGGTTGGGCGTCGCAGGACAAGTCTAATGTGCCAGACAGTGAAAGTAAACTAAAGAGTTCTGGGATTATAGATATTGATTTGTTTACTCTTCAAGTAAGTAGCCCAAATGGTGACATAAGTTTGTTGAATGATAAAAGGTAAAAAATGGCTTAACTTTATTTTAAGGCCACCTCATCACAAAATCAATGCATCATAACTTGACTAAAGTAAGTCGTATCTTCAAATGTTATACCTTCCCGAACTCAGCTCTTGCAGTACTAATATCGTATATTCGAAACTGGACTTTTTAATTTTTTGACCATTTTTCGAAAATTTTGAAAGGGGTACCATCATTAAAATTACAAAAAATTGGCAAAAAATTATTTTTCACAAATCAACTAAATTGGAATACAGATTTTTAGATGGCTTAACCACAAACTGTTAGAGGTATGCCACGTACAAATTGGGCTACAGTTGGCCAAGTTAGGAGTTGGGGAAATTCAGTATTGGATCACCTCCCTATATAGAATATAGATATATTAAACTGAAGCAAATTGTTTCCCACGAAAATAAGTGCATTATTGTTCCATCCTATTATTGTTATTGCTAATAGCAAGAAAAACTGTACACATGAAATCTAAGTAATACTTTTCCCAGAGATTATCCTAAACTAAATGGTTCCTTCTCTTCCGCCAGAGAGTATCTATTTATCTCCCTCCAGCAACTGCCGCCGTCTCTTTCGCTCGTCTACACGCCATTGAATTCCTTACCGAATTAATGCATATCTAATGTGATTAATGAGCGCTTAACACGAGCTCTCTGGACCCCATCCACTCCACCATATTTGCGCTACGTCCAGGGTGGGGTCACCACTTACCCCTCCGGAGACCCAGGCCCAGAAGTCCGAGGTCCAGAGGGCAAGATGGAGATGGCCTGTCCGCTCGAACATTAAGTTGCACTTTAAAGAGCGGCGGACAAATTATTATGTATAATTCAATTTGAACTGTGTGCCGGAACGTGCATTAAGATAATGCTAATTAACACCTCGGGGTTGGACTATACTCGCACTATGCCTATATCCATACGCATGCAATATTCCCAATTCCCCCAGATGCTTTTCCCATCTCTACGCCTCTCTTTCTTCGCGATAAGCCAGCGTTGAATGGAGCCTGTCGGGGATTGGGAACGGTAATGGGGAATGGGTATGGCATGGACACCTAGAATGGAAATGGAAACGAGGCGAGCTGATAGGAGGGTCTGAAAAATGCGTTCGAAATCATTTTAATGGCCGCGTAAATGTGGAAAATTATCAAAGGAACACGAACTTAATTGCGGCCATTATCGCTTTTATGGCGTATAAATTGGAAATGAATTATGCAACAGCCGCAGGAGCGGCGTCTCGAGATCTTCATTAGTGGCCAAGGTCAGCTCGAGAGGTCCGTAAAAGGTCCCAGCCCGATATCGTCGATCTTTAGCATCGATGTGCAGGATTTATGCGTGTCAGCGATCGTCGATCGATCGGCGATAGTTTCCGATCCAATCCTATCCGGTAGTCGCGTCTTTAATTAAATTGTGTATGTCGCCGGCTCGCCTTTGGGTTCCCCCAAAAAACGACTTCATCGGGAGGCACTGCTTATCAGCTGCACGAGATCTCCACCTTCAATCCCTCCCAGCATCTGCACCGGAAAAAAATTTAGCTCTCTCTTGCGCATAAGCTCGGTATACAAAAAGACAGTTTCAATTGGAACTTTTCGTTTGTTTATTAATTTTATATGTATATTGCTTTAATTAACTTTAATTTGAATAATGTATAAAAAACATTGCCTATTTTTTCTCTGCGGGACACATACGCTTTCTGGTTGCGCGGCAAATGAGCAAATGGCGGAAAATTAAGGAGGGAAAGGAGCATCTGATGGTGCAGGAGTAGCAGGAGCAGCACCAGAAACCGAAAAACAGAAACAGAAGCGACAACTGCAGCACAAAGATTGCAATCTCCGCTGGCAGCAACATCCCTTCGCCCGGCGATCCTCTCCTGCTTTCTTCCAGTCCCTTGCTGGGAAACGATGTCCAGCAGCTGCTGCTGTTCCTACACGACACTCTGACCCCCATCCCCCCGTCTTGCTTCCTTCTCCCCCTTTGGCGCAATCCCTTTCTTTTTCCTTCGTGGCGCTTTTGCACGGGCGACACTTTGACGCGGACATGTTCATTTATCCGGAGATTCGGGCCACAAGATGGAAACAGGAGATACATGTAGCCAGGTCGCTGTTTGTTTACAGGCCGAGTTGGTAGCTTTCGGAAAAGGTTAAGATTGGCGTCTTCTAGGACTATCGAGAAGGTGGAGGAATGAGCCCACGCATTTCTTTGATTGAAATTAATATAAGCGGGTATCAATCACGAATGGGTTACATAATACCCCAGCTAAGATGTAGATATCGAGTATAAGATATCAAAACGAAAGCTTTTCAAACATTCATTCTTAGAAGCCACACACGGTCGGAGTTTGGATTACCTTAGTTCTCAAAGACTATATCATCGTGTTACCTCAAAGGAACCTTCTGGACCCAGTGACATTTCTCCGAACTCGTGGCTTCCAAATGATTGGGGTGAGTGAGGAAAGGATGGGCAAACAGGCCATATAACTCGGCTTAATTAGGCCAAACAAAGATGCACCTTGCCACACGATCGCTCATCGATCATTTTCCGATTGAACTGGCCGGAGCCCTGATAATCCCGGTACATATATATAACCTTTTCTCCTCTTGTCTCTTTGCATCGTTCTCCTCCCTTTGTGCGCTCAGTTTTTTTTTATTATATTGGTTTTCTTCTGAATGGTTAAGCCTCTCTTATTGTGCACTCGAGTTTGTCATTCGATATGATGGCCCCGTTGACAGGCCCCGTTTTTGATGAAGACAATCACTGGCGCTTGTCTTGGGTACGTATAACATATAGCATGCATGCATATATGCTCCTGGTTCCCCTCCGGCTGGCCCTTTTGGAGTCGGAATCGAATTCGGAATCGGTGGTGGCATGTGCAAAGGTCAGCTGGCTGCAAAGAGGGCAATGGCATTCCGCGGTTAACATTTACCTGGCATTAGCCCGCCCTGGAGCCCTTTCCTATATACCCATTGGATGCCCATTGGAGACCCCGAGACCTGAGAGCCGGGGAACCCGCCGTAACCCGTCGCAACCCCCTGATCTAACCAACTGACTCTGCTTGCTGGCCAAGTGGCGCCTGCATCCCGTCGCGCGTCGTCTGCATATGCGGAATATGCGTCGCCACGAAATGAGACTGGAGAACAAGCTCAGACGCCCGATGTTCCCCCCGCATCCACCGCATCCAAATCTTAACCCTGCATACATACAAGCATATGTACATATATGTATCTGTGTGTGTATGCAGATACGCTCCGCTCTCCCAGCCGCACCATTAAAATCAGCGACATGCGGTTAAATATGCTTAAGTTTTTCCGCGGACAACTTGAAATTAAGTAGATGCCAAGATGCAAGCAGGGGGGTGGGGGGTTGGGAATGGGGCAGGATCATGCAAATTGTTAGCCCCCGATCACCGGTCTTCCCCCTGCGATTCGGACAGGTCCCATGTAGTTGGCTCGATTTATATTTTGTTTGGTCAGAGGAAATATCAACGCGTTTGCGTAAATGCTGGCTTAATCCATTCATTATGGCCATTAGGCTTTGTACGGCCTGATGGGTTCCAGTTACTGTTCCTGTTGCCTCTTCTCTTTCATTTCCCCCGATAATTGCAGAGCAATTGATTAATCCCAGCTCTGGTGCCTTGTCAACGGGCTGTAATCTTCTCCTTCTTATTTCTTTCCAGCTGGAGCCACTACTGACACGTTCCCCAATGTTGAAGGAAGGAAAGGTTTTGGACCAGGAGGTACTCCGGTAATTGGGTAGTAGCAGTTAGCCGGTAATTGCATGGGCCACAATCTGGAGTTGAAGGAATTACCTAATGCCAGGGAGTGCTCTTCGAATGGAACGATTAGTGTTATCGATTATTTCCGCTGAATATCGTGAAAGTTGCAAATCAAATATTTGTTAGCGATTATTTGCAAGCCTACGGCCAAGATCGCGGACTTTAGACACTTGAAGTTAGCATTTTACCTAGCGTTAAGTGATCCCCATTTGATCAGTTCGCCTGCTATGTGGCGCAGCATGGTCACTTTTGGGTTGGCAAGAATGCCACGATCTTCCCACAGCATTCGGTTTCGAAATCGAGACGGGAATGAGATCATTTAGCGATCATTCTCATTTAAATTATAACCAACTAAAAACACATGCAGCGCTGACCGTCAGTTGGAAATCGGAGATCTGGAGTCTGGGAAGTGGAGTCGAACTGGTTGGGATTCACTATATGTACACATATGTATGCACATAGTGAGCAACCGGGAAGGCTGGCTGTCTTATCGCTCGGCTTCATTTAAATTATGGCAACGATTTTCGAGTGGCAGTCGTTCGGCTGATATTTGGTTTTTGTTTTGCATTTAATGCAATTCCTGCAGATCGCGCAACATGCGCTGATGAGCCATTAGGCCATTAGTCGCCTCTAAACGAGCCAACAACGCGAGGATCGGGAATCCGGGTGAAGCTGCAGGCGAACGAGGCGCACTCGGAGAGGCATTGGAAGATAAGGGCACTGGAGCTGGCGCCCATAAACATGAAGTTGCTATTATGGCCCAGAAATGGGCTACCAAGGGCCACTTTGCATTATTGGAACTGGAATGGCATTTTCAGCAAGAGGACTGGCGGTATGGACATACTCATTCGAGCCTCGCTGACCATCGATCACCGCTCTCTCTCTTGGGGATCCTAAACACCTCCCTTCTTGCTTCCTCCTCCTGGTGGCATTTCCCATTGTAAAGTTGACAAATTTATGGCGCAAACACGTCGCAATCCCAGTTGGCTCGTATTGTACAAGTGTTTATTTTGATGGCCATCACAGCCAGTCGCTAATTAGGATGTCCCCCCTCGCTTGAGCACCGGAGTATCTCTCCGTGGTATGTGGTATCTCGTATCTGGTATCTGGTATCCGATTCGAGGCATCTGTGGCATCATTAAAATCAAAATCATGCAAACGTTTAACTGTGCCACAAAAGTTGTCGCAACAAACCCACGACGAGATCTTCTGGGCAGGATCGTTAAAACGAGGCAGTTACAAGGCAGTTGGCCATTTCGAGCTGCCCAAATCCCGCCATAAACTCGGCAAACTGATGAGGCTGGAAAGCGAGTCTTGTCTCTGATGGTTCACAATTTGTAATTGAATGCATGTAAATTGATTTCATCTACCAGCGGTCATAATTTCGCCGGTTTTATGTCCTCTATCTCGGTTTGGAGCGCGGCTATCTCTCGTTTGGCGGACAGCAGACAGCGGACAAATGGCCATTGGAACTTTATAAATTTCAGCGAGGCGGCTAAGTGATGCACATGTGCTTAATATTATCGGCAAGTACACTTTAGGCCATTAGCAGGCCATTTAGCTGCTGTCCCTTGTCCTGTTGCCCGTTTATTCCATCCGTTTGGCCGGCCAACTCCTTGACGTCAACTTGATTGTGATAGTTCTGTGAGAGCTGATCATGCTGCTATCTTGAATTATGCCAGTTTTGTAATTTTATGCGAATCTTGTTAATTGCACATAAACTTTCAGACCATGCCCCCTCCCTATCTATCTGTCGCTTTCGTTCTCTTTTTTTATTTAGTGTGGCACGCACGCAACGAAAGACTTAGGCAACGAACTCGATCGGCCGGCAGCTGCGTATGGAAAACGTTTTGTGGTTAAAGGGATGGGTGCGGTGCCACAACAACATGCTAATGAGAACTTGCAAATCCAAAATGAACTAAAGCAACAAAATGAAGCGCAACACGAAATGGGTATTTTCCCAAAGGAAATTCATACTTAGCCGTCTGTCAGGAACTGTCGTTATCGACTGGACGTTTCCATTGTGAGAACAAGCAGACAAGCGAGAAAAGCACTGCGCTTCAATTGAAAATGTTTCATTTTGAACAATTATCACCTAATGTGCTGAGTGCCACTTGTCTTCATTTGAGCCATCAACGATTCTGATATTATGACTAATAGTGACGCCTTTCACATCGATAGAAAAGTTCGAACGAGTAAGAATAAAATTACTTATACTTGATAAATCTCAAGTGGTATCAAGCAAAGAGAACTCCCCCGTTTTCGCGCCGCATAATGGATGTTCGAAATCAATTTGGCCGGAGAAAGGATCGCAGTACCGCAATCGAATCCAGCAGGGTCCCCAGTCCAGGAGGAGCACCGCTGGCGCCGCATTTGCAGTTGCAGCCAGAACCAAAGACGCAGTTACTCTCTTCAAAAACGCATAAATTGCGGTTAATAACGCGCGCTTAGGCCACAACTCACGTCAGAATGCATCAAGGGGCACCGTATGGCGAATATTTATATTTCGCTTAGTCGGCTTTCGACGCTCGCCCCAATGAGAAGTGGAAACAACAGGCTAACAGCCACGCAAAACCAATAAAGGCTCCACTCCAGCTCCGATTCTAGTTGGAGCTTCGGGCAGTCGCAGAGCGGTACACAGCAAACAAATGGCAGCTAGTATAGTTAAACAATCAATTTAAGCACCTTCCTATAGAATGTGTTAGGAAATATATCTAAGATCGCCGAAGACTTACTTTTTACCCTTTTTTGATATATTTTTTTGCTAAGTTCGAACTTTACCATACTTTTTGCTCTGTGTAGAGAAGAGGAAAGAGTTGGGGCAGCGTGACTGCGGCTGGGATAAATTATTTTGGGACAAGCAAAATATCACTTCGATTAATTCAAACAAAGGCCCAAGCACGGCGGAAGGAAAAGAAAGAAATAAAAGCTGAGCGCCTTCGGTGGAGAACCTCAATCCCTCGAAAAACCCCCTCCATCAGCCTCCCACTCAGGGGCTCTTTGCAAATAGAGTTGGCAGGAAGAATCGAAAATCGACATCGCATCTGTATCATGTGTGTAGTGAGCGGGTATAAAATGGGGGTAGATTGCAAAATATACCTTCTTAAGTTATTCCAACTGCGCCCATGTCCTGGTTACTGGAGCTGATATTGTTTCTCCCCTTTGCCTCATTGCAATGCCCCTTGTTGCTGGGCTTGTTTATTTGGGATTGAACTTAATTTGGACATGATAAGTTGCTCTCTGTCGGCAGGACGTCGGTTTCCTTTCAAGTGGGCTTTCAGATCGCTTGGGCTATGGTGCGGCTTATTGATGTTTTACTTGCAAATGGCGTAATGCAAAACCAGAGTCTTCTCGTTCGATAAGGATAATATGGGTTGCTTTTGAACAAAATGAAGAATCGCATGGATATGCGACATGGAAATACTACCCTATCTATCAAAATAGGTGAATAATAATTAATCTACTAAAGAGCCTCTGCTCTAAATTAAATTTAAATGAAGCACTCTTATGTATTCTTTTGTTCTTCTACCTGTGCGTTATTTTTTGTCCTCTCCTCTCATTTTAGCCACACGCAGTTTTGTTCACAGCAAAAGTGTCTTAAATTGCATAGCCGAGCACATGAAAAACAAGCAATTTAGGGCAATTTCGATTAAAATCAATATTTACAAGGCTCAACCAGCTTCGGCAGGCAGAAGAATCGTGGGGCGAAGAAAGACGGCAAGGTGAAGAGTAGCTCCAGTCACGAGATTCTTCTGACTTGCAGTGCGCCAAAATTACAAATTTAAACATGAAAAGTTATAAATAATGCGACGATGATTGGCAGTGCTAAGGAGTAGGGGATGCACTGGCCGAAAAAAGTACCAGTTGATAAAAACTATTTTAAGTCCATTGGTTAACTTTTGAAAGTGTGTTCTTAAAGATTTTCGCAGTGCAGGTTGGGGAGATCTGGAGACTCCTCTTCCACCGGCTACCCAAGTCAAAGTCAGCGTTTTGGCCCAGACCGAAGACTCAGAGACTCGAGAGCCCCGAAGGCGGAAGACGCGATCAGAAGACCCAATCCCTCTCTGCTAAAGAGCCGTTGATGTGGCCCGATCTCGATCCCATATAACCATACCCATTCCAGAACCCAGTTCGGTTCTGCTTGCATTGGAGGCCTGGTGTTGTTGGTTTGCTTTGGTAATCACCTTTTGTTATAAAGACTGTAATTAGGGCTTCATTAAAAGGGTGGTCCGAGCTTGTCTTCGCCTGGCAGCCCCGGGAACGAACGTTGATTGAAAACGCTCGCAAGGGGCGGTTGAGAGGGGGGCGTGGCGGGGCCTGGAATGTAGCGCCGATCAACAAGCGGGCCACGCCCACCGCGCACGCCTCATAAATAAAGTGAAATGTGCGTGCGTGCGATCGTCGCGATCAGCGTACAGTGGTACTTAGCTAATTGAATAAGCAACAGTGGAGCTATTTTAATAGAATTAAATATTAAATTCAGATAATATGTTGTTGTGATCACTCTTTAAAAGTATCCGTCTAAGAGATTCAAAGACAATATGGTAAATTATAGAATCAATTGTGAAAAGGATATTTACCCACTGTCCTGGCAAGCAAAACAAATAGCGAGCCGTGCATAATTACAGTCCTCGCAAAGTGTTCCTTTATGGAGGGGCGGACACTTGCAGCGCAGTTTGTATACCTGCCTCGGATCCCGACTCCGATTTCGATGCACATCTCTGCGAGTGCCCACTGTACGAATGGACCCACCGCGTTGGGGAAATTTCACGCCTGCCAGCTATATTTGCAAGTCGGACTCAGCCCCATGGAACACAGATCCCAAGGCCCCAAAGAGGATCCATCTCGGCTTGGTTTGGGTTCTTGTTTGCTTGGATAAACGTCGCAATGGGCGCAATAATTAAAATGCCATCAATGCACCTGTACCTGTTTTCCCGCTTCCACTCCACCTTTATGTTTTCCTACCTGTGCCATTGGATTGATCGCTTGATCCAGCACGATAAAAAGTAGTCGAATAAAAAGCGGGTATGCCCATACATACATAGATGGAGGTGGAAAATGTCACCAAGACGGCAGCGGATAGAAATTCAGGGAGTTGGGGGCGTGGGCTCAATGAACATATGATTTATAGGCCTGGCATGTCCGGTGACAGGCCGCAGTTTCGATCGCCAACTGTTTGAAGAACATGGAGATGAGACCCGATCCCGGATCCTCGATTCCCGACCCTCATCCACCTGGCTCGCCAACACCGACATCATCCTTATCGCCCTGGACGTTAGATAAAAAGGCCATCAGTCTTCATGCACTGGATTTCGGCGTATCCTCCAGTCCCTTTTCCCATTTTCGTCCCTTGAAAATGTGTATTTTCCTAAAGTTGTCAACGTACTTCTTTCAGTTTGATCAATACCTTCTTAGTATTATGCGTAAGGGAAAGGGGAAAGCCATAGAACTAGCACATCTACATAATGTGCTACACAAACTACCCATAATTTAATAAATTTGCGATGAGTTCTAAAATGTTGTCGAAGGAAATGAAATTTTAAAGAAAATAATCATTGTTTTGGCCATAACTACGTCAAAAATAATCCAAATATGAAATGTTATGCCTCACTGAGCTCGTATTTTAATCCGCAATCGATGGGTGTTGCTATCTGGAAAATTTAATTTTTTTCCATTTTTCGCAAATTTTGATGATGTTACCCCTTACCAAAAATGCAAAAAATTGAAAAAAATTACAATTTTCAAAAGTCTGCAGATTGGGATTTGGGTCGAAAGTTTTGGTTGCCCGCAGCTCAAAACAGTGTTTATTTTTATTGTGAGACTTATTTTGACCAAGTTATAGGCAAAAAACGAATAAAAACCATTTTTTTTGCTGATTTTTTACATCCATATTTTTTAGAAAATTATAATCTGTTTTTTAACCATAACAATGCGAAGAATCATCCAAATAGGGAATGCCATACCTCGTTGAAATCGTATCTTAATTTCCAATCGATTGGTATACCAGCCTAAATACTTTAAATTTTGACCATTTTTCGCAAATTTTGATGATGTTACCCCTTACCAAAAATGAAAAAAATTGAAAAAAATTACAATTTTCAAAAGTCTGCAGATTGGGATTTGGGTCGAAAGTTTTGGTTGGCCGCAGCTCAAAACAGTGTTTATTTTTATTGTGAGACTTATTTTGACCGATTTATAGGCAAAAAACCAATAAAAAAAAACATTTTTTTTGCTGAATTTTTACATCCAGATTTCTAAGAAAATTATAATCAGTTTTTTAACCATAACAATGCGAAGAACCATCCAAATAAGGAATGCCATACCTCGTTGAAATCGTAGCTTAATTTCCAATCGATTGGTATACCAGCCTAGATACTTTAAATTTTGACCATTTTTCGCAAATTTTGATGATGTTACCCCTTACCAAAAATGCAAAAAAATTGAAAAAAATTACAATTTTCAAAAGTCTGCAAAATGGGATTTAGGTCGAAAGTTTAGGTTGCCCGCTGCTCAAATCAGCTTATTATACCATTGTGCTACTTATTTTGACAGAGTTACAGCTACAAAATCATATTTTCGTACAATTCTTGCAGTTTAAGTTAATAAAACTCCCAGTGTGAAACCTGCATAATGCCATTGTACGGCTGTTGTGACCGCATCAATTGTGAGCGAACAATGAGCCACGCGTGTTATCGATGCGTTGCCCAAGCAATTTCCACCTTTTCACTTTTCTGGCCTTTGTCAGCTCATTACGGCTGCTGTTTTCTCAGTTCCTTTTATTTTGTTTTTTTTTTTCTGAGTCAGTTGTGCCTTCTTGTGTGTGGTGTGGTGCGGTTTTTGTTGTTCCTCGGGCGCTGCGGGTTGTCCGCCGGCGAAGACGCCGATGACCTGCCGCCAACCCATTGATTGGCGCCCGGCCAAGAGTTGCTGACCCGATGGCAATCGACAGGGGTGCACTCGAAGAAAATGTTATAAACTCTTAACCAAGTGTGTACCATCAAGGATCAGTCATAACGTTGACTGCACTGGTTCAGTTAGGAGCAGCCTTTTTCAATAATAGTGTCATCTACTGATTTTATTTGTGCAGTGTAATTAAGAATGGTATAAAATACAAGGGCTTGGGGACCACAATGTGTCATTTTAATGCCGCTCGAAATGATTTTTATTGTGCTCATTTGGGCTGTTCGGTTACACTTGCGGTCTCCTCCTCGGCAGCTCCTCACTTTTCCCCGATACGCAGATCGTGAAATCTTCGGGGTTGGAAGAGTCGTAAAAATTTATTAGTTACGGCTCATTTCGGGGCGAATAAGCAAGCAAACAAACAAACAAACAAATAAACGCCCAGAACGAGTCGAGATCATCGAAGATCGAAGATCGACCACATAGCCACCTGCCGATCCAGCGATCCAACGATCCAGCGATCAGACATCCTTTCACTTTTAATGAACCTAATGAACAGCCGCATAAATCATCGTTCGAGGAACGCACGAATGTCGAAAGTTTGTCGCGCTCATTAAATAAAAACACGGCCACGCCCATAAATTCGAAGAGGTGGATACGCGTACGCCCCATTAATCTATTGGATTATGAGCATTGGGGAATTAACTTGCCACATCGTTTGCTGTCCTCCTTCTGCGCACGGCTGCATTTAATGGCTCCTGTTGTGTTGGTCTTGTGGTTTCCGTCTCAGTTTTCGCTGCTGCAGGTGGCAAATACTAGAATCCTGCGAGAAGGACATACGTATTTCCCGCACGTCGAAATTTACATAAAGTGTGTGGCGACTAATTGCGGTAGTACAGCGGAAAAGGGATAACTAAGAATATTGAATTCGTTCTAAAACATGTTACCAGTTTCGTTGTATAGTTTAAGTAAATAAATATTGGGAAGATGGTATATTGGGAAGGTGGGCTAATCTACAGGGATGATAACCAGCAGAGGCAGAGCATTATGTATCCCATTGTTCAGTGATCGCTGATGCATTATTATTATATATTAGAACAGCTGTGGCAGCGCTCACCTATATACACATAAAGAAAAGAGGGGCAAACAATGGCAAAGAGGGCGGAAAAGTGGCAAATTTCAGTGGCAACGTAATTGTTTGGTCCACAAAGAAAGGCACACGGCCTATCGGGCTTGTTAATCATTTTATAGCCGAGGGTTCCGCGTCCCTCCTTCGAGGATTCCCCCCACTCCATTCACTAGCTCTTTTCATCCTGTTCCTCCGCCTTATCGCGATGGCGAACTTTGGTTTTGGGTTACCATCAAAACGATGTCAAAAAGTGAGAAACTCTCCGCGATTTGACACGCGATTAGATAGAAGATAGGGAGCGAATAATTCTGCCAGAGGTTGCGTTGCATTGGAAAAGTCCCGGCGGAACCTTTTCCGTTTGCTTATGCAGTTTCCATAAATATTAATCGACGATTAGACTCGAATTACGACGCGTAATCACGACATCGAATGGCAGCAGGGCGACATATGTTGTGCCCATACACTGAACAAAATGACGCTTAAAGAAGAAGATGGATTTCATTAGTTCGTTACTAGCCGTAATTTTTATTACCGTAATTTAATTACTTTTTTAGAGGCTCAACGACACACTCTTTCGATCCTACAACAATGCAACAATTGTTGGCCAGATTTGGCCAGTTTGGCCATTGTCAATGGACCAAGTTGAGTTGTCGCAGGGCGTAAAGCAACATGTTTTCCAGACTTTATATCGGCACTACCACTTCCACTCCCACTCCACGTTATGTATACGCCCTGCATGCCGAGCACGCGCAGTCGCAGTCTCAATGGCTTCTTTTTGCCCCTAAAAAAGTGTACCCTTTTTTGGGTTCTGCTCCTGTTCCTGCTCAAAATGCTCACAATCCAACTCCCACTCCTCTCTCAGGGCACATTCCATTTGCCGGCTATTGTTATGGCCTGTTCCTGTTGTGTTTTCGATGTTTTATCGTGTTCAGTTGCCGTAATATTTGCCTTAGTGCAGTGTAGTAGGCGTATTTGTTTGTTTTATGGCCGCATAAAATTTAATGCCGCATAAACTTATCGCCTAACGAGCTCAATGGGCGCGAATGGAGAAAATGCGACATCGAAAGGGGTAACAAATGGTGTAAAGTGAAATACAAATTTGAAATTAGAAACCAGTTCGTTGCGTTGTTAATATTTTTGCGCTGTGTAAACAAAGATATGGTCGAATATGGACAGATAATACCCGAACATTAAGGATCCTGTTGGCCAGGCACGTCTGCCGATTTGCGAGAAATTTTAATTTGCCTTGCACTTTCAGTGCGTCGCAGCTATTTTCAGTCCGCGTGTCTTTCAGGTATTTCTTGGACTTTTTTACTGCCTCTTGTAATTTGAGCGTAATTCACGTAAACGGCGAATTCTTCGAACGCCCAGGGGCGTCTTCTTAAGGGGGGCTAACTGTAAAAGTAAAAAAAGTACTACTGAGCTTACAGATAAACATGTTGATACTTCCCTATCTTGTATTTCCCCTTCCCATTACTGTATCTATTCCAAAGTGACCGATAGCCCGATAAGCAAAATCGATTCTGTCGATATTTCTAGCCCACGCTTATGCACCTTACCCACAATGGGCCATCCACGCCTTTGAACGGCGCGATAAGCTTGGCAGTCAATTTGCTTGACACCTCACGTTCATCAATGAATTGCAGCATCCACATCTGCACAGCAGCAACATCTCAGATCGCTCACTCTGCACATCGTCAGGGTTTTTTAGTTGTCTCTTGTTTTCTGGTTTTTTTTTTAATGCCTTTTTGTCATCGGCGACGAATCAATCTGTAAATGTGTGCGTAATTATTCCAGCAATTTGTTGGCGCGCCAATTGCTGCCAGCATTCCAGTGCGTTCTTGCCTCTCGCTCTCACCCTACAGCCCTCTCGCTCTCGCCCAGCTAACATTATGTTTTTTTTTTGTCCGCCGCCTGGTGACAAATAATTATGTTAAGTTGCATGTAATTGGCAATCCTCGCAACTCGATCCAGAAAATTGCGCTCCCCTATGGGATACAGTGGGTCGCAAAAGTATGTGTACGTACATCAAATCGATTGGAATATCAGTTTAAAAGTATAATCAGAATGTAAATCTTTCTATATTCTTATGTTGATAATTTGAAAATATATTTGGCCAATTAGCAACTGTGTGCATACTCTTAACACTCAGTTTTATATAGATATGTATATGCGTGCTGCGTGTGTTTTTCACGCTGCTCTTATTTTGCTGCAATTTTTTTCTGTGCTGAAATGTGCACAAAATTTATCGCCGGCAATTTGGTTGCATGTCATTCCAGCGGCAAATGCGACGTGGCAATAATTAAAAGCGGAAATGCGCTGATGAATGGGGCGCAAAAAGATCTGCAAAAATAGAGAAGAAACGTTCCAGTCAGCCGAATGGAGTTACAGATGGAATGGGATGAGATAAGATAGGATCGTTGCAGATCGGAGAGAACTCCTGTACCGGGGCGTGTCATCTTAAAAAGGCCATTATGTCAGGGCAGCCCTAATGCGCCTTATCCATCAAAAGATCTGAGATCGGGGATCGGAGATCTGCCATACGGAATATGAGATATGTTTGAGATCTCACCGAGAGAGCTCCGTTGAACCCAAACAAATAGGCGTCCATCAATTTGAGACGGCGAAAATCAATTGCACCCCTTATTGATGGTGGGCCATGCATCAAAATAGCACCTGGTGGACTGGACTGGCCACAAATACAGGTAGCCAGCGATGACCCCGGCTTAAAGATCGGCTTTTGGGGCACGCGCGGCTCATTTATCATTTATCATATGGGAAAAAGTCGGTGGCTTGGCTTGAGCGGAACGAAACGAAATGCGTTTATTGCGGGGCGATCAAATTGACATATTGGCAACGCCCTTATTAGCCATCCCCGCTCCCCATCCCAATCCCAATCGCCCAGAAGATACCCATTCCAAAGAGGTCACAGCCCAGAGAATCACCGAAACCCAGAGAGATCGAAACGAGCAGAACGAGTCCAATCCCATCCGGCGATGATTTATGCAGATTTTATTACACACAACACAACCGAAAATATTCCTACACTGAGCGAAAAATCAGAACTAATATATTATGCAGTTATAAGTCCCATTGTTACCAATAACTGTTTAAAGATGAGAACTTAACAAAACAAAAGAAAATGTTAATGATTTTGATTTGCCTCTGTGTAGCAAAGTGCCACCTGTGGAGAACTGATCGTTGATCGGATTGGATCGAATCGAATGGGATCGAATGTGAACTGAGGCGAATTAAACTAAACGGCAACACGATCCATAAAGATAATCTTTATAACAGACCTTAGTCACAGTGCCACCCGATCACTTTTGTCTTAGGCAAATGCTGTGCAGATTTAATGCCGCATTTTATGGTTGAAACGGGCGCCATTTGGATGCTCCTTGGATTCGGAATGCCCAACGCCGATGGGCGGCGTTAACCATAAACTTTTAATTATGCCCCATAAAGCCAGTCGCAGATGAAGCCATAAAATCCAAAACCCAATTGAGTTGTTGGCCAACATTCGTGCGCCGTGTTCCGAGCTGTGTGCTGTTCAGAGAATGTTTTGTACTCCGGATGATGATCGCCAGTTGGATCGTTAACGAATGGATGAGTAGATGAATGGGTGAGTGGTCGCTTCTCGGGACATTTCAAACATGTCCATTAAAGGGGGGTGGGCATAATTGAACTCCGATCGCCTTGGGAGCACTCCGTACGATGTCTAATGATGCAAAACAATCGAATTAGGTGCGGCTTTGTTTATAATAAATAATATACATCTGGCTAACTGTTGGAACTTACTGTGCAGTTCTAAAAGGCTGCATGAGAAACATTGCTTTGAGTTTCCGTAAGTCACTTAAGTGCCCCAAAATCGTATCTTTCATATAGATCATTGCATTTCGCGAGCTTGACGCGATTACAAACATGCTCCTTTCAGGGCCAAATTGAAACAGTCCCGAGAAATTCAAGCGTAAAAACAGAATTGAAGTCGGAAAGAAGACAGTTTTTGGGCAAAAAAGGGAAGCAGCAGAGCAACTCATGCAGGTGCCTCGTTTTTTTGTATTCGTCTTCATTCTCAAAGGAGAACAACCCATGCTACACTGAAAGAAATCGAATAGGGCGGCGCATTAATGTGAAATGCAAAGAATAATCTTATAAAGATGTATCTACATGTACGTATATTGAAATCCAATAAAAATTTGATATCCTTATTTTTCTCAGTGCACGAAACAAAAGCTGGTCGCCGAAGTCTTGTTATCATTTTAATCCGCAGTGGCCAAAAGCAGTGAAGGACGGAGCGTTTCCTTTGAATGAAACCCAAAACCGGAGCAGCCACCATGCCCGATCCCCAGATCCCGATCCCAATCCCAATCCCTGATTTCTGTTTGGCCGTTGCATCAAGCGTGAAAATACCGCGAAATTCCTTTTGTCTGCCAAAACCCGGCTCGTTTATATTGCCTCAGTTTCAGTTGTGTATGTGTGTTTTCAAAGTTTTTGGATTTTTAAGCCGCAGCGCTGGAAATTATAAAAATGTAAACAAAAAATAAGCGTTAACATGGCAACAATGATGTCCCGCTGCGACATTGAAATATTGTTATTATACATTTTTATGACACTGTCCCACCTCTCGTCCCATTGCCTCCACTCCACCCTGCCTCCGATACTCACCTCACCAGATACTCGAGGGTGTATCTCTGGGCCTTTGTGACAGGCATGGCTAATTATCGAGCGCCCACAAGATCGCCAGATTCCTGCCAATAAGGATTTGCATTTGTGCGCAGCGCACTGCGATGGCGAATGAGTTGGGCAAAACCGGTTGCCGCACTTGGTTAACTTTTCCAGCTTGCGCCACACGAAAGTCTAACCACAAACCGGGCATGAGTCACGTCCCCAAGCCAAGTTAAACTTTTCATTTTACACTACGCTTAAATTAACAAAAATAATATGATTCAGCTTGGAAAATAGCTGAAAAAAGACTGCTTCGTTTGTTTATTCACTAATTGGGCAGGAAGGCGTAGTGAGAAGTGTCGGGAAATGCGCAACCTCATAAACGTTAAACATCAACAGCTCGACAATCCAATCAGAGATTAAAAAGCCGCCCGCAGAGACAACGCCCACTGATTGCTTCCTTCCGCCGCTTCCCAGAATCCTGCCCATCCTGCTCGTCCTGCGGAGAGGGGATATACCGCATACATGGATGTAAACCCCGTGTGCACCCGGAAAAAACACCACCCCTGGGGTTATGTCAGAATGCGAAATTCAATTGCTTAGCCCTTTGTCGGGGAATTGACATAAAAATCCATTTGTCAGCCCCTTCAGATTAAAATCAAGGATTTAAAGTGTAATTTGATTCACGGCCAGGATGTGCTGGTGTCCTGCCTGTGCAACTGGATGTGGATGTGGACGTGGAAGTGGTAGTGATCAAAAGAGCAAAGCGTGACCCCAGAAAAAAATCACACAAAACAGGAGCGGCCGGAAAGTGAAGGAGGAGGAGGCGGAGGCGGAGGAGGAGGAGGCGGCCAGGACAACAGCAATAAATGACAACAAACACACCCCTCCTGGTGGGTCGGGGGTGGCTCAAGCCCCCCTCCTTCCTTCCTTCCGTGCATCCCCCATCCATATCCATCGAGGACCAGCAGCCTGTGCCTTCGAAACGGAAGAGTGATTTTAACGCGACTCCTGTGGCAGCAGGACGAAAAGCAGCAGGGTGCCCAGGCACTGAGAGAAAAGTATGAGCATATACAATCAGCTATTCAAAAAAATAGCTTCTCTAAAGAAGAGTATACTCAACTTCAGTACAACTATTGTATTTTAAGTTTGTAAATGAACTATGAACATTTTCTCATAGCAATAGATAGTGCTTTTTTTCCCAGTGTACCCGTCCCCAGCCATTCGATTCTCTCGAGTGCTATTTTATGCTGAAGTGTGCCAGACGCACTGTTCCTCCTGTTTTTTGGATGCTCCTTTGGCGAGGATGTGACCACGACGGCGCCACCATGGAGTGGATCAGGATTCTGGATTGGGGAGTGGGGGAAATGTGCTGTGCAACCGGTTGAGTCCATTAATCATTTTCTAATTTGTGGAATGCAGAGTGGGTGAATCGAGGGGAGAAACATCCCCCTCTGGAAGGAAAAGCAGGAAAGAAGGCAAGGAAGGATGGGGGTCGGACACTGAAAATGAAATTTTCACATCTGTAATTTGTTAAGTGCGTTTGTTATTCCACCGAATTATTTCACTTTTATGGGTTAAGTGCTTTTTGAGTTACGACGCGGCTGGTCTGAACCAGTTCGAGGTCCTTGGGGTTACGAGGACTCCGTTTTCGACTTTTTCGAGAATTGGGCATTCCCAGACGACTGACATTAATTAGTTGTCTGGGAATTGGCCGCCGGAATTGGGAATTTTCCTGTTTTTGGGGAGAGGCTGCATCCAATGCGATTAGCCATTCATTTAGAGAGTTTTGGGGGAATTGTAATAGAAGGATTACCGGTTAATTGGATGAAGCCGTAATGCAAACGGATCTTTACTAGCCTGGCAATGGCAATACCATTAGAGATCATTGAACCCTTTTCTTTTCCAAGTAGATCCAAGTACATCTGAAATCGAATCAAAATCAGCGGACAATGATTTGCTCAACGTAATCTCCTTGGGATCATCCAGCCATATGTTGAAATATGTCGGAAGGGAAATCCACAAAACCGAATCAACATCATTATCAGCAAGCCCACGGGATGGAGACGCTCGGATGGAGATGTCATCATCGATCACAACATTCTCGAGGACCGAGGATGGAAATCAGACAACTGTAAACTAATGACATTTGCCGGAGTCGAAGTCGGGGTCGGGGTCGAAGGTCCTGAGTCCTGGTTACTGGATGCTGGTCTCTGTTCTGCGTATCCGCTTACAAATGAGTGGATGGATGGGCGATGAGCCACCACCAGTAGCCAGTCGGGGGTGGTTCCCATACCAGTCCCAATCCCATTGACTCGCATCCACTCGTCTCTCGAGTCATTTGTTTGTTTTCGAGTGCTGCGAGTTGCTTGTCCAAATATGCGGCAGCTTGTAACAATTACCAAATGACACCCTCGACAATCGGAAATGGACAATAGCAGCCGGGAAAATATATATACATATACTTGAGTGGTGGGCAGATATCGGGGGAGTGCGGCAACAAATGCGCACTTGTCGCAAAAGCAATGGCAATATTTTCACCATTAGTTGCTCCCTCTTGCTAATGCTGTTGTATCTCCGAAAATGAAGTAATCAAGCGAAATCAACTTAAAATTCAGTTTGAGGGCAAAGTTTATGGACTGGAAGTGCTTTCGTCTCCCAAACGAGGTTATTCATGGGTTACAAATGGGTGTACGATGGGGTTGAATGGCTAGGACAAATGGGTTAGGCAGCTCCTTAGAGCGCAGAAATTCCAATCTGTTGTGATTTGTGACCTGACCAAATAGTCGTTAGCAAAAGATCTTTAGAACTAGCAGTTGGAATTCTGAGAAGCTCTATCAATTGCCAACATGTATGTGTATAAGAAAAACTTCCCATAGCTCTACGAGATCCCCATCGTTTGGCAGCTGCCTCTCTGGAGCTTTCTTCCCCGAACGAAAATTATGAAAAACGGACGACATCTGCTGCAGTTTCAGTTTCTATATCTGCTTGTTTCTTGGGGGACATGGAGCCGTCAATATGATTTGTGATTTACAACAGGTTTCAATTAACCAAAAGTATGTATGCCCCATGCCTCTGAATTTCGCATGTTTTTGGGGCTGGGGGGAATTTCGAAAAGAGAAGGCGGAGCAGCTGAGAGGCGTTGACAGGCACATAAATAAGCGGCGGCTAAGTATCGTGTAATGCTAGACGAATAGTTTCGGTTTGGTCGACTAGCTGTAAGTGGAGAACTCGCCCCATATAGGATAACCTCCTCGATTCCCCAATTCTCTGGGGCAAACAGCCGCCGATGCTGCTGCTGCTGCTGCTGCTGCTGCAGTTGCAACTAATTGTGGACAAGGCGGCATAAATTAGACAACGCCAACGTCTAAGTGGTTTGGAATCGTAGGTTGGGCACCATGCCATATACCATACATACCATATATAGCATATATCCGATTGACGCCCTGATGGATTGTCAAATCGTGTCTGCATCGTGGCGACATCTTTCAATTAAAAATGCATCCCACTACCGCTGGCATCCTTGGTGTCGCCTCCCTTTCGGTGATGTAATCTCGGGGCTCATTAAATTCGAATGGAATTTGTTTGAAAGGCAAAACTTAATCCGCTCGTAAACATCGGACCGACGGACGGACTCCCCACCTTCGTGACGTCGCAGGGCTCCAAACATAAATCAGCTGTAGCTAACCCAAGGATTTGCCAGGCTTAACCCAACTACACTTGAAATAAAAGAGTAAAGTGGAACAGCTGACCGAATAGCTAACCATTTAGAGTGATATATCGTTACTTATTTTGTGTAGCATACATTAAAAAGGTTATTTAATAAGTATTACAACTTTCAAAACACGTATAGAGCTCAAAAAGTTTCGGTGTAGATAGAGTTTATATTAGGGAATAGTTCTTAACTTTAAGTACCTAATATGTTACTTTCCCATATTCGAGTGTATGCGAATCGTATGACTGGTGAATTTCAGAGCGTGTGCCGCCGTAAACCTCGTAACGAATGCCGACCAACGGCAGAAATCTAATTTCAAGCACCAGAGAGCAGGAAGAGCAGGTGGAGGAGGATGGGGAGGATGGTGAGGATGAGGGGAAGGAGTCTGCCTTTTCCACTTGGCTGGCTTAACGATTCGAACTGCTCTCGGGGTTTTGGGCCGGGTCCAGAGAGCACATCCAGAACGTTGGGACCCCACCAAGCGCTCACTTTGTTGTCTATTTGATGTCTTAATGCGAACCAGCAAGCGAACCACCCTCTGCTTACGATTTTCCCGCCCCGGCATACCGTTTTAATCAAATGGATTTTCTTTCTATTTTCCATCCAATTTTCCCCCCTGGCGGTACGAAAATAGACCTGCCGAATAAGCCCACCCACTTGAGAGTGGCGACAACAGGAGCGACGATTTATTAGGTTCGCTCACGTCTGATCTCTGCCGGTATTAGCCGGCTATATAGTATGCCTGGCATTATTCACGGAGGCATCGATGGCCTTATGTCATATACAACATTTCGGAAGCCCATATTTATGGCATCTCAAGTTGCCAGGATTTATATTCAACAATTTATTGAATTAATTTTATAAATCTGACGTGATGCAGTGATAAGTTTTCTTGACTTTCTTGGCTTTTATCAAGAAACCGTTTAATATACCCAATAACTATTATCTTGTTTTAATACGTTTCTACTTGCAATTGGGACTTAAGAACATATAAGTTTATTAAATGATTATAGCTGTTAGTTGTTCACTGAGTAACTAGAACTCAAAGTTTATAGAAACTATTTTATAGTTTGCCTGATTTTCCTATACACTAATAGCGGTCTAAGTTACTGGGAACAGTTGTGAAAAACTGATCGAGCCGAGACACAAACCAGAAACAATTGACTTTGGGTAAAGTTAAATTGTTTGAGAAATGAGTACACATGTTTGGATTTTACCTCTATTAACTATTATATTATATTATATTATTTTCAATTTGAATTGAAATATTCAACTATATCACCCGATTAGATGCCTTTCTTTCCAATTAAGCAGCTAAAAACTGACGGAAAGAAAAGATTGGCTTAAATAAACATTGAACTTTAATACACAAATAAATATAGGGGATTATGTAATACAATACATATTGTGGTTTAGCCTAGCGCGACGCGGGGTCCCTGGAAGCGGGACCAAAACGGGTGCAATCAGTCTTGTTCAAATAATTACGGAAATTTGTCGGGTATCCTCGAAAGCCAAAAAAAAGAATTGTGCTACGTTGATTTGGAAAAGCAACTAGAAACGCATCCGCCTTGGTCCCGTCACGCGTTTTCGCTCTACTTCGTTGCAATGGATTGTCTGTTGTCGTTTCCTCGATGTATAGCTGCATAAATTTGTGGTCTTCAAGGGTGTGGATAGATCTACTACCTCACCAGTCTCCTCAACCTGCTGCGGTGCTGTCTGCTGCTGCGGTGCTGCCTGCTGCTGCAGTGCTGTCTGCTGCTGCGGTGCTGTCTGCTGCTGCGGTGCTGGCTGCTGCTCTTCCAGGGGTATGGAATCGGGATCCTCTTCTTTCTGAGTGTTCTCCTCTGTAAATAAAGTACGACGCACGCAGCGCCTCGCTGTTGGCGGCGGTAAATCCTCCTCAGTATCCCCCTCATCATCGGTGGTGGGATTACATCGGGCGCTGGCCCGTCGTGCAAAGGAAAAGCTGCACAGTGGCGAAGTTAGAGTGGATCGTTTAAGGTTTTTCAGACCCCGATCGTAGACAGCCAGGCAGATTTCAAAGCCGCTCACTTTACCGCCGGGCAGCAAGGTGCTCCGATAGCCCAAAGTGAGGTGGACGGCGCATGATTCGCCCATGTCAAGGCCGCCGTAGACATGTTCATTACGCTTGTTCAACAGGCCACACGCCTCCACATACTTCAGTGAGTTCAAATTGTAGCTCGACGGACGGGGAGGCGTGATCAGGGTTGAGGAAAACTCTTTATTTACTTCCTCGTCATCGCTCTCTGGATGCACATGCAGAGTGGTGCCTGTGCGCTCCTTCTCCTCGTAGATGCGACGACGTTCCAAGTCAAACGATCTGCCGAAGCGCGCCTTTAGGAGAAGCTCGTCGCCCCACTCAATTTGCGCTGCTTCCTCGAATCCCTCGTGCTTGTAGCGCATTGTCAACTGGTTCCTCAGAAATCCGGTGACTGCCTTGGCGCCACGCACATTTCGACTGTAGAAGCTGAGGATGCAGTCCTCCCCCAGGTCGCGGCGTATGGACCCATCATCTACGTCGTTGATGAACTCATGGATCACCTCCAAAGGCGTCTCCTCTGAAAATAAAGCAAGCGGATGAGATGCGATGCGATTCCTATTGATCAGCCCAGTCGCATACAGCTGTTATCCGTGGGTTTGCCACTTACTATGTTCTTGTGGAGCGCTCATTTCCTTTAAGTATTTTCATGCAATTGTGCTTATAAAATATAAATATAATTTAAAATATATACAATTCGACTCCGACACTATGTTGTTGATACAACAATGTTTTGGTAGTATGCCATATCGACCAGTGTTGAAAGTGACACTAGCTATCGTCACCGAGTTCAGGGGTCAGCGCCTACTTGTAATTCGGCTTGTGTTGTTCCGAAAAATCTTGACATTAGTTTTGTACTAGTAAAAATCACACTACTTTAATCTGTTTAGTCTATTAATATTGTTTGTTTCTTTTTTAAACGTAAATTAATACCATATACCGCATGCACACTTGAGCGGCGATAGTTGGCATTTCACGCAGAACTGGTCACACCGCAGAGCGTGCCAAACTCCATAACCGATACTAGAGGTGGAGAAACATCGATGTTTTAAATCGATATATTTTAATCTTGTAACAATCTTTATAAGTTCTTTAGTCACGTAGTTTATCTTTCAAGCTCTCGATTCAAAGCTCGATCTCGATCATACTATCGTTTTAAGCATTGATGTTTTTTATTTATAAGCTGTTTGCACTTTATAATTATACACAGTTTAAAATTTAAGGATTATTTTTTCTTTTAATATTCCTTACAGCCAAATCAAAAGAATCCAGGCTATTCAAAATAAGGTAGCAAGACTCATCACCGGATGCGAGTGGTTTGTTCGAAACACCACTTTGCACAGAGACCTGAAACTAGCAACGGTATTTGACGAAATAAACAAGCACTCGAGCAGATACCATGACAGGCTGGAGCTCCACAGAAATCGACTGGCCAGCGCTCTAAACAGATCTCGCCCACCAAGGAGGCTCAATAGAAGGCAACCGAGGGATCTCATTACCCGATCTCCTTTGACAAGGGTCCGCAGAAGCTGACGCCTTTCTTAAATCCTATTTGTTATATGTGATTGTTATGTTATTGTAGAAACTACTGTAAATTTGAAAAAGCTAACTATAGTTAGCCGGCGAGCCCAAATGGGCTGAATTAATAGATAAGAAGGACACAAAGGCGCTTCAAGACTTCCCCGTATGCCTTAATAAATAAATTAATTAAATTCCTTACATAAAAAGGCCAGAATTCGTCGATGACTTATTCAGAAGCCGCTGATCTAGTAATTGCTCCTATAAAACAAATATACTAATTAATACAATTTTTAATTTTAATTTTAATTAATTTATACTTACAATTTATACACATTTCTTTTCTGATGTGCAGTATCGATAGAAAAACATCGATGATTCCATGAAAAACATCGATGCTTTTGATTTTTCGAAAACATTGATGACATCGAGTATGCATCTATGTTTCTCCACCTCTAACCGATACCTTCCGTCATAAGACGGATAAGCACCGTCAACCAGGAAAAAAGATCGCAAGGTAATCGATCAAAATGTTCAAAAAGTACGTATGGCATGTGTTAGATGGCGGCATCCGCCTAACCATAGCACTACGATCTGTGCAGATTCGAAGAAAAGGATAGCATTTCCAGCATTCAGCAGCTGAAGTCGTCGGTGCAGAAGGGCATACGTGCCAAGTTGCTCGAGGCCTATCCCAAGTTGGAAAACCACATCGACCTAATCCTGCCCAAGAAGGACTCGTACCGCATTGCCAAGTGGTAGGGTGGCTCAGTACTTGCCACAGCACATAACTCCATTCATTTCCGATCCCTACTCCTCCGCCAGCCATGACCACATCGAACTGCTGCTTAACGGAGCCGGCGACCAGGTGTTCTTCCGCCACCGCGATGGCCCCTGGATGCCCACGCTGCGCCTCCTGCACAAGTTTCCCTACTTCGTGACCATGCAGCAAGTGGACAAAGGCGCCATCCGCTTCGTCCTGAGCGGAGCGAACGTCATGTGTCCCGGCCTCACGTCGCCGGGCGCCTGCATGACGCCGGCCGATAAGGACACCGTGGTGGCCATCATGGCTGAGGGCAAGGAGCACGCCCTGGCCGTTGGACTTCTCACGCTATCCACACAGGAAATGTAAGTCTGCTTCTACCACTTCTTTAGTAGTTAATATCTAAGAGTATTATATATGCTTGCGTTTAGTTTACCTAAATGTGTTTAAATGTTCGGCTTTGACATTGTTTTATAATACAAACGCTAGTAGCTTGTTGCTAGGTTAATGTGTTATAGCTTTGTAACTTCTTTGAGCTGTGGAAATATTCTTAAGCTTGGAAAAAGCTAATTTTGAAAGAATAATTATAAATGGGCACGTGCTCGAAAAGTTCTCAATGTTACCAAGGTTCTTAGCCATTTGCATATTTTTTACATTTAAATAAACCATGAACCTCCATTTCTCTTGACTTTTCCACAGTCTGGCGAAGAACAAAGGCATCGGTATCGAGACGTACCACTTCCTCAACGACGGCCTGTGGAAGTCGAAGCCCGTGAAGTAGGCGAAATAGGAATCTTCTCTTGCACTTTTTAGTCTTCTATGTCATGAGAGCAAAGAATGGTTTTTGATATACGCAACTGAGTCCTGTTTATTATTTTTTTTCCATTAATTTTACTCTGTCAGTTAAACTATTTAAATCATTGCGAAATATAGTTAATGGCATTTAAAGCAAGCAGAGAGAGATTGAAAGAGAGAGAACTGGAAAAGGAAACCAACCACCTGTGGAAACCAGTGGTCCAGGTTTTCACCTGGAAAACCAGTGCATCTAAATTTGAGCATTTTAATCGGATTCGCCAAGTATGACTGAACATTTGAAAAGTCTTCTGTTTGGCGGTCTTCATTCTGTTAGCTCTTATTTTATTTCGACTGCATAACTGTGACTCCTTTTGTTTATTGATTAGTCTAAAAAGCAACGAAACAAGGCCTGTAGCTTAAAGTTTGACAGGGCTGCACACAACTCTTACAAACATTTCAAGGTTATAGTTGATTTCCGGGTATTTGTGAATACACAAAAAAATTGTATACAAAAAAGAGCTTATAACTAAATGTACACAATTTATTATTTTTTTTATTATAATTTTTAGTTGTTTTACTTCAAAAAATATTGAAATAAAGCTTCGCAAAACGTGGAACTAAGTAATTTTTGTATGGGTATCCAAAACCATAGCAAACTCTTAAATAACTTAGCATTTGTGGTGTCATTTACTGTCCCAAGTAAAATAGGATGTGAAGTTTTCCCAATCTACATGCAATTGGTTATGCGGCTTAATGTATAGAAACTACATAGGTTTTCCTTGAATCGTAATGCTCTATTTTTCAAATTGTGCCCGCCGCCCTGGTTTTTCCAAACTTTCAGCTGACCGATAAATGGTACAATCGAACAGCTGACTGGCAGGCATGCGCAATGATAACGGTACGGCACACTCCGCCGTAAATGGAGAAAGTGCTTTCCTTTCGCGTCACACAGCATTTGACGCATCCAACGACAAGTGCAGCGCATTTTTCCCCGGAAAGGCAAAAGGAAAAAGGAAAAAAAAAACAGAAAGTAAAGTTCGGAATAACGGTGGAAAACATAGGGAAAAACCACAAGTGGTGGCTGGATACCGTTACATTGCAAGAAATGGTAATTTCAGATGAGTAATCGGATGGGGAAAGTGCTTGTGGGGCTGTGGATATCGCCTGACATATGGATTTAATTTATAAAAGAAGTACCGTTGCAATTGCCTGGTGCATTGTTCGCCTGTACATGTGTTCGTGTGTGTATGTGTGAAAGTAGGAAAAGTTTTTCAAGGAAAACGGATACACACTGTTTGAACTTTTCGAAGGTGCACAATTGCAATGAGTGTGCACAAGTTTTTGAAAAGTGCAAAAGTGACGTGACGCGAAAACGCCACATTGAAACTTTCCATCGTGTGTGTGAGAGCGAGTGCGTATGTGCGTGTGTATGTGTGTGCATACATATGGCGGAAACATAACATATGTATACAATCATCCTTCGCCGTAGCTCTATTATTATTATTTTCGTTTGTATTGATTTTACTACCAATTTTTTAGGCGCTAATTGAGTTGTTGTTGTTGTTACTACAAATGATGGCGTGCAAGGGCGAAGCAACAACCACAGCAAGCGGAATCGCCTGAAGAAGCGACATAAACGCACGCACACCACCAGAGCGACATTTGGCCCACAGAAACGCACACAACTACAGAAAGGATTAGAAAGAGACGGGCAATATGGAGGACCTCTTCTTGCTCATTATCAAGGAGTCAACGGGCACTAAACACAATGCGCTGCGGCAAACGGCGCAAATCGCTTACGGTGAGTTTTCTTGCTCTTTTCTTTTTTGCGATATGTGTGAACTCCGTTTGCAGTTAGCACGGTAAAAGTGAGAAAGAATAAGAAAGGGAGAGAGCGAGCGAACGAACGAGATTATTGCCATTTCCTAACTTCCTTTCTCGCTTTCCCTCGCCCTTTAGTTGCTTTTGTTGCCACCAATGTTTGTTGTTTACCGTTAGTTGGCACTTCCCTTGTACAATGCCCTTCACTTCTTCAGCGCGGCACTTAAGTTTCGCCAAAGTCTTGGATTTTCATTACTTTACATTTATAAGTTGTTATATTAATGATAAATGTATTATAAATTGAAAATCCTACATTTTTTATAATAATAAAATTATTTTATATATTTTCACATAAAGGAGATAACAGAATATTATTTTTCTTGCTTCGAAAGTTCAGTTTTGTAGCCTCTTTTTGTTTTTTCCTGCGTGGCGTTGCAGGGAAATAGGCAACGATGTGTGGGAGATCAGATCGCGGTCAGCGATGCAGGAAAGTAGGCAACGATTTGCGGATGGTGGAGCGTAGGACTCCCTGCACCGTTTCCGTTCGCTTATCGGGACAGATTTTACTGCCTGCAGTAGCTACATACATACCTACTTGTGTGTCCAAGGCGATAAACGTTAATCGCGCCGATTTGCCACCGACAAGGAATGTAACTTTTTGCGCGCGCTATTAACAGCAAAAGATATTACAATACGATTTTCAGTTGATAAAGACATTATTTTGTCACTAATACCGACTGAATAATTACCCAATTTTGTTGACCCTGCAGATAAGCTGTACCGCCAGCATGGAATCCACCGAGATCCGTCGCACGAGCTGCGCTCCGTTTGCTTTACCGCTCTGCAGATGGCGCTGGACACGAAGCGACCCAAGTTCATCACGATGGGACTCAACGGCCTCCATGTAAGTGCACCGTCCGGAAACGGCGATTATCGGAAGGGGCAGTAAACTGGGCAAATGGTAATGGGAGTGTGGGGTAACAATAGCCATAACAACCACTGACACACATTTTCCGGCCGGAACTTCCGGCGAACAAAACGGATTTATCATTCCATGTGCACACACTGCTCACCGAACAAAAGACAGGGGCAATGGGATTTGGGACATGGGAGATGGCATGTGGCATATGGGCATATAGCATTTGGCATATGTTGGCCATTGGGGCATTGGGGGGAACGGGCTGAATCGACTAATTGCTGCGAGTCCTCCAGGGTCGGATGTGACTTTTGTTTATGACTGGTTAACAACATGGTAATCAATAATTCCGGATTTGCTTGCCCATTTGCTCTGGGTATTTAATTTCCATTGCCATTCACTTGTTCTAGATTCTGCGATTTATCCTTGGATTTCCTGTTCTCCTTTTATACTATCTATATTTACTACTGCCCCTTGCTTATCCTATTTTTCCATTCTTTGTCATCCCACTAGCGCGTCATCAAGGACGAACGATTCTACATCGGCCTCGAGCCGGAGGACGACTCCGTGTGGCTGCC
Source organism: Drosophila sechellia (assembly GCF_004382195.2). Lineage (NCBI taxonomy): Eukaryota > Metazoa > Arthropoda > Insecta > Diptera > Drosophilidae > Drosophila > Drosophila sechellia. Next base: position 5,772,412 of record NC_045954.1, read on the forward strand.
ATCGCAGCTCCTGAGAGCCACTAACGGCATCCTGCCTACGACGAGCAGCGAGGACACGGTGGTCAACGTGCTCCGACTCTTCTTGGCGATGGCCTGCTCGCCCGCATGCACCCTGAACGGCCGCCTCCTCATCGAGATCCTTTCCAGGTGCGGCGAGTGCTGGGAGATGGGTTCGCGCGCCACCAAGGCTGCCTCATTGGCCGCTGCCTCCCAGTGCCTGCGTACATTTTGCGCATTTCTTATCGAGGAGGCCGAAGAGGTTAAGAAAACGGCGCCGGCCGGTCTGATGACCCAGACGCAGGCCTCTGCCGTCTACAACGAGGTCATCCCGGTGATGCAGTGGCTGTGCAGCCGGCTGGTGGAGCCTAACGTGAATGCTTCGCCGAACAAGAAGTGCGAGAACCACAGCTCGCTGTATCTCACCGAATGCATCCTTACGCTGAGCTCCGCTCTGCCCCGGAATGTACATGCCAATCCGCACTTCACCTCGTTTCTCTGGCAGAAGTTCTGCCCGACTTTGGCGGCGGCACTGGGATCCCCAGGAAGGATCAACCTGGACAAGAAATTTACTTACAAGTTAGTAAAAGGAAATCAAAGTAAAAATATCGAATCACCAAATATACATTATCTAAGGGATGCGCTACACATGATTGAGAACGAGGCTCGTGGCTTCTTCACTGGCCCAGGTTTGGATGGTCCCCAAGCACGCTGCGTCTATTTGACCGCCATACAGTTACTCCGGATTGCCGGAGCCCACGGATCACTGCGGCCTATGCTGGAAGCCCTTTTCCATCGAATGCTTCTACTGCCAGCTCCCCAAAATCGCACAGAGCCACTTCGATGCGTTAGGGAGATCTTCAAGAGCCCGGAGCGCCTGATCGACCTGGCGGTGATTCTTTATGTCGACAAGAACACCGCTCAAGGATGCAGCGATGAAATGGCGTTATTCCGGCTGTAAGTTATATTATGGATACATAATGTATATATATAATACATAATGTATATAAAACTATTTTCAGTTTGGTGGACGCCATGGAAGAGTGTGCCTATGGCGCCAGCGGCGTGGGTTCCGCAACGGAGGCCAGTCTGCAGGCCAGCGTGGAGTGCATGGTGGCCCTGCTGGACAGCCTGCAAGTTCTTTGCAGCGGAGAGCTCACCGAGTCCATGATCAGCGACCAGATCGTCCAGGTGGTCAACGGGCGGCACGACCTGCTCAAAGATGCGGACTACTCCGGTCCACTCACCTATCAGAGTATGGCCCGCCTTCCAGCTCCGTATCGAGATGCCATAGTTGAGTTCCGGCAGACCGTTTTCGAAACTTCGTCGGGATCGGAGAGCGAGGGTGAGCCGCAGCACGAGCAGGATGCTGCCTCCAATGGTTCCGGGGACACTGAAGGACCCGAGGACGACGATCCAAGCAGCTCCAGCGATGAAACGTCTCGTGTGGAGAACCGCTGGCCATACTCGCATCTGGAGGCACCCGTAATGCCCATACGAACCGATAGCGATAATGATCGTCAGCACGCTCGCGATTTCGCTCGGGCCTTGAGGCAGGATCTGGTCCCGAAGCTTCTGCGACTGCGCAGCTGCGTGGAGCTGGACGAGGCGATGCAGGAGTTCGCATCCGCCGTTTGCCAGGAGAACAGCATGAACTTCTCGGACTTTGACTACAACCTGACCGCCATCAATGCGGACGGGATCTACCTAGCCATCTACTCCTCTCTGTTGCTCAGCCTGCAGCTGATGCGAGCCGGCTACTACGAGCAGGTGGCCCAGGGCATGTCCCACAAGGATATCCTGGTGCCCATGTCGGAGCAGCAATTTGTGACTTCGGTCCAGAACACGGGTGTCCTTGTCTATCTCTCCTCGCCTTGGCTGTGCGAGCTCTATCAATCGGTGACCGTTTGCAATGTACTGGAGGCCATGCCCCGCCAGCAACTGGAAGGCATGGGGCCGCGCTGCGCCCTCGTCGACATGCTGTGCGATGCCGGAGGACTGGGTGCCACCCAGATGCTGTCGGAGTGGCAGCGTCTGCAGACGGCCAATGTGAAGCACAAGGAGGAAGAGCAGCTGCACGATAAGCGCCGAGAGGCAGCCAAGAAACTGTGCCGCCGGCTGCTCACCTGCTGCTGGGATTCGATGGTCATCGTGCTGAGCTCTGGCTTGGGCGATCTGCAGACCAGCTCCGCCTCCAACAAACTCGTGGCCCTTTCTAAGCGAACACTAAGGGTGAAGGCCAAGGCGAATAAATCGAACGGAGAGGCCCTGTATGCCATGTGTCTGGATGGTTTGCATTCGGTAAGGAATATATTCAAATAATATTCAGCTATCATAATATTTATGGAATACTTATTTGCCCTATTTGTAGGCCGCCACGCTTAGCAACAGTTTGAATCTGCAGCATTTGGCCGGAAAGATACTCAACCTGCTGGCTTCAAACGTCTGCCAGACCTCCGGGCCGCGAATCTCCGCCAGTCAGGCCATGTCTATGGACGTGGTGCTCACCGGTGGTCTGAATCTGGGCAGCTACAGTGCAGATTGTTGGCCGAGCATTTTCGCCGTTTGCCGTCATGTCAGCCAGTTGGAGCATGAGATATTCAGTATGCAAAATCCAGCCATTTCCGCCTCACCGGGCAGCAGTCGCCGCGACTTGGAGACGGGCGAAAAGCTGAGCAACGGAAATGCCCAGGATAAGCTCAATCTGTCCTCGATCCCCATCGATGATGATGAGACCTGGTAAGAGATAGTTTATATGATCCGTACTTTTTCAATTATATACTGATTTAATTTCCTCTTCAGTGTGGATGTGTACAGCTTCCTGCAGGCACCGATGCAGAGTCCCAATACGAACATCACCTCCATCTTAAAGGTCTACTCCGGAACGAATGAGACAGTGCTGCTGAGTCAGAGCGACACCTCCAAGGTGCTCTGCGCCCTGTCCCATCAGGCGGAAAATCTGTTTGGAGACGCCGCCGAAAGACTCAGTCTGCCCTCGCTGTGTCAGTTCCTCAAGCATTTGTGCCGCGCCTCCAGGGATCAGCTGTACAAGAGCCAGGTGGCGAGCAAGGGCAGTCGCATCTGGTGGCCCAGCAAGGGTTGGAAGAAGCTGGACTCTCTGCCCATGTCGCTGCTCCTTCACCGTATTGGAGATGTCACGCTGAAGGTGTTCCGCAGCTCCCGCCCGCTGCTGCACGTGCTCAAAGTTTGGGCCATCACAGGACCGCATCTGATGGATGTGAGTATTCCTTCTTTAGGATTTTTTACTATTTAAATTTATATTATATGTTTTTTATCTAATTCAAAGGCTGCCTGCCACCGGGATCGGATGATTTCGAAGCGGGCAATCGAGTATATCCACGACATCATCACTGCGCTTCTTGTGGAGCAGTCAGAGCTGCCGTACTTCCACTTCAACGAGGCACTGCTGAAGCCCTTCGAGAATCTACTGAGCATGGATACGGATGTGGATGTACAGGATCAGATTGTGGCCTGTCTATACGAGGTGGTGGAGGCGCACCGCACAGAGATCCGATCCGGATGGCGACCACTGTTCGGTACGCTTCGGAATGCTCGCAGCCGGATGCTGAACATGAGCAACATCATCGATATCTTCCGGGTGTTCCTCGACTCGGACAACACGCTGGTGTTTGCCAACGCCGGGTTGGATTGCATTCTATGCTTGCTGTCCTATCTGGAGATTTCTGGAGGAGGAAATAACAATGCCTGTTCCGGTGGGAGTGGAAGTGCAGCGGGAGGAACTGCATCGAGTGGTGGCCAGCAGGAGGAGGACAACACCTTCCGGCCCACGGACTTCCTCCACGAGACTCTTCGCTTCCTTGAGCGGTGCTCCAGTATCCTTGGTTTCATGCAGAGTATGCCCAAGTGTCCCAACTTCCACTCGACGTACAAGATCAAGGGCATCTCCTACACGCACATCATTGACGCGAATATTCCCAGTTCGATGGAGAACTTTACTTACTTCGGGAACGATTATCTACAGACGCGGAATGAGCAGTATATGATATCCTACAGGTCTCTGCACATCGATAAGGACACCATTGTCAAGATTGACGAGATGGACAAGCCGTCGGGTGTGCTCAAAGTTTGGTTCCTGCTGCTCGATGGGCTCACAAACTCGCTGATTGTTTGTCCCTACTCCCACCAGGCGCCAATCCTGCAAACGATCTTCAAGCTGTTCAAGAACCTGCTGGCCAGCCCGGGCATCGATTTCGGTTTCTACTGCATCAACCACCTGCTGGTGCCGATGATTCAGGATTGGCTGAGGTATATCAACAAAACTGGCTCCTCCTGGCAGCTTGTAGAGAAGAACTTTAAACACTGCTGCTGCATGACTACCGACCTGGTAGTGGAGTTCATAGAGAAATCGGTGCCGGAGCAACGGCGTCTAGGAGCGGGAACCAAGACGCGATTGGCGCAGATAGTTCATCCCGCGGACAATCTTCTGTACTCCAAGCTGAAGTTCGTGACGGAAAGAATAGAAAGAGAGCAGCAGCAGCAGCAGCAGTCGCCGTCTGTACAAGATCACGGTTGTGGCTACACTCAGCAGTACGACAGTAGCTCCAGCTCCGCTAGCGAGGAGCAGCAGAAGAACGGAGAAGGTGTCGGAGGAGGCGGAGCGAACCTAATAGAATCGCCCACCAAGATCTCGGGCTCGGCAACGCTGGCCTTGAAGCAATTGTTGCTGGTCCTAATCGAGTGTGCTGCACAGTCGCAGGAGGCGATCGCTAGGATATCGGTTTCCTGTTTGAAGCATGTGATCCTCTCCACCGGCATGCTCTTCAATGAATCACAGTGGATGATCGCCTGCTCTGCAATCCATCGCGCCTGCACCGTGACAATTGCTCCGCTGCGTCAGCTCTCGTTCGCTTTCCACGAGAAGTCGAATAGTTTCTACGGGGACTGCGCTAACGTGAAGGTGGCTGCAAGACGAGATAGCAGCCTGGAGGAGCTGGCCAGGATATATGCGCTGGCGCAGCAGGTCTTCCTGTCGGACAATCAGCGGGAACCGGGTCAGAATCAGGCTCCCACGCCCAGTGCCTCGCAGTGCAAGTTGTCAGACGACCGGAGCTACTCTTTTCTCTTGTACCCGCTTAACAATGGCTTCAACTCGAACCTGGATAACTTTGTGATCCGGATTCCGTTCAAGAACCTGGTGGTCGGTCTGCTGGCTAACCAGATGTTGCTTCAGCTGGTGGCCAAGTTGCTCCTGTCGCGGTTGAAGTGTGTGCCCCAGGCGGTGTCCACCTGCATCTTCGACAACTATGCCGCTTCGGCGGCTTCACCCAGTCACGACTACGACCTGGACTTTCGCTCCAAGGAGATCCTGCTGCGCTGTGTCAAGCAGTACCTGATGTCCGCCCTGGAGTTCGATTCGCGACCCGGCCTCAAGTTCCTCATGCAGAAGGTGTCGAACATCGAGTACGCCGCGAATCTGTATAAGCAGATGACCTCCTCGTGGATGATCTACTATATAGCGCTGGTCGACTCGCATCTCAACGACATTGTAGTCTACAATCTGGGACCGGAGGATCTGAACTTCATTCTGGAGTCATGCTCCCGCCTGAACACCACCACTGTGAAGAAGAAGGAGAATTTTGTGCGATATTTGTTTTGCCTGCAGGACGCCTGGAATCTGGTATGTGAGCTGTACTTGAGTAACTCTGCCCTTCATGAGATCGAAAGTGGTTCGGGCAAGCTGCGCCAGAAGCCACCGCAACTGCTCCACCATCCGCAGACCAAGCCCATGTGCATCTCCCTCAACGGCAATGGAGATGCCGAGATGACAGACACGGGCTCTGGTTCCGGATCCGGATCCGGCAGCAGCACCTCGCCCAGCAAGTGCGTCCGGCTGCAGGAGGAGGAAAATGTGACCATGACCACGTTGATCAGCGAGTTCCAGCCCAAATGCCGTAGCAATCCATTCGACACCAATCGGCAGGCCAAGTCTTCGGAGGCAGAGTCAATTTCGCCGGAAATTGAGCAGCAACGCGCCAGCAGCATCCTCAAAGACTCCAACTACAAGAGAGCTGCGCTCGCCCAGCTAGTGGTGGCCTCCATGGAGCTTCTTCGATCGCTGCCCGGCGAGGCCGAGGAGAACCTCAAGCTCCTAATGACCCCGACTATTCGCGAGGCCTTCCGTCTAGTCCAGCTGCAGGGCAACGAGCTGAAGGTCAACCAGTTTTAGGCCATGCTTGTTGAGTTTTATTTTGATCTGTAGGCGCAGCCCCTGCACCTACTAATGGATCCTTCCTCCTCCTTCCAGAAGTCCTCCGAAAGTAATCCTCCTCCCGCTCCCGAATGGCTAATTTACAGCTACGTCTGCATCTCATGCTCTCTCTGTCTCACTCTCTATATCTGTCTCTCTCCGTCGGTGGAGGGTTGATGCTTCAGTGCGGCCAACTATATATCACAAGTATATCAATGGGCAATGGCTGTGTCCTTAGCTGTGTCCTAGGATGTGAAAGTGTTGTCCGTGTTGTTCTTGTTACCTATGCCTACATATATATTTGTGGTGTGTAAATGGATATGCTCCAGCAAACTATAGAATATCTATACCTCAGCGCTATCAGTATCAGTATTATCTTCTAACTCGATGTTACGTAAAGTATTCAACTATTGTATTATTAATTGACTAATGAAGCAGGTATTACAGTTTCTGAAAGTTTCGGGATACGTTTAATACGTAGAACAGTTCGTTGTTTTCTTAGCACATTCTATACCAAATAACAAACTTCTTTAAAAATAATTGCTATGCCTTACTAGCAACGTTGGTCACACTATTCGCAGACTCTCCATTTGTCCCTCTCGCCCGCGGTTCCCAGCACAGCAGGCAAACCATTTCAAAGTAAAAGCTCAACATGCCAGCACAAAAAGCAAATCTATCGAAAGTACAACAATGTCGATGCATTGCAAGGATATCAGATATGTAGGATATCATCTTGTGATTAGAGGATGAATATGACGATGAAGCGTAGACAACGTAGTCCTGTACATTACATTTAGTCAAGACTTTCTCACACTTAGCCCCTGCACGGTCCCGCCCCCATTCCTCCTTCTCCCGTTTAGCCCCCAACCACGCCCCCTTTCCCAGCACTTTTCGACTTCTAATATTGTAAAGATGTATCAGCGAGCACCTGCCCGCCCTAAAATCAGTAAATTATATATATACATATATAAATATATTTATTAAGAGTGTAACCTATGTAAACTTATAGCGAATGTTAACTAACACAAAATCAGTGCCGCCCATTAATCCACGATTACCACCATTAACGATTAGATCACAAACGCGTACACATAGAGCCTATACTAAAAAAAACTATGTGTGTCCAAGTAGTCCCGCGCTGCCTTTAAACAAATACTTGCATACTTTTGTACCAGTGTGCGTACCTAAGAGAAAAATACGGAAAATATCGGAAGCATTGTAACCGAACAAATTCTAGCCACCTTGCTGCACTATCAAATCAAAGCTTACTAGCCTATATTTTCACGCCCACACACACATGCCACATAATATCAGGGATCGGAGCAGATCGGGAATCGGGCAGTACATATATACATATTTAGAACTCCGGGTTCCCCTGCCTCTGTCCCACCATCGTTTGGTCCCGCGCCCAGCTAATAATGATACCGATACCTACATATACAGACAGCTACGTACAGTTATATGCCTATATAAAGATCTAAAGAGTTATATATTGATATACATAAATGTACTTATATGTATTATAGTTGCCACTTGGATATAAATGTTGTAAATGTCTAACAAAGGAAACATTTTTATATGTGAAAACTATTAGCAACAGCGCTACAAATCTATACATATACTATTATTATAAATCTATACAAATATACATTTATTTTCGCTTCGTCGTATACAGTATATAGAGAAACATGTACTTGTGTTATTTACTTGCCCATCTCGACTCTCTCAATCTATATCTTTCTATTGACTTGTAAGTGTAAGTGCGAAGAGTGCAGTTGCAGAGGCCCGCAGAAAGTGTAGAACAAATGAAGAAAAGACCGCGATCGCGCTAGGCTATTACTAAAACTCTCCAAGAGTGCATTTGTAACATGAATGAGAATAAACGACTCCACAACGCTTTCGCAACTTTACAAAACAATTGTGAATGGCATGTGTGTTTTATTGCGGAGTTTTAAGTGGAGCGCTTCGAAACTGTGATGGTCACACTGCAGCTTTGGGAGATAACAGTACATCCAACGTTGCCAGATCAGCGGTAAGTGATGATCACTAAAAATGATCACTTAAACGAAGAAACAGCTCTCTTCAGTATTGAGCAACTTAAAATCTTCAACTTTTTATATATAATTATGAAGAATTTCTAAACATTTTATTTTGAATTGAAGTCGCAGAAAAGCTCACCAAGTGGTGAGATTTAAAGAGCTGGTTCGAACATCTGGTAGCTTCTGCGCAAAAGCGAACGCAGTGTGGAAAACTGGTTTGGCTACAGCTTTTTTTGGTATCTTGAGCTTTTCCAGCTGCGCGGTCACTTTGACGACGGCTCCAATTTATTTACCGCTTCAATTTGTCGTCGCCTCTCGCGAGATTCACGTCGTGACAGCGGAAAACATTGTATACCTGTATAGATAACGACTAATTTCGAGTTTGAAATATTCCTAATTAAGAAATATCGCCAACGCTGCCGGCTTGAGGAATATATATATTTAATATAAACGCATGTGCTTGTTCGATTTTTTTTTGAGTGCATTATTTCCATTTTGGGGCCAGAAAAAAGTGCTGAAAGTGCTGGCGGGCACAATAAATGCTGCACCTGTCTCACCTGAGCGCTTCAAGCCACAAAAGTGTAAAGTGCAGCGCGACTCTTTGCTTTTCCGCCGCTTTTTTGCCTTTTGTTTTTCCTTGCGATTTCGAGATCCGAGATTCAGCAAGAATTCTGCGAGCGTGTGCGCGAGTGGTTGCTGTTGTTATTGCTGCCGCGCTCTAATTGCTAGGCTTCGTGCGGAGAATTCTTCAGGCGCTTCTTTTTCTTCTTGGGACGCCCGCACCGCAAATGAGGTAAAAAATAATAAATAAACTACGCAAATTGCACCACCATGAAGTACACAGCTAAAATAAGTTGGCGAAAAATCCTACTTAACAAAACATAATGCTTAAAGGCGAATTCTAAAATAATTGGTAGTCAAAGGCTTGTATAGAATGTACGGATACCAAATCTGAATTAACTGACTTGATCTTCAATATTAACATATTTATTTTTGTCTTTCACCCATATTATTTTCGATTATTCTTACTAATTTTTCGGTGTACTCAGCTCCACTCTATGTGATCGGGCCAAGTATGTAACTTAATGCCTTGTCTTGGCTGTTATTTGTTGGCATTATATTGTCGTCTTGGTAGCCGTCATCTGTAAACCGCTTAAGGGGCGACACAATTTTCAGATATTAATAAATAACGCGTTAATTGTCGGCCTTCAACTGTTTGTTATTGTTACCCTTGTTATTGTTATTGTTATTGCTGTATCTTCGTGTTAGATTTGCTCTAAATACTTTGGAGTTCATGGAGAAGATCTAAAGAAATGAAAATAAGAAAGTTCTCACTGCCGAAATAAGTCACGAATCTATCAACGCTGAGTCCACGTAAAAAAATTGTCTCTAAATATGCATAATTTCCTGTTTGCCATTTATTAATTTTTCTTAAATGGTTAATATAGTTGCTTTTATTAGAATCACAAATTCAGAAATGATCTCTCCTTACTGCCAAAAGTCAAAAGTTGTACTTATGCCTATGGTCGATTGAAAAACTATGGTCAGTGGATAATGCATATGTGCCAAGAGTCCGCCTCGCGGCTGATAAACGAGATTCTCGAAGACCGCCCGTAGAATCGTTTACGCAGCAGCGGTTTCCTTGAAAATGAGCCAGCGACTGAGGGCCTCGTTATGATTGATGGACTGGCTAACTGATTGGGCCGCCTGATTGATCATTGCATCTTGGCTGGGCCGCTTATGCAATCCCCGCCAGCAATTTGGACACTCGAGCCGCGGACGGGCACTCACCTGGTGAGCACCTGGCCAATGGGCCTGCGGTGGGTTTAAGCCATGGCAATAACAATAACACACTTTGGCTCGGACAACAAACAGCAAATAGTTTACAACAAACAGCAAACAGAGTCCCACAAAACGGCGACTTTCGAATGAGCACGGCTTGTGGGCCAATCGGTTAATTGCATTTCCTGGACACCGCCACCACCATCGCGTCATCGTGGATACCCGTCATCATCGTCATCGTCATCAGCATTTGCAACCCATTCCCATGATGATGGGACGTTAATGGCGCTTTAATTACCCGGACTGTTTGGCAGGGATATTGGAGTCTTTGGATCTGTGGATCTCTGCAGATCTTGGAGCCCGCATTACATTGCACATGCAAATTGCCAAATGGAAAATGCCAATTCACGTTGCGCGTATCTCATAGATACACAAAATTGAAATTATAATAAAAAGCAATGAGGCAAAAAACGGTTGCCGCCGCTGCCTTCGGCTGCCCAGGCTAACTTGAAACCCGGCTCCGCTCGGCTCAGCTCCTTTTGTAATTCAAGCCACCACACCACCAGCTGCAGCACACGCGGAGAAAATCCTTGGTAACCAGATATGAACTAGATATAGTTCGATGGCAACATTTCATATGCTTACCATTCATCCTGCTAGATGCCAACCCTTTTGGTGTTCCAGTAATGGTTCCATAATCATCATCATTTTCGAGAATATCATATGTTGTTATTTTTAAACCTTTGCATCTTTAGAATACGTGTTTCTTCCTAATGATGCCAATCATTTTATGTTTTTGTATCCATTTTATCAATTTAATTTCCAAAAATACTGTGAAATCTTTCCCAAATATTTTCGGTGCACCAAACGGCCTGGGCAACCAGTTCGCCTCGCCGCCCAGTTAGCCTCAGATGGCATTTTTGCCAGGCGGACTTGGCGGACAAACAGAAGGACGGACATTCGGCGGCGACTCTTGGACTGGTTGGGTTTTCCACCAGGTCTACCGAGTCTACCAAGACTGGCATTTGTGGCATAGGATAAGCCTTTTAGCCAACTTAACCCACTAGCAGCCATTGCTAAATTAGCGAAAAGTAAACGTTTGCTTACTGTTTGGTTTGTGCTACGGTAATTAGGGTTTCCCATGATTTTACCCAATCCTAATTTGCATAAATTCTTTAGTTATGTTTTTCTAAAGTAATTATTATCATAATAGCATGTTAGCAGAAAATATTTGTATATTCATTTACATAGACAAACGGAAATTCTCAACATTCTAACAGTGGGATGCCTTCTTTAGGTGGAAAATAGTATAAAGAAAGAGGTTTGCGGAAAGAGTGTCATAACGATGTTGTTTAATGGTTAATCCCCCGTGGATACAGGGTAGCAATGGGTACTACTGGCTGAGAAGGCAAGAAGATGATGATCTGCAGATGGCTTCGGCCAATGCCGCGCCCATTCAATCCAGTTTGCTCCGCCGCCAATCCTCTCCTGCGCCCACGGAAAAATACCCAGAAGTGGCAGCTGGGTCGCCAGCTGTGGCTCCATCTCCGATCCCCATCTCCTGCCACCCGTTTCCAACTGCAGCTGAATCTCCTTCGTCTTTGTTGAGTTTGGGCAGCTGTTTCGCGTGGGCAACTTGGACAGAAAAGGGTTTGGGGTAGGGGGGTACACAGGAAAAAAAAAACAACAATAATATCAGCATATCAGCTACCCATTGTCAGCTTCATTTTGTCATATTCATAAGGTAAATGAACAAAGTTAAATGGGAAATGTGCGGTCTCTTTTCAAATGGCTAGCGATTCGGCGATGTATTAGGAAATCAAACACAGTTGCGCTGGGAGAAAAATGAATCGCATTCAAAAAGATACCGGTAACTATCTCAAATATTTCAAATCTGTTTATAAAGTGACCACCTCACCTTGTTTTTTTACCAGTGCAGTTGAGTAGGAACGGGCCAGCATGGCACTTCAATTAAAACCAACACCCTCGAATGCAAACAAACACAATTGCAACTGAAACCGAAAACGGCTACGGTGAAACATCAATTTATGCAAAACAATTCAATTTTTGCCGCCATCAGCGGTCATTTACCCCTTTTGCAACACCCTCTGTTTTTTCATCATTATTTTCTTGGCTCTTTTAGCGGCACCCATCATTTTGCTGCAGGGCGCAACACACGGCAAACGTACTTGAAACAAAGTTTCGTGTCACGCCTTGGACAATAAGTTGTTCAACGTTTCACACGCTGCAAGTGGGTGGCAGCAGCAGCAGCAGCAGCCGCAGCAGCAACAACAACAAAAGTCGCAGCTGCAACAACAACTCAATGCTGCAGCAGGTGTGTGGGAATCTTGGCCACATAGCAAAAGTTCAATAGCAGCAACGGCATCGCTTGATGATGCGATTGTTGCAGCTTGCCACCGATGATGTTGCAGCTAGTCAGCAGTGTTTCCAGTGTTTCTAGTGTTGCTGCTATTGCATTTCGCCGCCAAAAGATACAGTGGGCAGCAAAAGTAAACAGCCATTTGCCCATTGTGCAGTTGCTGGGCGGGAATGTTGCTGGTGTCGCTGGCGTTGCTGCTGCTGCTGTGACTGCCAATTTCCAGCTGACGCAATCAGGCAAATGAGAGGCAGGCAGCGGTGGCAAGCTCATCTTGCACGCAATCAAACTCCGAATGATTTGAAGCGCAAAATTTAAATTGTTTTGCCAGCCGAGGGTTTCACCTGGGAATTTTGGCTGTGTCATATTGCCACACACAAGCGCTTAATGCTGCCACATAAACTCAATCGATTTATGGCCACAAATATTTATTTTCGATTTTCCCAGGCGGAAACTGTTTTCAGATTAGTCATTCTTACATTAGCTGGGTAGGAAAACAAGTAGCTAAATAATGCCTCAGACTTTCGTGTGGCTTGGAGTGCATTTCCAGGCATTGCCCTTTCTCTTGTGTCCGATGTGTGAAGCAATCCTTTTTGGCTGTTGCATAAGCTGCACTTAATTGGCTGAAGGTGAAAGCAGGCGACATAGGCGCAGTCACCTTCCTTTAACCCCCACACATCGCTGTTAATGTTCTGCAATTAAAATGAGCCGGAGTAAAAGTGCACAAGGCGCTTTCTCCAGACAAAGGAGCAGATTCCCAGCCAGCCGCGTTGCAAGTTGCTGGGTGCTGGGATGCTGGTCGACAGTTGCCAGTTGCCGTTGGCTTCCTTGCGCACGACAGCCGCATTTGGTATTTATGGAGTTGCTGAGGCGCTGCATCACGATTATGGCCATGGCGCATCCTCCTCGGTGGCATAACCCACGTTTGACATTGCTTGCAAATTTGGCGATAAGCTTCGGCAAGCGGAGTTTTCACCAGAAAAATGCCTCGGCAGTCGGCAGGAGGAGAGGATGCTGCTTAGATTATCGACAATTTGTCACGTTGTCAGTCGTGCGTTTGCCTGATTGCCGCGGCGGAAGTAAAAGCCTGGGCACAGGTGCGCATCATCAGCAGCAGCAGAAGTGGCAGTACCACACTACCACAGCATGCAACATGCAATATGCCACATGCAAGATACAAGCAATTCAAGCGCACACGTGTGTGTCCAACGGACGACAAATTCGACAGAAATTTCTCTTTTATTTATTGTAATTTCGCTCGGCAGCTGCCGTGCTGCTCCTGCCTATTCAAATGTGAAAATATGGAGAAATGCTGCATGCATACGTGCAAATATTTTCATTTTGTGCTGTTGGGCAATTAAATCATGCCCAATGAACTTATAATTAGAGGCAAAGCAGAGCAGAGCAGAGCAGTAGCAGCAGCAGCAGCAGTAGTAGTAACAAACCCGTGTTTCCCTCGTTGCTGCAATCTGTGAATCGAAAGACTTGAGCAACGAACGCGAGATAAGTCATTTTGACGATCCAAAGCTACGGAATTCGACATGGCACGCCGTGGATGTGTAATGGATGTCTCCCTCTACAAGAAAACGCCGATTGAAAGATTAGCCAAGTGAACATCAAGCGTTTGTCAATCGCCCTTGACTTTAGATAATTTATGTTGAAGATTTCACACAACTGTTGCAGTGTGCTGGTGGTGAAATGCGTAAATAATAAGGAGCCCTAGTTAATAAACCTAAAATGTTATTCGATAAATTGGGCTTTCAAGAAAAGCGCGCGCCTAGTTCGCTAGTCTATTCAAAACTGATTATAGAGAAGCATTTTCCATACCTTGACCAACTGATTGTGCATGTAAGTGGGCTATTATCCACACGCACTTACGAATTGGGCTATAAATCATTCAATACCAATACGCGTTGACACCCATAGGACACATAGAACCCGATCGATCACCGGGAACCTTTACGACTTTCCCTCGATCATGACGCAGGGCAAACGAAATCAACGTAGTATACACGAGTAGTACTCCACACATTTTCGAGTGAAATTGCGAGCTGCAATCAAAGCTGAACTGAAACAAAAGTCGGGCGTGATTATCAGTTTAAAGAGAACCCGTTGTTAATGCGAGTCCAACGAATCTCCATCTCGATCCGAATGGGAAAGCACTTAACGCGCTTGTCACGCACATGTAATGCGAAGAACACACCGTTGTGCTACGTGAGCCGGTAGAAGAGGCAGGGCACTAAATGTCTGTATGGAAAATGCCCAACTGGATGCTGGGCAACTGAAAAGTATGCATATAGTATATATATGTGCATATGTGCAGAGAAAGTCATGTCCACAAATAATTACTACATTTCGGCTGCCTAAGAAGACGCAACCGAAAACAAGGCGATAAAAGCAGATTTTTACTTGTTGTTTTTGAAGCGTTGTCCAGAAAATTTCTTTGCACATTTCCGAGGAATGGCCAAGCATGAAATTCGTATGGAAATAAAAATCAGCCAGTGGTCAAGGCTTGTTATTTTTATTTCTCTCTTGTTTTGTATGTCTGCCCCTCGTTTTTTTGCTTTTCAATTAAAGTCTAAGCAAAAGCTGAGCAATTGCCAAACGGAAACCGAACGGAAAGTGTCAACACGGTGGGGAAAAAAAAGAAATAAAACCGGGAGGGGAAAGGTGGATATCTGAGGCGTGACAGGAAGTTGTAGATGCCGCAGCAGCAACAGCGGCAGCAGCAACTCATTAGAACTAATTGCAGGGGTCAAAAGGGGGGTCAAACGGGGTATTGAGCGGTAAGGCAGTTGCTTTTCCCGACATCCAACAGGTGAAAGGCCGTCAGAGATGTTGGCCTTTTTGCTTTTGTTTTGGCTGCCGCTTTCTTGCCGCCGCTGCAGTTGTTTGTCGAAACTTAATTGTAACTGCCAAATAATTCGTGGCGGCCACAGAAAGAGATTATCATTATTATTACTATTACTCTCTTTCTATTGTTATTAACTGTCGAAAGGAAAAGGGAGTGGATGCAGCAGCTTGCCGTCTGCCAGTTCCATGTTGCAAGCAGCAGGTTGCTGGTTGCATGCTGCCGCTTTTCATCGACATCGCTAAACAAGATCTTTGTCTGGCAGGTCGGGAAACTCCTCCATTATCGAGATAAAAGCCCGGGTATTTGGGTCTGGGTCTGAACTTAACCACCGATAATTGTCGTTAATCGGCGGAATGGCTGGGATGTCAAATTGCCAGCGGATGTGGGCTGAATGCACATATTTCTATCAATGCTTTTCAATCCAATTCAATGTCTGCCGGCTGTTGGTTTGGCTTTATTCGTTTAGCCAAACGATTTAAAGTATGATCGCTTTTTGTTATGAATTGAGAAATCCTCACCCTTGGAGTTTTTAATTAACAGCCACAGCTTTTGGTTATTAACAAGCGCTTACAAATCAAACTTCGATGGCTCAATTAGTTTTGGAATCAAAATACATAGTTTTGAACTATGTATCTTAAACAATTTGTTCAGATGACAGCAGATTAAAAATGGCTAAATCGTTTACTTTTGATGACACAATTCGGATAATAGTCTGCTGATAGCTCGATAAGTAATCGATCACTTTTGCCATTTGCGGGCAACTAGTTAAGCTTTTGCCGAGCATATATGTATATCCCATTAAAATCAATCACACAACCCAATTCTATGTCTTGCAATTATCTTTCCATTCGACACACTTTTCCTCAGCCATAATCTCTGCCATAACCAACCAGCTCCCGATTATCGAATGATTTATATCTTTCCCATTCGGATTGCAATTCAAAATTCCGATTCATATTTCCCCATTAGGCGGCGGGCAATTATAAATGTTTTGATTCAAGTAATTGCCACTTGCGTCAGTGGTTCGCAGTAAGTGGGTAACTGAGGCAATTTGGGTTCACATCTCGGCATCACCTCCACCTTTCCCCCTTCCAATCCGCGATCCCCAATCCCCGATCCCCCATTCCCACATTGTCTTCGGGTCGCTGGTAAGTGAGTTGAACTTTGGCGAAGTAAATGATTTATGTGGCAGCTGGGGCAGCTAACAAATAGCTGATTCGCTCCAAATCGAAGTGCATAATGCAAGGCCCGGCGGGGGCAGGCACATAATTTCAATAATAAATTTCTATAATTTTCCCCAGTTTCTTTCGCGCTTTTTGTTTTTGTTTTGGTTTTTGTTTTTTTCGGGCTGCAAGTGAAGCGTAGAATTACGTGAAAAAGTGAAATTATGCGACGGCGGCGGCGGCAGTGAATGTAAATCGCCTCAGATCTCTGGCTTACCAACTCACAAGCTCCACCAACTGGCAGTGGTGCGTGAAAGCAGCAGGCACCACCACCAGCAGCACCACTTCTGCACCGGGAGAAAAAACTGGGCATCTTCTTATTTGATTTTTCCAACTATATAACAACTGCTAGTTATGTTACTATGGAAATTTGCTCAGTGCACCCAAGCCACCAGCAGCACCGCCTCTGCCGATGCGTGTGACCCAATTCGGGAAATTTTCGATTGCAAGTTCAAGTTTTGCTCACTTTATTTATATGTATGTACATTTGTATGTACATATGTACTTAAACTTGAGTCTCGTCTCGCCTTGCATTCTGCTGCTTCTGCCACGTTCATTACTTGTCAGGCTGTTCACGTCGCGAATCGGACATTGTTTTTTGAGAAAGGGGAAGACACTCCCCACTTTCTTCAACTTTCGCACGGAATTCACTTAATTCGCTTTTTGGCAACTCCTCAAGTTCGATTTCTGAATGATATTTAAGACTTCCGAATTATTATCCCGTCAGTTTTCACCTTTAGATACTCTAATCTTATCATTTCAAAGAATCTTACAATTAATATAAATTTTGTTTTCCGTTGCTGCAGCTGCATGTGAAGACATCCCGCATAATGATGACGATGACAGCAGCCTCGGCTTCGATATCCACATCCGCTTCGCTGACCAACTCGGCGTCGACGGACTGCAGCAGCAGCATGCAGGGATCGACGACCAGTTCGGCGTCCAGCGATGTGATGACCTTGACGACGACGGCGGCCTCCTCGTGGTGCGCCATACCGGCGAGCTCACGCCTCCGCGTTTTGCGACTGGTGAGGCCGCATCAGAGGCGACTCCTAGTCGGCGGACCAGAAAGGGGCAGCACCTACGGATTCACGGTGCGCGGAGGACGGGAACACGGCACCGGATTCTTTGTCTCCCATGTGGAGCACGGCGGCGAGGCACAGCTGAAGGGTCTGCGGGTAAGTAGTGGGTCACTAAGTCACTGGGGCGCCAGTGGGTCAACCGAAAATTCCGATCACGTAGCACTACGTGACGGATTCCAGGGCGAGGTCTTCCATTCACGCATTGCTTTCTCCCGCAGATTGGCGACCAGATCTTGCGGATCAATGGCTTTCGTCTGGACGACGCCGTGCACAAGGAGTTCATCCAACTGGTGGCTGGTCAGGATCGGGTGACCCTGAAAGTGCGTGGTGTGGGAATGCTGCCTGTGAGGGAGTAAGGGCAATTGATCTTTAAACAATGCAAATTAGTCTTATTAAGTATACAACTTCTTAGCTTACCAGAGGAACGCTTATCCTGGAGCGTGGTGAAGTTGCCCAGCGTAAGCGGCACTCCCTCGGAGAGTTCCTTCAAGGGCGAAAGGCGCGGCGCCAGCCGGGACATCAGTGTGGTCCTCCATGTGGCGCCCAGGACGAAGCTGGGACTGGGGATTTGCAAGGGACCCGAGTGGAAGCCCGGCATCTTCGTGCAGTTTACAAAGGATCGGAGTGTGGCCCGGGAGGCGGGATTACGGCCGGGTGACCAGATCCTCAGCGTCAACAGTATCGACTTCTCGGACGTCCTCTTTAGCGAGGCCGTGGCCGTGATGAAGAGCAGCAGCAAGCTGGACATGGTGGTGCGCACGGCGGCCGGATGTGACCTCTTCCCGGGTGAATCCAGTGGCTACAATAGCTCTGCCAGTTCGGTGACGGGAGATCAAAGCCCTTGTTGGGCGGACGCCAAATCCAAGCGATTGACGGCGGTCAGGGAGGAGTCCGGAGCAGGTGGAGGAGGCTGTGGCTTAAGCTCAGGACCTGGGGCAGGTAGTCCAAATTGGTCGCAGGGCGTCGAGGTGCACAAGCAGATGAACAAGACCATCATAAAGTTGACGGAGAATGGGACTTCTATAAACAACACATATATAGCCAGTTCCGGTAGCAGTTCCGTTTCGGGATCCGGATCCACTGCCAGCGGAACTTCCGGCCGCAGTCAGCAGTCACAATCGAATCCATCTAATCCCTCCCGCAATTCAACCACCATGAAGCGCAGCCATCTGAGGCCAGTTAATTCCGCTGGTTCCGGTATAGGATTAACAAGCGGATCTGCTGGATCTTCGGGATCAGGATCAAGATCAGGAGGGGTCATCGCTGCACCTGCTCCACCGCCGCCGGCCATGAATGAAGGAGCCAATGCCAGTGGCTCAGTGGGCAGCAGCCTCTCCAGTGCCATAACCGAGGAGCTCAAGAAGCGCAAAGAGGTTGGTACTGCGCTTTGAAAAAATGTTCTTAAACTTATGTTAAGTAACTTTTGTTTTGAATCTCTTGAAAATATCGCACTAAAGTAATGCGCGATTTTTTAAGTGCACAATGAGAGATTGCTCCACCAGCAACTAATTGGAATCATTGCAGAAGCAGCAGCAGCAGCAGCATCAGCAGCGCCACAATCGAGATAGAGATCGGGATGGAAATGGAAACGTGGATCGTCAGCTGACGGGCCACAATGGAAATGGAGGGCACCGCAGCTGCGGCGGCCAAGTGTCGCATCGCCAGCGGGCGAATGTTGCTAGCGTGGCTGCAACACTGCAGGGCAGCGAACGCATTAGCAATTCGGCGGGCGGCGGAGGAGCAGGTGGGGCAGGTGCTTCGAATGGAGCTGGAGGAGATCAGCACACGGCGCTGATGGACGAATTCAAGCGGGCGCACCAGCGAATGTTCAGAAACGGGTTCCATGAGAGCGAGCACAAGGTGAGCAAGCAGCAACATCCAAAACGCAGCAGCCACATCGCCAATCCATTGATTGTCGGGTACTCGCAAAGGTCAAGTGAGCCAGCCCCACAGACTGCACTTGTCGTGGGCCAGTGGCTGGAAGCCCCCTCGGGTCCCCCCTTCCATCTGAAGACAACCATTCCCAGCCCATTGTTGATTTGTTGTTGATATTACCCAACCGAGCAGCAACTCAAGTAGCTGGCCACTTATGGAGCTAGCCTTTGAAGGGGGGAGGCTCCATTATAATGAATTGCGGGGACCCCCACTCGGCGATGGCATCTTATCGGCCAAATCGATAAGCGCCGCGACAGCAGACCCTCCAGATTGCATTGGCCATATAACAAAGCTATATGTATGTGGCGGTGATTAGGATCAGTGACTAAATGGTCAATGCGAATTGTTGCACCCATCGGTTGGTTGAATTAGTTGGCCATAAATTGGGAATTGGCTAATTGAGTGTTGATAAGGTGCTCGATAAAAGTTTGGGCTTTCGATGAATTATAACTACTCTACAGAGTACATACAAATCTGCAGTATTAAGTGATTGCATATTTAAACGGCAATTAGAACGAGCAATCACAGTCATCGTAATTTTTATGGATGACGGGACACTTGCAGTTCTGCGAAAATCAATCAAATATTTGCGTTTGCCCAATGGCACTCCAATTGTTATCGATGGCTCTTCAGCGGACATGGTGAGCTGCGATTCCTGGCCAATTTCGGACAGAGTTCCGCACTCAGCCAAATGGGCAAATGACTCACGGTGCGGGTGACAAGCAAACGAGAGAGCATGTTAGAGAAACCCAAACAAAATCGGGCAAACAAATGGCCAAGAGCAAACAGGTGGGGTGAATGGGTATATTTTGGGCCTGACTGTTCAGTGACTACCCCTCAATGGCCTTATCTAATCGACGAGACGTCGGCCGATGAACGATGAACCAAACTGCGCCGCCGAAGTTGTCCAGTCTTGGCAAGAGCTCGCTGGCGGATAGATCGCTTTACGGCCGGGAAATGAGTTTGCTGCGCGTGAAAAACGGTGGATCGGGTGGTGGGGGTGAGGGGTCAGGTGTCATGCCCACCATGCGACCAGTTAGCATGGGCCGTCCCCTGGTGACCATGTCCACCTACGAGGTATTTTCAGGGAACAATATTTACCTGTAGTTGTTGATCGACTGCTAATCTGCGTTTTTTCCCTTGCCATTTTTTTTGCAGGAGCGCGGCGAAACGCTGAAACGCACCTCGATTATGCCCGATGAGAGCTGTTATCGGAATAGTATCAACAGTACCAACAGCAATGCCTTCAACAGGAACAGGAGCAACAGCAATACAAACAACACGGGCAACTTCAGTAACAACAATCGCCTGCAGCCCCAGAACGGAGTCAATCTGGCGAATGGCAATGGGTCGCCGGAACTGCCGCCACCGGTAAGCGAATGATCCGTGTCCGAAATGAAACTCCATAGGCCAGAAGATCTAAGTCCTAAGATTAAGCCAGTCTTGCAGCTATCAATAAAACTACCTCACACCAAAATCGAAATGCAAATGTACAACGTCTTTATCGAAATCTCTTAGTTTTTCTTTGGTGGTCCGCCTCAACTGGCTATAAATGTTGACTAGATTTTTTGGCAAGGCCTGGTAGCATTTCTCCATTCAACACATAAAAGTTATCGCATCTGAATGATTTCGTAACTGTTTTGCAGCCACCACAGTTCGCCAATCCGCAGCCAAAGCAGATGCCGCCCCAACACATCAAGCTCATGACCGGAAACGCAGCGGCGAACGGAAGCGGAAGTGCAAATGGGCTGGGCAACGGCAGCTTGGCCAAGGTCAAGCAACCCATGTCGCCCATGCGCAGTGCCAGCATAAGTGTGGGCGGATTCCGACCACCAGCCACGCCCCAGCCCGACTACGATGCCGTCCAGATAAGATCCCCGCAAGGAAGCGAATCGGTATCTGGGCGAGATGTGGCCACCAGTCAGCAGCAGCGGCGTACCCTGCGGCTGGGCACAGTGACCATTGGGGAGTACGGGGATCAGAGGACGACGGGGAAGCGGGAAACACTGCGCAAAACGAATGGAGAGCCCGCTTCCAATGGGATCCTGAAGAACGGCAGCAATCGGAGCAGCGCCAGCTTTAATCACGGCTCCAACCAACAGACGGAAAAGTCCATCAAGTTCGGCAACTGATTGGGGTCTTCTCGACACTACTTTTGTGCAATACGCTCGATGATTTTGAGAGGAAATCAACTAAGAGAGTACAAAAATCGGACGTGCAGCTATTTTCCATATCAACCATATCCATTACCTTATACCACTTTTTTTTGTTTACATCTAATTTGTATTATATTTGATTACGATTTGTTGGAAATATTGTGTCACTAGTTGCTATTATTTAACGAATACTGTAAATAAGCCACGCGCAAGAGTGTGTGTTTCCAATAAAGCATATACATATGTACCTTATATACAAAATAGTGTCTCTACACATAAACAAAAGCAAAACTGATAAGAAAATGAAAATATTTAGCTGCTTGCGTCAGCTGGCAAACAGCGTCGGCCAAATCCCAATTACATTAGAGCCGTAAAGATATCGCCTCAAGTGATAGTGATAGGGATTGATATGAACGAGAATAAGTCTCCGAAGACACTTTTAATTAAGTGGGGACCCACCCAAACCACAAGGAAATGGGGAGGAATGGCAACATAATCTTGTTTCTTTTTTGCTAAACAATTGCAGAATGTTTTCGATAGCAATAAAAATAGTTGTCCAAAACTGAAATGCCATGTCTCGTTAAATTCTTAACTAAATTCCCTATCCAGCTATGCTGAGACCTGGAAGATTCAAGAGGATTCCATTTTTTTGGCAAATTTTTATAAAACGTACATAAAGGATGGTGAGTATTCCCTCAAAGTATCATTGTCAACCCTCGCTTAACCCTAATCCTCAACAGGTCTGCATGGCGGCAAGATGAGCACGTTGGCCAGGTCCAATGCCTCGCTCTACGGATCAATCAAATTTAGTTGTTATTTTGTAATTTAAATAAAAGCAATTCAAATATTATGATTTCTTGTTTCTTGTATAAAATAAACGAATACAATTGAATTCGCGTGCCCAGCACAAGTTTCAATTTATTGCCTATGCTGTCGGCGTTCCCGATCCCTGTGCTCCCTCAGAATCGGCACGATGCGGCGCAGCTTCTTCGTCGGATGGCGATTAATGTACCTCAAGGCCTCCTTGCAGTGCAGCTGAACCATCACCTCTTCACGGCGTAACACGGGGAAATGGCCAGTGGTTTGGCCGGCAAATGCAAGGATCAGGAGGGACAACGGCACAGTAACAATGCCCACCCAGTAGCTCTCG
Organism: Drosophila sechellia; assembly: GCF_004382195.2. Classification (NCBI taxonomy): domain Eukaryota; kingdom Metazoa; phylum Arthropoda; class Insecta; order Diptera; family Drosophilidae; genus Drosophila; species Drosophila sechellia. Next base: position 5,795,236 of record NC_045954.1, read on the forward strand.
TAGTTTTCATAGTTGGACTCCGATACGTGGCCAGTGCCGATTATGAAGATCCTCAATAGGACGACACACATATTATCCACTGACTTCCAAATCACATTGACAAACCCCAAAAGCTGGTACGACACTATCACTTCGTATATCCGCTTGATCACTGCCGGACTATTTTGAAGTAGCCGTGGAACGAAGTAATTGCCCCATATAAGATCCATCGCAGCAAGACCCACGATTAGCGAGGGTAGCTTCGGTGCCGGAGCATTGGAACTTCTGGAATACAACGCCAGGAACTTGATCACGTGGAGTAATCCAGCCAAGAAAACGCATTTCAAGTTGGTCATAATCACACCAAATTATTTCAATAAAGTTTTGATTTTGTAATTTCAGAGTATTTGACTTAAAATGAAAACATTAGTGATAGCTGTAAAAACTATGCTTTGGACACATTTCAAAAAGCTAACTTGAGTCGAGTTTCCCGACTATCAAATACCCGTTACTCAGCTAGTGTGAAAGAATAATAGAATAATAGACTCACAAATGTACCCCAGACTCCTAGGGATTATAACTCAGCCCGTATATGTAGAAAAACTACTTGGCCAACATTTTGCAAAAAAAAAAAAAAATATGCCATGTTGCTGAGTAACTCTCTCTTAATTGATTGAGTTGCATGAAATGTAAAAGTGGGCGGCGGTGGCGTTGTTACCCGACTAATTCACTGGAAAAAATCCGGGCAAACGGGAAAACTTATTTTCCTATCAATAAAAAGTGTTTTGAATTGAATTTCTTTCAGTGCAGTCATAATTACACAACCAACATATGTGTCGCGGGGGCTTTACGGATGGACTGGCGGGAGTAGGTGGGGGATGAGGCTACCGATTGACCAACTAACTGAGTAAACCAAGTAAACCGAGTTTCCTTCCTCATTGTTGCGACAGAATGACGGCAACATTTGTTGACAGCAACAAGTTGCAGATTTCGCCTATGTTGTTACTGTTACAGTTTTATGGCTATTTGTTGTTGTCATTACCATTACGATCAATACGCTACACTGTCGGAAAAAATTTGGGCGGCTCTCGCGATATAAAAAAGGCATTCGATAACATTTTAGTTTTCATAAAGTTGAACAAGTGAACTACTCAGATCTTAAACAAAATTTTAAACACTCTTATTAAATTTATATTATTTTAGTAATATATTTTCGTTGTTAAACGTTTGCATTTTATCAACGTAATAATCACACATAACTATGCAGCGGCTCCACGAGTCGCTTACCCCCGATTGCCCCCTGAAAACCTGAGCTCAACTGAAACCCAAACTAAAGCCAAAACGATCGTGGCTCAATGTCCAAAGCGGCGACTCTCGTGGTCGGGTTAAACCAATAAAATCGTTGCGCAGACGCAGCTATTCAGTTGAATTTTGGACTCGAGAGACTTCGGATCGAAGCTCAACCTGGGATTTGGAAGTTTTCACCTTGTTATAAAACCACACAGTTGGGCACTTTCCCCCTTCTCCATACAATTCACATACAAACGGCAATGCTGCAACCTCAGAAGATGCATATTCTGCTGCTGCTCTTGGCCATGATGCACTGCATCTGTGCGGTGCCCTTAGCTCCTGCCACGCCCGATGGCGCCACGCCCATCGACGCCCGCGTCTCCGCCGCCGACTTCGGCGCCCAGGATGCCTTCGATGCCGCCGATAGCTCCGCGGAATCCACCCACGCGCAGGCCAGCGAGTCCGGGTTCAAGGTGAGTAACCTGGGCATACTTTAAAAATCCGAAAGTGACTATCCTTATTTTCCGGCAGATCTCTCTCCTGCCGACTCCGGCTAAAACGGCGGAATCGGTGAATCTGGAGCAGGAGGCCATTCCCTCGAAGGTGCTGAGCGTGTACGACAACAGCCAAAAGAAGCTGGCCGATTTGGCGCAGGTAAGTGATGTGACCCATATATAGCCCCCAAAGCCCGGAGTCACTAGGACCCACTTTCGATTTCAGCCCGTTCCCATTTTGGACTCCATCAGTGAGCACGAGAAGTACGGCAACAACGGCGACATGTTCGACGGCATCTCGCGATCCATTGTTAACGGCTACGAGGCCTTTTCCAACCTGCTCAACACCTTTATTCAGGTGAGAGGGAGTGCCGAAATTGCGGCCTTTGTGTTTGATGTGTTTGTTTGCCCTGTCTCTTGGTCAATTCATTCGCACACACGTTGCGTAATGGTCCCAGCGATGCACCGGCTCAGCAGCCAAACAAAATTTAAATAAGACGTTATGCATGCGAACGAAAGAGCGCTATTAACTTACGGCCTTAGCAGTCAGTATACTGCAAGTCCTTGAGTCTTGGCTATTTTCAAGTCAGATTGACAGTACCACGACCCGCTGGCACTGCTTATGCAATTAGTCGCGTCGTGTGCTTCGCTTTGGGCAAGGTCAGTTCCAGCTCCAGCTTTCCCTCTCCTGACCACTCTCTTCCCCCCATTTCTCTCTTGCAGAAGCCCAAAGAGTTGGCGCGCAGCGTGACGAAGGGGATCACGGCTCAATTGGATATCATAGGAGGCAAATTGGTGGGCCTTTGATGGCTTGTAATTTAAATAAATACTTTAATTTATTTGTAACTTAACACGAACATGTTGTGTAGGAATGCATTTCGATATAAATATTTGTATGTATGAATAAAATAATCATACGCATATTAGTCATGTAATATTTGCTTTAACTATTTGCTCCCACCTCCTCCACTTCGTCTTCTCTTCTCGCTTTCCTCACGCTTTTCGGGCAGTTGCGGTTTCTGCTATTTCGAATACTACAGAGTTCCATAAAGTAACATAAGTATTGTATAATTATGTATAAATATATAGTTGATATATTGGTTTAATTGAAGGGTTACGAGCATAAGCATATCCAGGTCCAAGGATCCCGACTCGCACTAGCTGTATATACTCGTATGTCAGGTACTCTTGCAGCTAAGCAGCCAGCCTGATAAGTATGGAACGCAATATACCCTGTTCTAGGTGCGTTTCGGGCCTTGGGCCTTATACTATACTACTAGAGAGCACATCACAATATGGATACACCGCTAACTAAATATGTGATTGTTTCACCGGCAGCATTATGCCATGTTCACACTGCGTCCAGTGCGAATCTGCCATCTTGCTGCCAGTTCAATTTTGTTCGACTTGTCTTCGCCTACAGATTACAAACAAAAAAACAAAAAAATACACTTTGAATTAAATTAATTTTTGGCACATTTCGCAGAATAAATTAGAAACTAAAAGAGTTAACAAAAGGAATAGAGATAGCGACAGGGAGTTCGGGGGGCCGACCCCAACCCCCCAATTTAGAAGTCCGCCTACCACCGTCACAGGCGCGTTCAATCCTCCCAACTGCTGGTGCGGGTCTGAGGATCGATCGACGGGGAGTACGACTTGTAGGTGTCCGAGGCTCGCTTGTGCTTCACCGTGCAGAACAGCAGCATCGAGGTGATCAGCCCGAACAGCTGGACGAAGGCAATGCCCAGTCCCACCGCGCCCACCACGTTCAACTGGCCAGTGAACCAGCTCTGCAGCGAGTGGGCACAGCCCTTGTCCCACCACAGCGACGGGTTCTCAGATCTAGAGGTGGCGAAATAACGGTATAGTGGCTAGCTTCTCGAAATGGTGTAACAAATAGTCACCTGCCGCAGTCCGGACGCATCATTCCGTCGCCGGATCCTTCGGTGAGTACCTGGCGCTGGTCGTAGAGGGTCCTGCAGCAGGACTCGGGCACCCAGCGCCTGCCTGGCCACGACTGGATGTCATACCAATCCTCGTAGGAGGAGACGCCGCAGCACTCGAACTGCCAAAAGGGATCACGTTTCAATGAGCACGTGGAACTGGGCAACAAGCGAAAGGCACACTCACCGACTGCTGCACGCTGTCCCAAATGGAGGCCACCGAAGGCGCCACCAGAGATCCCCGATCGCTGCTGTTGTAGTGCCGCTCGATCCCGAAGCGCAGCTCGTTGGCCAAAGTCCGTCCCAGTCCGCCGCGGAAGAGAAAGGCGATGGAGCCAACCAGGAACTCGCTCATGAACAGCATTACAATCAGCATGAAGTACTGCGGGTAGATTTGATATTGAATGGCTTTGCACAGAAAGAAAATGGTACATAGATCACTAATTCGACATATGTATATGTATGCCATGAGCTGAATCCTCTCCCTTGACCCTGATTTACCCCCGATTTACTCACCAATACCAGGAGACAGCGGGACTGCACCCAGGCGCCGCAGCAGCCAAAGAAGCTGACCACAAACCCGGTGCCCCCGATGCCCATGAAGATGGTGTCCGCACTCAGACCGGCGTGCTGGGGCAGCAAAGTGGCGTATCCCGCGTAGCTCAGTCGCAACCAGAGTCCCGCTCCTAAAAACGCACAGCTACACAGCTGCAATGGGTCAGGTTGGAAATTGGAAATTAGAAATTAGAAAGGCACTGATTACCCAGCAGAATGCTCGAAAAGTGAGAGGGAGCTGCATACCTAAAGGACTCAAAAAGCTTAATACGTGATATAAATCAACGAGTCAATTGTCCCGGCCAGTGTCACTTGGACACAGACCTTGATTAATTGCCATTTGCTGCAGGATCTATATTTCAGATAATTCCCCCGATTGACGGCCGAATGGAGAGCCTTCGATTGCAAACTGTTGCATGTTTACAACGGCTGACATCTGACATTTTCAGGGAGGAGTTCGGGGGAACCTCAGTGGCAAGCAAAAACAAAAGCGGACGGAAGCTGCAGCTGCAGCTCCAGAAAGCTAAGGGCAAACACGCCGCCAAAGTCTGCGTCGAGCTGGAAACTGAAACTGAGCTGAAATTGAACTGAAACTGAACTGAAAGCAAAGCCAAAAGCAAACGCAAAAGTCAATGACAGGCGCTCAGACAATGCAACATGCTGTCACAAAGACACTTCCGCCGCAGACGACGGCAAAGTTGTGGCTCTGATTAGCCGCCCTACCTACTGATTTTGATTTTGCCTGCGATTCTGATGCCGCATATCCGTTCTCTGGGTGAAATGTGTATCTCTCCAGAAATGTTTACTTGGCAACAAATTTAAAATTACCATGTTTTCTAAATGCGCCATAGAGGTGCGTATTTTAAGCCCACTTATTAGTAGTTAGTAGGATATTTTAGTTAAATAACTTGCCCATAGAATGATGTTGAGCCAGCAGAATGTGCGGCGTATGCAAGTGTAGCCGGCATTGCCCATCGCGGGATCTGAAACGAAAACAATCCATCAGATAGAGCTCAAAACCTTTAAGAGTCCTTAATATTTAGTGCAATTTCATTTTAAAAAGTAAATAAATCCTGTGAGAAAACAAGGCCTTGCATCCATTAAACATCCAATTTGAAGCAGCAATTGCAGGTCTGTGCGTTTATATATCAAATATAGTTTTCTGTTATTATTATGTGTATTATAACTATGTTTTTTCATTGGCATTTCCTTTGTCAGCGCCATGTAACTGGAGTAGCTCCACATGTGTGTGTGTGGCAGCGGGGGCGATTGTTTAGGCAATTGCAGCTGCAACTGCTGCACAAATGCAGTAATCCACAAATGTCCACACATGGGTAGGCACTCGCTTATGCAAATATTTTGTTTGATTGAATGAAAACAATAACTAAATAAAAAAAAATAACAAAATTAACAACAGCAGCGACCGCAATGACCATGGTCAACGAAGCAGATGAGCAAATAAATGGGTGTCCTCATCTGTATATTTAAACTATGGGTGGCAAAAAGCATTCAGGGCCGTACATTTGTCAATCAACTTTCATAGATTTAAAAGAAATTATAATAACATATAAACACCATGTAACCATTTGTATATACTAGTATTTAAAAAATCTATGTATCTGGAACATTGCGAATGTGCAGAGAACCAAGAGTCAAATTGCCAAAAAACCACCATTCTTCTCGACTTTCATGGGAAAGAAGCAAAAGTTTTTGAATTGGTTTCATGCTAATGATCACATGTTTTGTTGCAATCAAGCCCATGGATCTGGGAAAATTCGTGTTGACCAAAAAAAAAAAAAAAGGTTGCGTGTGAACCAGCAATGAAAACCATATAAAAGAAGAAAAAAATGTTTATTTTGAAATGCACTGCTAGGCAATAAGGGTTCGAAAAATATTGGCCAGGATCAAGTAAAGTTGATATATATATATATAAATAAATCTTTGAATAAATTATTTTATACTTTAATATATTGAGCTGTCATCGTCCGACTTGCAAGAGCCTTGCTAATAGATCTGAACTTTAAGGTTCTGAGGAGCACGTGCCTCCTAATCACGATCCTCCCACTATCTCTCGGATTCAGATTCGGACTCAGATTCACATTCAGATTCACATTCGGAGGGGTTTGGAATGTCCGCTCGAGGGTCGGGTCGAGCTATCCAGCATATAATTGGAATAACTATCATCCGCGATGAGGATCGTCCGCCCCCTGACACCCCACCCCCGCGAACATAATAATAATAATGAAATAGTGCAAATAATAAGAGACACTGGGCGGGGTAATGGGTCTGGCCTGTCCAGGGCTGTCCAGTTTTCAGCTTTTCAGTTTTTCAGCTCGGTTCCACTGCGACTGCGATTACCATTCCCAGTTGCCCGTTCACAGTTCCCAGTTTCCAGTTCGTCGTCTCCAAGTGCGAACAATTGCCCAAGGCACACACAAGCAGCAACTGTCGCTCGCTTATTTTCCAATTTAACTCAATAACGCGGACTGGCTTAATGGCATTTGACGCTGAAAATTTGCGATTTACCCACCCACCATACCCAACCCTCCGCACATACCCTATATGCCACATACCCTACATGCCCCATACCCTACACACTGCACACTATCCACCGTGCTCTGGGCATTTATCATAATTCGAGTAGCTGGATCTGGGATGCTGCGGATGTGGATGTGGATGGGGATGGGGATGGGGACTTGGATGTGGCGGAGTGATTTATGCCAGGGAAATGCTGCCATCTCAAATTGTTTTCGTTTAGCCGAAAACTTTGCGAATCGTCGCAGTAATGGGTTAAGTCGATTAGCTTTTCATATTTTCCACTCGCCTATTAACTTGCTTGCATTCGATGTTTTGGAATATGATATTTTTCAAACTATCCAATACTTTGTGGGAGAAACCCAGTAAAGTGTGGAAATAATTCCGAAGACATTACTTTGCAAAAGGAAATAAAAGTCCTTCAATACAAAAATCTTAGAAAATTTCCAAGCTAGGTGGGTGATATTATATCATATCACGTAATATTATATATAATATATTTTCGAAGAAGAGATGACTTCAAGTTCCCACACTATAGTGAGACTGAATGCGATGAAAGATATGTGTCACATTTCATAATATCGAAAACAGAGATCACAAAGATCAGGGGAGCAAGTTACGGGGAGATTACTGTAGCAGGCGGTAAAAACCTGTAGGTAAAATTGCAACAACAACAACGACGACTTTAGCAACAAGATCAGTCGCTCTGAAAAAGATTTTCACCATCTGACCGTTGGAGACCCCCCCCCCCCCCCCCCCCCCCCTTGTTCTGTTGTTGTTGTTATTGCTCTTTCAAAGTGTCGTCCACGAAAAGTTTTCTCTTTTTCTTGTTGTTGTAAGTTACAACAGTGTTGTTGCCGCTGCCTTTCTGGCCGATCGGCCAATCTATGTGTTTATACTTTGTTTGTGCCCCATTGCCGCATTTCTTTTCAGTTGCAAATTACTTCAAGTTGCTGTTCGTTGTTTGCTTTCAATCTGGTTTTTGTGGTTGTTGCTGCTGTCAATAAACTGCAAAAGTTCGTTGTTATTGTCACAGCATCGTGTTTCTATATGCTATATATGTATGTATTTCAACTGTGTCTATACAAACAGGACATTTACATTGGCTTCAGGACGATTAAACGCTTTTTCCAACGGACTTCGATTCGCACTATAAGCCACAGAATTTAACTCGAAAAAAAATAGGAAAACAAAGAATTAACTGGCGCAGGAATCTCCGATTCGCGTTGCCAAACGTTTCGTTTGGTTCTGCACTTCTAATATCGATTCTGATTTTGATTCTGATTCGGATAGTCGGATCGCTGGCTTGGGATTTCAGATTTTCGGTTCGTTTCGCGTATTCTATGCGCTCGCCGCGGTTGTTTAAAATAAACTGACAATTCTTCGCGTTGTCAGTTAAAAATAGCAAAGAAGCAACGCCGCCGCGCAGCAGCCGAAGGGGCACGAATGTCTAGCCGAAGTGGCTTCGGTTGCAAGTTGTAATGCACAGCGAGAAAAACTTGGCAGGGTATATAATTTTTGCTTACATCAGCATATGTTTCATCTAATAGTTTGATTTATCATAATTTATTATAATTTATAAGAATTAGAGCAGTTTTTTTACAGATACCTTCGATTTTTCTACGTGTACCTACCGTTGACAGTTGCACTATAAGCTCCTCGCTCTCTGAGAGCAACACACTGGGCGAATCGGGGAGTACGTGCGGCCCCAAAAGAGAGCTGAAAAGCGACGCGCGCCGTCTGCATACTTTATGAATGAGATTTATGTTTAGATTTCAGTGTCACGTTTTGATCCACTTTTCGGCCTAATTCATACCAAACAAACAACAACAAAGGCAAAGAGCAAAAAGCAAGAAGAGCACAACAAACGGAGAGATTTCAAATAAATAACGACGGGAAGTGGAAGTGGTCAGCACTCATACGCCGTGTGTGCAGCTGTTGCATCCGACATGACGTCACGGATTACGCTGCGGATTACGGATGGCACTCAGCTGTCTAAGTCAATAGTTATACAGTAATTATAATATAGTATAATATTTGTTATCTGCAGATGGAAAAGCATAGGGCAACAAATGGTTCAATGAACCTTCACTAAGCCAAAACAGTAAAATAATCGGCTTTTTTTTCCTCAAAACAGTGTCTCTTTAAGTTTTGCAGAGTAAAAAACAAAATAAAATTTTTTTTTCTACCAAAACGAACTATTTTGTTCGTAATATATAATATACATATAAAGGTATGTATATTATGCAAATATATTGAATACCAATGTTTCTCCCTTGCTCATATTATTTATGATTATCTGTTTGTAATATTTGCAAACTGCTGAGGATGACAGTTCCAAAGCAGTTTCGTTTCAAATTACATAACCAAAATGCAGTCTTCATAATTAGCTGTTCCATAATGGAGACAGCGAAAAAGAAAATATAGGAAACAAGCAATCCATTGACTTATCGACAGACTTGCCGTTGCGTGATATCAAACTTAGCATAAATGAAAGTCGTGAAAGAAACTTCAACGACCCCGTCCACACAAAACGCGTTTCTAGGAAAATATTTGTGATAAAACGAGCGAACTGTTAAAAATGCATGTATAAATCAACGGTAATCTAACATTATTTAAACATTTACAATATTTTTGTTTTGTAAAAAATTATATTTAAAATCTTCAGCCATTCCATTAATGCAATATTCTTATAACTAAGGCACTGTGAAAAAATAATAGCAAATAAAGTCTTGAAGTTGCTATGGACCATTGTCAAGAATCATGACTTGTGCGCTTGTATACATTTTGTTACGCTCTTTTTTGCGTGAAAAACCCATCAGTGTAGAATTTCTTCACTGTGCACTCAAAAAAAAAAATTGAAGATGACTACGAAACTAAACAATTGAGGCAAGCATAAATGAGCTGTGCTGCGGAAGATGGAATCAATCAATCGATTCACTTGTCCTTTCGCAGCTTCTGGCTGGACAGCTCGATGGCGTCCAGCCAGAGCTTGAGCTCCTCCGGTTTCTCCGGTCGCTGGGCAGTTTCCGGATAGGTCTTCAGCACCTCCAGCACATTGCAGTTGGTGATGTTCTGCTTGGACATGGCCACCGCGCGCACGAATCCGTCCGAAAGGGTAATGAACTGCTGCTCCAGGTAGATGGCCTTGTCGTCCCACCAGATCAGCTTGGTCTGGATCTTGTACGGATGGAAGATGGGTATGGTGCGGCGGTAGCGGACACTGCTGGCTCCCTGGACGGCACCGCCGCGTCGGTTCCGGATGCGCTCGTAGAGTCCGGTGAGGGCGTAGAAGTGGAAGCGGGCAAAGTCCAGTTCGCGCAAATAGCGGGCGTTGTTCATGTGCCGGATGAAGATGTCCACGTCCTGCGAGGTGCACAGACCGTAGATCGTCGTGGTGTCCGTGACCTTGCGCTTCCGCTGGAACAGCCGTCCGGCGAACACCGTGAACACGCATCGGATGAAGTAGTTGACATCCCAGATCACGTACAGGATCAGCAAAACCACCAGCCAAGACATCGCGATATCTGGTTGTGTGTCTGGATTCCCACTGAAATGATGAGGGGCGAAAACTCGTTAGTGGCAGCGAAAGTTGTTACTACATGGAAAGATATTAGGGTCAACCTGATAACTTTTAAGGTGAACTAACATATTATTTGATTTAAATTGGTATGCTCAAAGTGAAGCCATCTTTATTTGTTAACATAGAGGTAGATGGGAAAAGAAAAAAAGTAGTAGAAAAGAATGGAGACCCATTTTTATATATTTAATATTTAAAAAGTAATGAGAAAATCCAAAGATATATCCGTGATTTCTCTACGTGCGTCAGACTTTGGCGCTGATTTACCGAATCGCCAAAGTCCGTCGCCGTGAAAGTCAATTGTATGGGTTGACCCCTTCGCCGAGAATATGGATATACATATACTTACATTTGCAGTCGGTCGTTAAGCTCGGCCAAACACACCAGCAGCTGGGTAAGAGCGGTACCAGCGGGGTGGCGGTACGGGCGGTAAAAGCAGGCGGAGCGGTACGCAGCAACACAACCGTTGGGTAAGGAAGGCCACAGTCGACTGAAGACCAGAGATTGTAGACTGCAGACTGTAGAGTGAAGACTGCCGATTGGCAAGAGCGACGACGACGCAATGCCGAAGCAAAAGAAAGCAATCAGTCGAAAGTTAGTCAACGCCAGCTGTGATTATTATTAATTACTTATGTTTTCAGCTAAATAAATTGAGCAAAAGTATAAATAAAATCAAAACGTATTTTAAAAACAATATACGGGGTTATGCTTCTCCAGTATATACGACAGGAACTTCTTGTTGATTTTGTCTTTATATTTGTAGTATTCGAAAACTTGATGTTTGTCATAGCTAGAAAAAATCTCCTTTAACAACACTGAATGCATGCAGTGAAAAAGCGACAAAGCGATAATACGAAAAAAGGCTGATAACTTGGCAATTTTCGAGTTAAATATAGTAGCATTAAACTAAAAAGTACCATTTATATACTATTACATTTAAACCCCACAGAACAATTTTAACGAGGCGTATACAAAATTTTTTGTCTAGTAATAAGTTTTACAAGCAAAGCTTTAAAGTAAACACTATAATTAACTAGTACAAATAGTTCAGCTTTGTAACTTCTGTAATACCGATTTATATATACTGCTGTGACCCAAGGATTGATGTCACTTTTCGACAGTTATTGCGACCTAACCGCAAAAGAGCGTAGTAGCTAAGTTAAATAGGTCTTTTAGCTACTTTTCTCAAATAGTTATGGTCAACACTGGAATTGACCCCCTCTGTATGCCCGCCTTCGCCCACTTTCGCTTGTTTTTCCACGTATTTCTTGGCTCACCTGTACAGATAATTCCATCTTGCCTAAGCAATCGATTGATTTCGATTCCAAAGACCGTTCGCCGATGTGTGGGAATCTCTGGTGTGGCGTAATAGGCAAATTCACAGGTAAACGCTTACAGCTATAGCTACCCTCCGACCGGTGTAAACACTAGCCATCGAACTGCGATCACCTGGCATTTTTAGATGGCAAATTACCCGAATATACAACATCTCAAAGGGCCACTGCTGAAAGTTCAAGAGGGGGTATACTCACAAGTCCTAAGCAGGTGATTTTGTATTTAAAGACAATATTTACCAATGGGTTTTAGCACGGTTTTATCGTGAATGTAAACAAGATTACCCATAAACCGTGCACCTATAGCTGAATTGGTAGCAAAGTGTAGCCTGCCTTTAGGCGCCAAAGCCCAAGAAAATAAAGCTCATCTTTTTTCACATTAGTTTGTTCATTTACTAAACAATCATTGTACATCATAGCTTACACACTGTGGACTACCAAGGAGTTTTATTTGTATTTTGTTCATTGTTCGGGGGGCGTGGCTGATCTCTGGGTAATTATACAATACATTAGTTAAGGCCATAAGAGGGCGGGTTTTTCTTATTTGTTTTACAGACCCTTACATAGCTTACAATACAAACAATCCACGTTCACACTTAGACATTAAACATTAGCACACTTTAGCACGCACACTCACACACACAAGCACGCGAGACAAAAAAAAAAACATGTATTAATGGGCGTTTCCGTTTCCGGTTGCGCATCCGCTTGTGGCGACTCCAACGATTCCAGTCAGCAGTCGCTGCGTAGATTCTTGCTCGACATATCGTTGTACTCGATCCACTTGGCCAACTCCGGCGGCAGCGAGGGCTTCAGCTTGAGGCAGTGCGCCGTGGTCGCGCTGGCCGTGGCACCCGTGCCCGTCGCTCCACCGCTCGTCGTCCCATGTCCGTTCTCCGCCAGCGACGTGTCCATCGCGGGATTGCTTATGCCACCAGCCGACGGCGACGGAGCAGCCAGCGAGGTCAGCACCGTCGCCCGGAATCCGTTGGAGGAGGTCCTGGGCAGCAGCTCCGACATCACCGCCTCCATGGACACGTCGATCACCCGCTGCCGGCAGATGGCGATGCAGTGCACGAACTTGTCCGACGGACGCACAAAGCGGTGCTCCATGAATAGGGACTGCTCGTCCCAGTAAATAATCTGAAAGGATTATACGATACCTTAAGTATATTTTTCTTATATGTTTTTATTTTGCTTCTGAACAAATAAATCTTAGTATGAATTGGGTGTTTTTTTTTTTGGGTACTTACCCGCGAAATAATGTTGAAACGGTGAAAGGGGCGAATGAAGCGGCGGTAGCGTATGGTGGCCGCCCCCTGGAAAACGGAACCGCCCATTCCCGTGATGGTGCGGTACAGGTTGGTCCGCTCGTAAAAGTCTACGCGGGCGAAGTCCAGCTCGCGGAAATAGCGAGCGTTGTTCATATGGTACAACAATGTGTCCACATCGTTGGTGAGGCAGAGACCTAAAATAGGTGTGAGAAAATATTGAGATATTAAAAGGGGATTACGTTTCATCAACTTGGGTTGGGTATCATCAGTAGCATCTAATGGTCATAGATATTTTTATTGTTTAGCCATAATAACACGACCAATAGCTATACTACAATGGCAACCTGGAACTCTAAAACAAATAATTGCTTTCAACTGGTAAATAAACTTCAACCAACCATTCGAGTTAAGCCAACACTGCGTATGAGTGATAGCCTCTGGAGCCATCTTGATGGCACTCAAACGTAATTAGTCTACTCGTTTCAGGAACAGTGTACTTGTATCTAATTACTTTAAAGCTATTAAGATATGTAAATTTTCTATAAGATATACAAATATATGTAATTCCCCTTTGTTGATTATGAAAGAGGTTCCATGAATTACTATATTATTCTTTCTGTGCTAGACTTATGCAGGAGGCTTCAAGGACAAAGGATCGCGGATAATCGACAAGAAGTACTCACCGTTAACCGTGGTGGTATCCAGGATGTGGCAGCGCCTCTTCACAAACCGGGCGAGCACAACACAGAGGCACATGCGCAGGAAGTAGTGGAGCTCCAGGAGTCCGTAGACCACGATGATGGCCAGCAGGACGCTCAGCGCCAGGTAGCACAGCGGCTCCATTCCGCTGGCGGGTCGGCGGACTGGCAGATTAGCAGGCTGACAGATTGGTGGGCGGACAGGCTGGGGGGCGTGGTCCGTGGGGCTGGGGGCACTGCAAGTGATAAGTGGTATGTGGGGGGTTCATCAAGGCGGCTGACAATCAAATTGTGAAATGATTGCAATCTAATTAGAAGGCGGAAGCAGGAAGCCAGGCAAGTGCTAGACTTAGGGTTAAGGGTGAGACAATCGGGCGTTCGAGGGTTAAGGTTCCGGGGGTGGTTTTCTAAGCGCGGTTCAGGTTCTGGTCCTGACTAAGCTGGCCAAGATGCTGAACGGAATTAGGTCATGTTTTCACCATCAGGTGATTCAGTTGGCCAGCACACACACACACACACACACACACACACACACACACAAACACAAATACACACGCACGCTAACCACAGAAACGAAAATGAAATCGAGGCTATAATTCCATTCTTATTATTATTTAAAATCCTTTAAAAGGCATCCCCGAATCGTTCCTGTGTACCAGACACACACAGACACTGTGGAAAACACTCGCGTGCGACCAGGACAACCCCTAATTTGTTGATTCGTCGCTCGATTCATGGCCAGGACATTCGGACGACGGGACATCAGGCCACCCGGCCCCTTTCGATACTCCGCGCTCTGCCCACCCGTCCCGAATTCATTTTCGATATTTTCCAATAACAGGAAACACCACTAGCACGCGCACCACACACCGCACATTATTAAATTACAGGAAGGCACACGAAACAAAAAAACAAACGAAAAAAAAGTGGCCAGCAAAAAGGTGTTGTTTTATTCAAAAATGCTCAAGACCAAAAACCTAGCCAAAATGCAAAAAAAAACATGCTAGCGAAGCGCCTACCGCAGCGACAACAGCGCACTGAGACTGAATCGCCTTTTTGGCCAAATCCAAATCCGTCCGCTGGCGGAAAGTCCGCCGCAGCTTCAGTCGCCGCCTCCGTCGCGGTCGGAGTCGACGCCTGCGCAGCTCCCGCAGCACTCGACGCTCTCAGCTGACGTCCTCGCAGCTTTCGGCCACAAAAGCTCCGCTGGCTAAGGGTTGAACCTGTTGCCGGTCCCGGTCCCGGTATATTCCACGCAGCAACCCGTGCTGCCCGCTAAAAGTACTGGGTACCATAGAGCACTGGGGTATGAATGATCCACCGGCATCGATGTGATGTGGCAGATGATGGGGAGTTGGTTATGATATACGCAAATATCAGGTGTCTTCCTACCTACTTTCGGTAACTCAGGATGTACATAAATCGTTGGCAATATATTCGACATCTTTAAGATATATTTACATATATTCGACATCAAAAATTAAGTTTCGTTTTTAAAGTGTTTTACATTGGTTATAAAAGGTTCTGACCAGAGAACTGCAGCCCGCCACTGGCACTCTACGTCCACCCGATAAACACTCGGTACTCCTAGGCACCCCTGTGTTTTTTGACACCCTACTTGCGGCAACACAAAATACTCGAGTGTTTTACCAACGTGGTGTTTTTGTTACGAGTAAAAAAACCACCCGAGGCCTGCTGCGCAATAACCGTTTGGGTGAGTGGACGCACAGTCAACGATCGGCCGCACGTCATTTTTTGTACGCGGGCTGCAGTTCTCTGGTCATTTTTTGTACGCCTATAATTTGTATGGGTGGAAGCGTGACGGGTATAAGAAATGAAGGGTAAAAGGGAATACCCAAGATGGACTCAATGTGTGCCACCCGTTTTGAATTATGACCTTGTAATTTTTCACACGTCGCTACTGAATACTCTAATGAAAAATATTCTTACATAAAGTCATTTTTGAAATGAATTTTGTGACATTATGTACATAGATTCGGCTATTAGCATTATTACTATTACTATTATTTTTACTATAATCTATATTTAAATTATTAATAATAATATTTATTATTATTATTATTAATTTATTAATTTTATTATTTATTATTAATAATTAAATTATATATATATATATATATTAATAATATATAATATAATAATATATAATATAATATATATAATTATAATAATATATAAGAATAAGAATAATATATAATATAACGTATTTGACAAAGTCTAGAGCCACGCCGAAAGAATAGTGTGTAAACGTATGGAGTGTAAAACGTATGGAGTTACGCATCTTGTCTGTGACTCGACTATCTACGAGACCACCCGAGTATTTTTGGAAACACCCATGTGTTTAACTGTAATTTGACCGAGTGTGATCGGCACCCGCGACGCAGGGCACCGTATTGATTCGGGTGCGCGCACAACGGGGTGTCTTGTCTGCATGTTCAGATTTATACTGTGTGTTTGTAAGTACCCGCGATGTGCGTGGCGTGTAGCACCCGCACACAAAATTGTAGGGTGTGAGTCGAGTGGCAAAAAATGCCACCCTTGCAGTTCTCTGGTTCTGACCGAAAACAGAGGTATATTACATTACAGCACATCTTTTAAACCGCCAAGCTTTAAAAATGAGCGGTGATGAAGGCGAAATTGGAGGGACTGCACCTACAACTAGGTGTTAATTATTACTTCTCCATAATTAAGCACAGAATATTATAAGTAAATTCAACGCTTGCATATTCCCAATTAACTGTAATTAGGTGGCTGCAATTGCATTTACCTAATATACAAACTTGCAACAAGAAATCCGGTTTCCACTTTGTGCAAAACTATATATATGATTGGCTATCGTTTTTAATAGGATCTTCATCAGTATTCATAACTGTTAAGAAAAGTAGGAAAAGTTATATCTAGCTATCACGTCTTTATGGCCTAATATCTCCAGACTGCACAATGAACTGCACTGCCAAACGAACTCAAAGTTCTTGAGCTAGAAATCAGGTGCTTCCTCTTAGCCGGGCCCAAATGGGCAAATAAACTGAGATCAAGCACCCAGTTCCATGCGAAACCCAAGTGCCAAGAATAATCCCACTTCATATCGTGGCGTCGATCGCTCAGCTGCCGCTGAAGCTCGGGTTACATCTGTCGTGGCCCCCATTAACTCACCCACACCTCGGGACTCCACTCTCGGATGCGCAGAGATGGCCTTTGTTCCGCTGACTCGGGTAGAGTATACTATATACTATACGTAATATACATACATAGGTGGCCCTCTCGACCGGCAACACAAATTAGCTGGCTGTAAACACTAGGAGGGCACACGTTGAGCAAATACGGGAAGTTTGCACCCATAAAAATAAAAACAATGGGGAAAAATAGAAGAAACTATTTAAAAGCCTGCCAAATAGCCAACTCATTCGATCATAGGTGCGCATTGATTTTTCAGTTTTTCTTTATTTTCAGCTCAAACAAATTGAAAAGTCCAAGCGAGTTAAGCTTTAAACTATAAATTTCGTTAGTTTATTTGTTGTTACTGCGGTTGGTTTTGCTGTTGGGCTTTCGATAGGACAAACAAAATTAGACGAAAGTGATTAAGGTCGTAAGTGTTATGTACAAAGTTATGTCGGAACCCAACATTTGTTCCACATCCTCGCCTTATCAAATATATATTCTGTCTCGTTTATAGGTATACAACACAAGTTAGCACAACGAACGTTTCCTTTTGGGGGCGAAGGATCGATTAGAATAGAGGCATACTACAACTACGATTGTGTTTATGTATATATGTGTGTGGTGTGTTGGGTAAATATAACTATAGTTAATTCTCTTATACATCAAGTATTTATATATGTACAGTATGCGTTGCCACTTGGGATAAGGATTAGGCTATGCGTATAGCATGATTAACCGAATAACAAAAAAAAAATGTAACCCAAGAGATATTGTTTAAATCTGAACAGCATTTCGAGCGCCTTCCAGGGTATATAGACTAAAGTCTATAAAGCGAGCTACCCCCTCCCTCCATCCCTTTCTCTTTCCACTCTCCATCTCCGTCTCGCTCTGTTCCCTGCACTCCTGTTCGAAGTTCTCTAGTGCTGGAGTGGATGGTCCACATTGATTAATAAGGCATACAAAACACACAGAATTCGACTCGCCACTTGGTCAACACATAACTTTCCGCTCTCCGCCGCTCATCTCTTACAAAACTAGTCCTAACCCTAATCTGATCATTGTTGATTTCCAGTTCCTTCGATTCTTTTCCATTCTAAACATTATCTCTATATCAGTTGTATCCTAAACTTTCCGACGAATCACTTTTCCCGAGGTCAATTAGTAGCAGGGCAGCAAAGCCACAAAATACAATCAAACAATCCATCAGCAGCTCCATTCCGAATGTGCTCCATACTTAGCCGACCTACATTCGGCACATGTTCTCGCGGTCGCAGTGGTCGACGCTATTGGCGTAAATGCGACGCAGCGTGGCCAGCGGACAGAGATCCTGGTCCTGCGGGCAGCCGGGCAGGCGCACCACTCGCTCCTGGTGCAGCACCAGGACTTGCGGCTTCCCCTTATCGCAGCTGCAGAAGAGGATTGGCCATTAGATGACTTACATTTAGCGTAAGTTGTGCTTAATAATTTACTCGTAACGTAGGAAGGCCAAGTTGGTCGCGAACGCGTCAATCTGGCTTGTGCGCCAAAGACGCTCGCTGGCAAAGTGTTTGTGCGTCAGCGGCTTCTTGTCCCGGGCCAATCCCAGGTGGGCCAGCAATTTGAGAAGCGTACCCGAGTGCGTGAAGTACAGCGTGGCGTTGGCCCGTCGCGGCCGTGTCTCCTCAGAGGAACTGCAACATACATGTTGATTATATTACAAAAAGTTGAAGAGATAATTAAATCCAGATATTTTTAATCTGGAAGATTAGTTGAGAACGAATAGTTCATTAGACTATGCATATATAAGAAACCAGATTCGACTTGTTTGACTTGTTTGCAGTATAATACACTCACCTAATGGCCGCAAACATATCTGCGATTGCCGGACAGGCAATGCGATGAGTCAGTTCGTAGCCGTAGCCATCGTTCCAATAGTACTCCAGATCCTCGAAGAACTCCAGCGCCTCCAAGGCGGCCACGTCAAAGAAGTTACACCACACGGATTCGTATGAAGATTTGGAGCCGGAGTCGCGACGTGGGCGATGCCAGGCCGTTTCGAAAGCGCACACCGTGTACATAAGCTGAACGTCCTCCGGCTGAAGATCCGTTAGCCGGGTGCTGCTCCGTACCTGCTCCACTGCTGACTGCATCTGCGGCTCTGCTAGGAACCTGCGTGCGTTGACCAAGGTTTCGGGATTCTTATCGACGTCAGTTTTCCACTTTCCACAGCCCTTATAGAACTGCAAAGAGAGATGAATATAAATGTTAATAAATAAATTATCTCTAGGAACACTACTACTAACAAACAATTTTGCTTGGTATTTACTGCCTTCTTATTCTTAACATTCTTGATATATTCTTATAGACAAAAAACCTGTCGTCACGTTTTTCAGATTGTTCTCTACCTGGGGTGGGGCTGTATATGGCCACTGTATTGTCCACGAAGCCCACCGCCAGCTGGGCTTTGTATGGGTGAAAATACAGATACGTGGGGTGACCGATCTTGGGGCCAATGAAACCCTCGTTCGTCCGCAGCACCTTCTGCTGCCGTCCGTCCAGCGAGTAGATCACGATCTTGGAGGCATTCCCGCAGGCCACCGTGTCCTCCAACTGGTGGCTGGTTATGGCCGTCACGTCGGCACCGGCGTCCCACTCGTACACAACATCGAAGGGGTTAATGGGGGACTGGCTCCCACGCAAGTCCGCCACACTGATCCGACCTTCAGTGCAGCCGGAGACCAGCACCAGTCCGTTTCCCCGGAGGCTGGCGTGGAGAATGGGGGCACTGTGGCGTCGATAAGCGGAGATCCCGGCGTCCTGCGGCGGACATCGCTTGTCAAACAGTCGCACACTGCCGTCGTCACAGCCGGCGAGGATCACATCGGAACGCATGTTGGGCAGGTAGGGTGACAGCACCCGGGCGCAGGTTTCGCTGCGACCCAATGGAATATCTGCCAGTTTCAGTTCCCTTTCCACGTCCCAAATGCGGATAAATCGGCAGCCACCGCCGCCTATCACGAGGTGCTGGCTGCATTGCTGCCATGCGGTCACAATGCCTCCCGAGCCAATTGCTCCGCTCGACAATCCCGATGCGTCCGCGCCCTTGCCAATGCTTCCGCCGGAAGCCACGCTGCGCTGACGGTGGTTGTGTTGGTTAACCTGGCCCAGAGCTGTCCAAGCAGTCACCAGTCGGGCCTTGCTCGGGGTATCCTCGGAGGTGCCAGAGCTGGCCGGCGGCGAGGATTGCCAGACGCGCACCACTCCGTCTTCGTGTGCCACCAAGTTGAGCGCCATATCCTGGGCATTGATAAACTCGATGCTGCTAACGCGGGCAAAGGGGGCGGCGGGAAATCCACCTCCTCCACTTGTATGTGCGCCCGACTTTCGCGGAGTGCTGCCGTTAAGCGATGAAGATGATCCGGAACCTGATCCGTAACCGGAACTGTAGCCAGTGAAGTTGCCGCCAACAGACTCGGCGCCGTATGTGCGTACCGAATTGTACTGGAAGTCGTACACCAGAACCTTCTCCCTGTAGGCCACTGCAATCTGCGGCTCGTAAGGCAGCAGCTTCACGATGGAGGGCGTGAACTGCGTCTTCCGGTTCCATACGCACACATCGAAGCCGTACGGATCCATCAGCTCCTGGTGCTTTCGGCCGGCATGTCGGCGCACGAAATCGTTTCTCAGGAAGCGCAACCTCCTGCGTCGCAGCTCCGTTGAGTTTCGGTCCACTGGGAAGCGTTGGCGCCCCTCCTCTGCCGATCCCTCGGCGCTACTGTAGCGCTCCTTGCCTGGCCGCGTGAAATAGGAAATGGCCCAGGGTATGAATTCGGTCAGGACAATAGGCGTGAGGCTGTGTCCCGGCTCCAGGTAATGATTGCTCTCGCTGCCACTGCTCCGCGCCGAATGGGTGCTCTCCCTCGGTCCGCTGGGCAGTCCCAGACCAGCTCCGGCGCCCGCGACTCCTCTGGAGTACGCTGGTCCGCTGTCCGTCTCATCGTTGATGGAGCTGGTGCGCAGCTTGCGCTGCAGAATGGTTTGAGGATCTCCAGCAGCCATGCAGGCTCCACTGCCTGATAGTCGTAGCTTTTGCGCCCAGTGACTGGCGCCCGAGGCAGCTGCTCCGACGGGCGGTGATTCTGCAGTCGCACCAGCTCCTCCTGGTGCGCCGCCACCGCTCAAGTAATTAACTCTTGTATTTGGACTGGGCGGGAGGCTCACACTTAGGCTGCTGCATTTCTCCGAGGCATTGGCCATGGTCGCTTCCTTGGCGGCCATGATGGGACACAGTGCCGTGTCCCTCACATGTTCAACAATCTCCTGGGCAATGGCCGCTACACGAGGAAACGGATCCTGGGCCAGATTGCAGATGCCCAGCCAGAGCTTGGTAAAGATTGAC
Organism: Drosophila sechellia; assembly: GCF_004382195.2. Lineage (NCBI taxonomy): Eukaryota > Metazoa > Arthropoda > Insecta > Diptera > Drosophilidae > Drosophila > Drosophila sechellia. The sequence continues at coordinate 5,816,476 of NC_045954.1, forward strand.
TGGAAGGGTATGCTGTTAGTACCGCCCGCAGCTCCGGCTGCTCCTCTTCCGCCCGAACTGCCAGAGCCACTCTTCGAGCGACCCAAAGGGTTGCTGGATGATCCTGTTCCCGAGCTTGTTGACGCACCACCCATGTTGGATATGGAACTGGAGCTAGCTCCCCTGCGGATGGTCACATGACGCTCCAGGCTGTGCGTGGAAGAAGTCAGATCCCGGGGATCGGGGCACATCACGAATGAGGCGGCGGAGACGTGACCGCGCATGTGCTCAGCCAGATATACTGCCACGAACTGTGACTCGAAGAGCACCACCATCCATTGCAGGGCGGCGGCCAGCTCCATGCGGACCAGCGGCGACATATCCTCGCCCACGGTTTCGAGCATGGTAATGGCAATGATGCGATCGATGTTATTGGCCTGCTCCTCGCTACGATCCGTCACGGAGCTAATAAATGTGCCTAAGGCGAAGACGGCAGCGGCTCTTACTTCCGGAATCGAGTCCCGCAGCAGAACGTACAGCTTCTCGTGCGCCAAGTCGCGTGCTCCCGACCAACGCGCCTTCTCAAAGTTCTGCCACAGCATGCCCAGACAGATGGCTAGCCACTGGCGCAGCAGCCAGCTTCCGTCGTTCAGCTGCTCCAGGCAAATAGACAGTAGGGGACCCTGAAGCGCGCTCGTCTGTCCCAGCAGGAAGTTGTGCACTATGGAGGACAGTACAAAGGCGGACAGTGTACGGTGCTCCTTGGAAACGGAGGTGTCCTGCAGCACGGAGAGGAAGTACTTGTATTCCTTGACCAGATCCACTTGGCAGCTGGGATCCACGGCCAGGATCTTGGCCCAAATGAACACCAAAACGGGTCGCAGTTCGCGCGTAGAACTCTGCAGCAGTTTGAGCACGTATGGAAAGATGCCCACGCCCAGGGCGAGATTAACGGCCCACGGACCAAGATCCAGAAAGCGAGCCAGCAGCTCCAGGGCCCTCAGACGGTGCACCTGCGACAGTAGGACCTGCAGCACAATGGGCAGCTGTTCCGGTGGCGTTCTCGACTCCGATTCGCTGTCCAGCCAAACCTGGAAGGCCGTAAGCTGGTGCTCGAAGAACGGCAGCTGGCGGTACGGCGCATTGTGATCGAGGATCTCCGGCAACTGCTGTAGAGCCAAATCTACCACCAGATCCCAGGCCTTCCACATCGGATGGCGATAGCAAGGCGGTAGGGCGGGCAGGGAAACTGGTGTGCAGTCGTGGCTGCGCAGAATGCGCTCGGCCAACAGGAAATTGCGAAACAGGCTAGCCACCAGCAGATCCTGGCGAAACAGCCGCTGAAAGAGCTCGCGGGGAAGTGTGTTCCATGCTATCGTGTCAGTAATGGCGGTGAAGATCCAGTTGAGCTCACCCATCATAGTGCGGCGGTCGTTGACCTTGCCTGCAATAGAATATAATGGTTATCAGCATTCCCTGGCTGAGTATAGGTATAACCTTACCTGGAATCTTGTCGATTAGTTCGCTCTGAATACGCGGTACCATGCCCAGCTTTTCTTGCATGGCGTACCACTTGAGCGCTATGTTAATGGGTGTTGTCAGACAGCTGGTGAAAAGATCCGCCGGCAACTGGGCATTCATCGGCAGAATTTCGTTTGCAGCACAGGCCGCCAGGTGTATACAGTTCTTGTAACTGACCATCTGGTTGGTTAACTGCACCTGGTTGGCGGCTACATTGGCGGCACCACCAGAGCCGCCCACTAACTGTTGGACACCACCCCTCTGCTGGGCGGCGGCCAGCGCCTTCTCTAGTTCTTCCTCGTGCTGCTTAGCGTATGGCTGAAACGAATTGATGATGATCCCGGCGTTGGAGCAGTCATACACGTAGATGGAGGGCGCTGACATCCAAGTGATAAGCTCGAATATGCTTAGGGGGATGTACTGCGTGAAGGTCTTGTTGAACACCCAGATCTCCCCGTTGGCTGTGGGCTTGGGCACTCCGTGTCCGTTGTAGTGGAAGAGTATGCGCTCCCCCTTGGCGTTCCGGCGTAGGGAGGTGCAGAGCTTCTTAACGTCATCCACGGTGGGATCGTTGCACTTCTTGTACCGGGCCCTTGGCTGCCAGCGTTCGTACTGCATCTGCAGGTTGCTCCCAATGAGTTCCATGGCCTTTGGCGGGGACACCGAGCTGGGATCTATCCAGCACTCAAGCCGTGAGCAAGGTTGGATCTTGACCACGTCCGGCGGATCCACGCCGATGTTGAGGCATAGAACCAGGGCCACACTTGCCGTCTTCATGCGCTCGCGGATGCGCCACGTCTGTCGCTCGTACATCATGGCCTGAATGCGCTCCTTGTGCCGCTTCGTCTGCAGGGAGAGCGGGCATCTGTCGTCGCGGATACGCTCGCCGAAGCATAAGTTCCACACGGGCGGCATGCCCAGGATCTGTATTTCCTTCAGCCGCAGCTTGATAGAGTCGTCCCGGGGCCACTCTTCTCTGATAGTCTGGATCAGCTCCCTCAAAGAACCGAGAGAGGCCAGTTCCTGGCCGTTGGAGGCCTGAATGTCGGATATTTGCTCGATGTGCTTCACGATTGGTACCAGTGACTGGTCCTGCCTCATGTTGCTAATCACCTTACCCAGGTCGTTCAGAGAGTCTTCCTGAGATGGGTCACGGCCGATGGCCACCTGGTTCCCCAAGGCGGCGGATCGACGGTGCTCGATGTGCTCCAGTTGCTCCATTATCAAGATTATGGGATCGTCCCACGGTGCGAATACATATTGCTCGTATCTCGTGCGGATTAGATAGCGCAGGACGGCTTCCTTGCTGGAGGCCACATCCTGATCCCCGACGCTGCCGTTGCTGCTGCCGCTGCTTTCGTCGACTGCGACGCCGACTGCGGCAGTGGCGGACTTAGCGCGAACGGCACTTGTCATGTTCTGCGTGCTTTTTGTTTTCTCGTTTCTCGCTGTATTGCTTTTTTCTTTTTCCGTTTGCCGAGGAGAGGGTGCAGCTCAATGCGAGCGATTTCCCGCAGCGATTACGTCTCGGTCGCGGATTCAAGCAGCTAAAAATCCCCCCGAGGGGACTCTAGCACATAACCCCAAACACTTTTCGCACTTTCCGCACCTCCACCACCGCCAGCGGCTCCTCAGCTCCGCTTCGCGTTTTCCTGCTTTTCTTTCCTCGTTCCTCTTCTCCACGTTTTCCGCCTACGGATCGCGGACCATTTCCCGAATACGGTTAAAAAGAACACAGGGAAAACACGCCGCCGGGCAGGACAAAATAAAAACCGTACAACTATCGTAAGCGATCTCCGAAGGAAGATGGTGCGCATTAACAGGTTTATTTACTTTCGCTTGGGTTTATTTATTTATGTTTAATCGAATTATTTTATACGAAAAGAATTGCGCAGAAAATAGAGCTGGAACAAAAATCGATGACTTTTCGATTGCACGCTGGCAAGCGGTTTACAACATTGATATCGATAACAAGCTAACTGCGAAATGGCCTAGCTGTAATAAATGGCGTTGCCAGATCATTACAAGCTCATTTTTGGCGCACAATTCAAAAGTTGTTTTTGGTTACATTCAAAGGAAAAACTAAAGGACTGCTCACCCGCAAAACAGGATCCTCGTGCAAAGGCGGCGGATATCGAACAGTATGGATGCGATGACGGCCGAACAAGCCCGTAGCGAAGCTTTCCGCACTTTTTAGCGTTCTTTGGGTCGCAGTATACTTAAAGTAGTACCACTCCGGATTGTACAACTCCGGAAGTAGATCCGGAAATCGCCGCTGCATCCGTTCCGCCAGCTCAATCAGCTCATCCTCACCCTCGGCCACCAGTAATTTCTCATCTTCGGTGGCATTCAGATGCATCCAGTGCCATTGGCGCAGCTTTTTCAATTCAGCGGTGCAGATCGGCGGCGTCGTCTGATCCAGTATGCGTTTCTTTATCTCTGATAGCCGATTTTGCGCCTGAAGGATAACGGATTCGCTGGGATTTCGAGTTCCGTGTCGGATGATGGACCAAATTCGAGTCGGATGGCAGCCTTGTAGGGTGAAACGGTTAAAAGAGAAAAATCAGCTGTTTAGTTGACATTTGTCAGCAGTAAGCATCGGTAATGATAAACTAGTAATAGTATAACACCAAATCTAAAGCGATTCTTTGTTTTATGATCAATAAAGAATCCATATGCTTTGATGATTATGAATTGGCACAACACATGTTTGTATTTCAAAGCGGTTGCCCACTGTGGGTGCGTTACACAGAACACAACATAAATACAAACCGGCGTATTTCGGTGGCGTTTCGTCGTAATTGGCGATCGCTCTGTAGGGCGTCTTTGTGGACAGTCTGCCCTCGATATCTGCGCGATTAAGCCGCCGGCACTCCCCCTCTTCAGACAACGTCACGCCCACGAAGAAGTGGAGGAGCAACAAAAACAAACAGTAAAATTGGCTTAGCATCTTTCCTGGCGGTGGAAAAACTTGTCACGAGATTGGAAACGAGGTTTTCCGAAAAACGGGGATAAAACATGAAAAACAGAACGAAATGCCAGCGTAAAACAAATCTAGGAAATAATAAACACGAAAGAATAACAAATTGAGAAGTGTGCTAGTCGCGCAAGGTGGCAAGGCTATCAGTTGATCTGGCAGCCCTAACACATGGTGCAGCCAAAAAAAACCCGTTTCCACCGCCAGTTGGCGGTATTTTTGAATAGCATTTTTGATGGCATCAGTTGAAAGTATTAAGTTGATTACTCATTACAGGATGCTTTAATAACACTATTTTATAATAAATTTAGTTCGATTTGCAGGTGCATAGAGCAGCGCATTGCCACTCAACAAGTGTTCGCTTCGCCCAATCGAGCTTTCTGCCTCAAAAAGCTCTGTTTTAACCGGCCCGGCAAACTAAGCGATTAAAAAAATGTTTAGTCGCACGCCAAACACGCAAAAGGAATAAGCGTTGGCAAGGGAAACATTTTGAATTTCCTGTCCAAGAATAAAACGCGAAACTGAAATAAATACAACTTAAAATTGCAATAAATAATTATCACCTCTGTTTCGTTTCGTGTGGTCGCTCAGTTTTTATTCCTAAGAGTTTCGGTTAAAATTTGTGCTTATCGAGGTTATCCTCGTTGCTTTTTGGCTGCCATATGGCGCCCAAGGAGCCACAATCCGCAAATGTCAATGGTGAAAAAAGGAATAGCTGAAACGCACATGCCAAAAGTTTTGCGCCAAAACTAAAGTTCCAGGTAACCGGTAGCTTGGAGTAATTGTCCATTTGGGAATTTATGGGAGCAGGAACATTGGCAGTGCCTAACTTTGATTTGTGGTAGGAACACACGCTGATGTACTGGAAAATAATCAGGCGGCTGAAAAGTAATTACATTTTCTGTTGGCCACCTTTAATTTTTAGACTATTAGTGCATTTGCACTTTTGAACGAAAAACCTCTTATCACTGCGATACTATCAATTTAACTTATTGGCTTGGCCTGGGAAAATAATAAAAAGGTAGTAAGCATGTGCATGGTAATTTAAGCATTTACAACAGATGCCCAGAGCTCATAAAAGTTATCTTTATGTAAACATGTTTAGCTGTTTATTTATTGGGCCAATTAAATTAGTTGATAACTTGAAAGCACGCCACTTTTCTCGCCGTGTATTCACGCCACCTGTTGGGCGCCCATTTCTTTTTTTTGAGCTTAAAGCGCGTGTTTGGAAACTTTCAATCTATTTTTGTGAGCTAGGATGGCAATCAGCTAACGAAAATCGATCAAATGATGGCTTTTCTTTGTTCGTAGGGTGAGGGTGGCTTGGTTATGTTAAAGGGCGGGCGAATAACCACACTACCCACCGAATTTCGGGCGAGATTCCAACAATCCGCCCATATATGATCGCTTGGGAATTTGTGGACTGTGGACAGGTATCCCATCAATCAGCGAAATCGAAATCGAAACTAGTGTCACAAAGTAATAACACAAAGATGGGCGCAAATGTGGGTGTTTTTGTTCTGTTTTGGGAGGGGGGCCTGGTCTGTGGATGTGCTTTTTGACGGGGGGAGTGCTCTATAATCTCCCTTAATCTCCAACTTATCGGAGTGGGTGGTAAATAATATTTCTGTCCGAAGCCCATTGACAACGACACGATGATCACGCACTGATAATGCCAATGTCAACGGCAATGGCCACTGGATCGCTTGATGGGTTTTCTAGGTTCTGGGTTCCTCTGGGATTGAGGGGCTGGGTGCTTTGGCCATTCATGGGTGGCTTACAGCGTCATACTGGCTGGGGCAGACAGCTGAAAAATGAAACAGAACAGCGATTAGACCGCTTCGTGCGTGGAACGACATGGAGTTAGGGTAACAGGAGAGCGAACCCACCTGCCAGGTAAACAGTCTGTCCAATATGCACCACCAATGAGTGGCAAACTTGCAGATATCCTAGGAAACGGGAAGTACCACATTGGCCCAACTCAACTATCTGCTCCAAATCTGTCGAGGAAGTCTCCGGCTGCGATGTTGCTGAACTTTAATGCTTGACCGACCATCCATAATTCGCCCAGAGAACTGGGAGCGACATCTGGCCCCATATTATTTTATTCGTTTTGGGGCTCTGTAACCAAGTTGGCATTAATTTAATATACACCTCTGGGGTGTCACTTCCATTGGCAATACTTGGTTGAATTTGTTGTTAGTGCTGCTGGCGACTACGTCGACTGCGACGCCGGCAGCGACGGCAACGGCGACAGCGACTGCTTAAAAGCTAAGGACACGCGTTGAGAACGCTCAGTTGGCATCGAAAAGTCGCCTCGCGCGTTTGGCGGCAAAACAAAAAAAAAAACAAAGTAGAAGAATTATATTAACTAAAAACAGAGAGTGAGAGGAAGAGAGCGCCCGCCCACTCGCACTCGCAGGCGAATCGCAAATTCAAAACAACAAACAAACAATCAAATCAAAGGCAGTAAAGTCGTAAAAGACATAAGTAATAATACAAAAAAAAAAAAAAATAGTGAAAACAAAATAAGCAAGAACGGTAACCCGCAGCGCAACAACAATAACAATAAAGCACTAAACCAGCAGCACAACAAAAAGTAATGCACTAAAATATTATACAAAATTATAATAAAAAACCGGAAAGTACACTAAAAGAAATAAGTTAAGATCTGTGTTCTCGAACTGATATCGCACAGGTATTCCCAACACTATGCGTGAAATCTGAATTCAAGTTTTTTGTGGACTTAACCATGTTTTTGATGTCAGTTCTGAAATATTGCAAAATTTCGGGAGTGAGACATTTTTTTCTGTGCAGTGATTATTTGCGAAATTATCGCAAATCAAAAGATATATTTTTAAGGAACTCATATTATGATTCTGAAACTACGATCATGGGTAATATTCACCTCTTCTTAAATGCCAGCCAGAGTTACCAATTTTTTTTTGCCTGTGCGATTATGAATTTCAAAGTTTTTGTTTAGTTTGTGAACCAGCTGCGGTAATGCGATGCGAATTTAACGACGGTCGCATTAATTTATTTTAGTTTGTGTCGCTCCGTTCGAGTTTCTTCCCCATGTGGAAAAAAAAGAATAAATACGAAATAATACAGCGACTGTATAGAATTTCACGTGGCTCATTAGAAGCGCCCAATTTTCAAAACGATCGCCGGCCGAGAACATTGTGAATATTAAGTATTCAACAGCGTCACGATATTGGGCTCTGGATTTCCGATGGGCATTCGAGATCTGTCATCTGCCATCGGATCAGATTAAATCAAATCAAATCGAATCGAATCGGCTTGGTGACAGTATATAGACGATATAGTCTGCTGCCTCCGTCGACGTCGCTGCCCATTCGCAGCTGGGTTAACTAGTTTCGAGTTTTGCAAAATTTGCCGCGCATTAATCCGAGCTTCCAGTCACAGTGGATATCGGTTAGAAAGTAAGGTCGCCGCATGTGCCGAATATATGTATACATATCTGTTAGTGAACAAAAGACACAACTAACTACTGTATGTATCATATTCAGATAATGAGCCCCGTATTCTCCAACACTTCTTGTTAGAATACTCATCAGAATTTACGTAAGACCTTATAGCTTTTATTTGACAGGTTTACTAGTCTCATAAAAATAAAACTAATTTTATCTGCTCATTTAATGTTACACACGAGAAACGAAGCTTATAATTCTGTTATGTACCGAAAGGTGACCCCAAATCAGTGGGGTTACCCCAAATGGATGTCTTCACCAATTGAAAAATCAATCTTTTCCATCTGTTGCCATGTGAAGACACTGGATGAAATTTGTTTATGAAGCTTATGGGACATACATTACGATTAAGAATGTATTTAGATTAACTTTTCAAGGGCCTTCTTAGCCAATGATTACTTTAATCGGCGGCACAACAAACTGTTTGTCTTAGCATCCCCTGCTGAGTTGCCGGCTGCGATTGCGCGTAAAACACGTTGGCCCTGATCGCATGTCACAACAACAAAAACAACAACTGCCTACTAAAGTCAGCAACAACAACAACCACAACTTGGTCATATCACGAAACAAAAAAAAACGATCCAAGAACAACAACAATGCGAAGGAGATGATATCAGAAGATCATTACTGTGAAAACTTCAAAAGCCGGTACTTGTAACTACTGCGGTTCTTTCCCCAACGATCCGCCACCCTTTTTTTGTTGGACAACGAAAGACCACAGTGAGGTCTCGATGCGCGAATCGGCCAAGCTTCGATCGTGGCCGAACTGGTTAAATCCGGTGTTGGCCGGTCTGGTCTCAAAATTCACCCAGACATCTCTATTTGATAAATTTACGGAAAGCCCGCCTAAAGTGAAAGCAAACTTGCGAGAAACGCGTTGATAAGAAATGATAGAAATAGCATAGAAATCAGAAATCATATTCTTAAGTCTAGTCTCCTTGTCAGCACTCAAAAATATCCTTTGCGGGGAGGGGTGTTGTCACATATAATATTTTGAAATATGACTAACCTGGATGATCTCTTCCAGTGCCATCGAGGCTGATGTTGCCAGCCTCGCCGGCGCTGTCGCTCTAACTGCGAACGGTACGCCGTACGCTGAACCGCTGAACCGCCACATCGCTGTACCGCTTCACCTGTCCGCCGATCGCTGAGCGGTCCACAAATCAGGCGCCCCACTGAAGAAGATGTCGCAGCAACATGAGGCAACAGCGGCGGCCGCGGAGAAGCCGCTGAATAACGGCTACCTGCAAGCGAATGCGCCGCTGGAGGAGCTGAGTGCCACGGTGGTGTCGCCACTCCTGGGGCAGCAACAGGTGCAGCACCAGGCGCCACATCAGACCCAGCAGCAGCAGAACAAGCTGCCTACTGTCGTTTTCCTGGCGCCCGACGGCAGCGGAGGCGTGGGCATCCAGCGAGCCAATCCAGCGCAGGGCAATCCCGGCATGGTAACGGGCACCGGCAGCCACAGCGACTGGCTGCTAAAGGAGTCGCAGCAGCGACGCCGCCTGCTCGTCCTGGCCATCGCCTTTACCGTTCTGGGCGCGGCCATCGGTGCACTGGCCATCTACTTCGCCAGCGTCCATCAGCGGTGCCATCTGTACCGCCTGGAGCCAGGTAAGGGTTAAGGTCATGAAATATATTCAACTACGGTTTAGCGACTTTGAAGATACTAGATACTCTATGGATGGGCTATGCAAAGACTACGACATTTTGAAGTTATTTTTTGTTTTTTTTTTACTTATCAGTTTAAATTCCATTGTCCCACTATTTACTGTCATTCTATCGAAAGCTATGTACTGCTGTTTGATTGTGATTTTCATGACGAAACTTCCCGGTTTCATGGTGGAATTTTGAGAGCCCCCAGAATTAGATGTAATCTACGCATAGGTGTGCATGGGTATTACGCCTATTCGAAACATGAATTATTAGTATATGACACATGCCAATCTGGCGAATTTGACATGGGCACTCACTCAATCATGCTCATCAATCATGCTTGGCAAACTATTCGGAATTAATTTGCTTCACTTTCACTTTAATTCACTTTGGGAATATTTCGAAAATTATTGCGTTTCTCTGCAGCAAACGTGTTGAGTGTTGGGATCACCTCACCTGTTGGCAGGAGCTGGGAACTTGGCAACTGGGTCAGCAGTCAATCAACAGGCACATCCTGTGCTCCTGATTCCCGTGCTGCCCCCCTCCCTTTCTGCTCCTCCTGTTGGCCACCAACCAGGCATGTTAACTGAATTTAGCGCCTGGCCGGTGGTGACTCAAACAAATGGAGCAAAAACTCAATTTCCTTGTCCCAGGGAATGGAGCGCAACAGGCTAAAAGATTCCATTGCCACACTGGTACACTGGCACACTGGAACTGGTGGACCTGGCCCTGTACATACACGTGTATGTAGGTGTAGATGTGGCCGTCCGTCCGTCCGCCGGGGTGTTGTAATCTCCGTTCTGTCCTGTCCTCGGTCGTCCTGGGCTGTTGTAATGCGACTTGTTTGAAATTCAATTACAGAATATGTCAAACAACCAGCGGAAGCAACAACAACAATGACGGCACTCGCTTCCTTCATTCTGCCTTTTTGTGGTGCGCCAGTTGCCCGCACCACAGTGGTGCAAACATGCACAAACTGAACTGAAAAACGAAACAGATCATCGAGCTATATACCACAACTTGCTGCTACCTATTACGCAGCGAAAAACCAGTATAATTATGCATATAAAAAAGTAGTTATTTATGTCACACTAGAATCGCCTTTTTGGAGACCTAGGGACACTGTCCTCCCCATCCGTTCTTATCTTGTGTTATCGGTGGGTGGTGCGGTGTGGCTGGTCGGGTGGGTTGCTTTTATTGGGTGGTGCTCTGGACTCGACGCCCTTCTGCATTTGTTGTTCGCTGGCACATGGAATAATGCGATTCAAAGCAACTGAAATATTCAGGAGCTGCGAACCGGGCTGCTCCATGGAAGGATGTCTGTCATAATTTACATTTTCATGTGCTGCTCCCTCGATTACAGAAAACATAAGAAAAAAAAAGCCGAGAAAAATAACCAAATACATGAGCACCCGAAAAAAAAACATGTTCGATATACGAACGAAAAGCAATCAATCGGCATTGGATAGGGATGTCTATGAATTTTTTAACGGCCGTTCCCATCGATCGCGTACTCCTCCTTCGACTCCTTATGCTAATTGAATATGCACACACATACGCGCCACACGCACACCACTGCACAGACCATTATCCTGTTTATATTTACCACGATAAAACGTGTTTTCAATATTTTGCGCCAAAAATTCATTCATCGAGGCAGCGGCACCATCAAAGCCTATTCCCCTTTTAAAACCATTTAAAAATATCTCATTGGCGGCATCTCCGTAAATACCCAGCATCATCATCATCATCATCATTGCCATCATCAGCATTTTCCATCGGCAACAGCCACAGCAACTTGCGGTAGGCCTTTGGCCTTGACTATGATTTTTTTCTCGCTTTCCCACTTTTTCACTTTCCACTCCACCACTCCATTCCACCACTTCCCTTTCGGTCCATCGATTTTCTCCCTTCGAACTTAAAGTGAGCTGATGCAAAGTTGGTTGGAATGGTATATATATCCACTAAAGATCACTGGAGTATTCAAGTTCTAGTATTCCGAATAAATAGCATAACAATACTCATAGCATTCTACTTGGGCTTTAATGGTCTTGTAATAACCATTAATCATAAATATTTCGGATAGATCTTGCTCTCAATATTGAAACATTAAAGGGAAATAAGCCAGGGGACAATATTTCATGGCTATCTAAATCGATTGCTTTCCTTTCCATATTATAATGAAATTCCCCTTGCTGAAACATAATTGCTGCAGCTCCTGGACATTCAACCCGAGTACCCAACTGGTCAGCTGGCCAACTTGCCACTTGCCATTGCCACATGGAACCATCCTCTGGTCCACTTAAACCTATTAAAGCCGGGGGGAAATGTTATTAGCTGGGTGGACGGTTCGCTTGGCTGAATCGCTTTAATTAATAACTAAAGCTGTCATCTCCAACGCGCCTCCACCTTTCCAATCTCCCCTCTCCCCCAGCCACCGGAGAACGTCCCATTTTTATTGACAGCCTCGACAAGGACGACATGCAACATGTGTCCTGTCCAGGCGGCAACCGATGGCCGGTGGGCGGGTTCGAGGGAATTCACCCAACGAGCTTGGCTTTTCGTTATTTTAATTTAATAAAGCCAGCAGTGAAGAAGGGGGCAGGTGGATCCAAATGTGGATGAGAGGCAGGAGAAGAAGGAGGAGGAGGAGCCTGCTCCCTGCTCCTCTTTTAATGAGAAATTCAAATTCAATTTAGTTGAGTGGCCCGCGAATCGCTGGCTGTCTTGATAAGTTCTTCGACATCCCGCTGTATTCGCCCGCTAAAACCAAAATGAAAACACATTGCTCATACGCCGCGTGAGCTGTACTGAAAATCCGCCAACTTTAATTGCAGACAACGATGACAGACCGAACGGCAGGTGGAACCAGGATTCGGGATCCGCCCACGAGGGGCAGGATAACATTTGCATGACCCAGGAGTGCGTGAGAACAGGTAAGCTGAGATCCAATTAAAAATCGCTGGCATATTGGGGACTCTTCTATAGGGTAGTTCAAAAACGCTGTTTTCAAACTAAGGGGAATTCAAATTGCACTTGGGACAATCAAATTGCATTACAAATAGCTTTAATAATCCAATACTTATAATGACTACAGTAAAACTCCCTTGTGTTCAAAACCGATATCTTCGTAAACGTACATTATGCATATTTCGTGTATAGAGAAATAAAAGAGTTTGAATAATCCATCTATAAGAAACTCAACTATACTACGGCCAATCGAATGAAATAGACGATGGGGGATGGCGAAGGGTAAGGGCCTTTTACAACCATCCAATATGTGCGGTTTTTATTTGAGTTGTAAATTATTTACCAGCTATTAAGATAGCTAAGTGCCCGTTTGGAGGGCTTGGGCGATATGGGATATGGCGCTCATTTCGCCCGCCGATGGGGACCAAAACATCTGCTCACCCACATGTCCATTCATCCATTCCAAATGCACTTATGTCGAGCAATGCGGGCAGCCAGCAACACCTCAAAGTCACTTGCCGAGGAAATTGCCACAGTGATTGACTGACTGCTTGGCCGCTAGATACACGGACACAGCAATGTATAGCTACATGGATAGTTCGTTGGATAGATAGTTGGTTGGATGGATGGATGGTTGGTTGGAGGGATGGGCATATAGATACACCTGTTCAGTTGCAGGACATATCCTGAAATATACATGGGCACAATTATCAGGCGATGCCATCGATTCGAGTGCTCCACTTTTCGGGGGTTCACCCTATTTGGTAACCCAAATCAGTTGCTTAATTGAACTAAGCCAAAGGGGTTGGGCTATTTGTCATATTCTCTAGATAATAACACCTTCGAGGAATTGAATAATGAAATGACAGATTGTTGGCATTCAAGTTATTGAATTAGGAGGCAGTTTGCAGTGAAGGATGAGATGCCAGCATGTCAGTGTCATCGGCGTAAGTGGCCAGGAGCAGCTGAGCCGGGGGGACTTCGGCGTTGTTTGCGGGAGATGGCATGTCAGCAGTGTACAGGGTGTATAGGAAGGGCCCAAGAAAATTGCTTAAGTGGATGACAAATGAGTGTTAAGTCCGACTTACAGCCTAGGTAACTTCGAATTCCCAGAATGCAATTTTCGCTGGCAAGCTAGTATCCTTTGGCTTTGTGGCTACAGCATAAATCAAGGACGTTTCTAGAAGTGAGAAAAATCTTGAAGGTGGGGGAGGGGGCACACTAATGAGTTTCGCACTTAGTTTTCCGAGATAATGAAATTCAGCTTAATGACGTTGATTTATGGATTGGCAGCACGACCAGTGAACAATGCAGGTCTATCTCGGAATATGGCTCCTTCTTGGTAGTTTAGTTCCGCATTCATTCACAACTTTTATGTGACCGAAAAGTTGCATCGGGGAAAAAGTGTGGGAATTTTGCGGTGGTGAAAACTACTTTGCTTATCGCTTATCGCAAAAGTTCCGGTTATGATTTGTGGTCCAAGTTTATGGCCGGTGCGATCAAAAGGAGGCATAAATTATGGCCTCAACGGGTTGAAGCACTAATTGCACTCCAGCTGAAGGGTTTCCCACCGGGTTTCGTTTGATTTACTGCACCGGTTTAACGCACAACAAACTATCCAAATCCAGCCGCCTCCCTGCTCTCGGCCATGGACCTCAACTCCGATCCCTGCGAGGACTTTTTCCAGTACGCGTGCGGCACGTGGAACAAGATGCATCTAATTCCCGAGGACCGCAGCTCCATCAGCACGTTTGAGGTATTTGTTTCGAGATTGGCCTAAGCCTCTGTAAGATTCGGTTGCTAAGTGCATATCCAAATTCCCCGCAGGTCCTGTCCGACCAGCAGCAGGTTATCCTGCGCGCAGTTCTGGAGGAACCCATAGATGAGCGTGACAACAAGGCCACCATTAAGGCCAAAACCTTCTTCAAGAGCTGCATGGATATTCGTAAGTTTAACTCTATATTAATACAACTTTTTGGCAACAGGGGTCATTAGCAATTTTTAAGAATTATTAACTATTTTTCCTTCTCCCAACTTTGAATATATGTATTAAACATTACGACCTTACTTCCCATTCTCAGCTCAAATCCGCAAAATCGGAACGGGGCGACTCAAGCAGGTGCTGCAATCTCTGGGCGGCTGGCCGGTCATCGAGCGGAACTGGAGTCCGCCGGCGGATCTCTCCGTGGAGCGGCTAATGGGTCAGCTCCGGCTGAACTACAGCGAGCCGGTGATGATCGAGCTGTACGTGGGCGCCGACGACAAGAACAGCTCGGTGAACATCCTGCAGATGGACCAGCTGCAGTATGCGCTGCCCTCGAGGGATTACTACCTGAAGGAGAGCAGTGCTAACGACCGAAGGGCCTACCATCGGTACATGACGCAGGTGGCGTTGCTCCTGGGAGCGGATCCGGCCACCGCCGCTGCGGAACTGGAGAAGGTTGTGCTCTTCGAGACGCAGCTAGTGAATGTTTCCTTGCCGGAGGCGGATCGTCATGACACGAGCCTGGTCTATCGCAAGATGTTGCTGCCGGAGCTGCAGGAACTGGTACCCGAGGTGCAGTGGCAGGAGTATCTGCAGGCAGCTCTGGGTCCGGGGATTCCTCTGCAGGAGGACGAACCGCTGGTCACCTACGGCCTGCACTATCTCACCGAAATGGGCAAGATACTGGCGCACACCGATCGCCGTGTGGTGCACAACTACATGCTGTGGCGCCTGGTTATGTCCTTGATGTCACACATGATCGATGAGTATCAGCGTGAGAGGGTGGAGTTCCGCAAGATCCTAATGGGCATCCAGTCGGAGAGGACACGCTGGTCGCAGTGCGTCGAGTGGACTAACAAGAAGCTGGGAGTCGCCGTGGGGGCCCTCTTCATCCGGGACAACTTTAACCAGGAGAGCAAGGAGGTGGCCCTCGAGATGATCCACACCATACGGGCGGCGTTCAACGAGCTCCTGGCCGAGAACGATTGGATGGACGACGAGACGCGGGCGGTGGCCAAGGAGAAGGCGGACTCGATGAACGAGCGGATTGGCTATCCGGAGCTGCTGACCAATGCCACCGAGCTGGAGCAGGAGTACGTGAATGTGGGTATATATAGATTAACAGTTTCGTCAATCTCGAGTCCCTAAACTGCGTCATCTATCCTCAGCTAACCATTGTCCCGGACAACTTCATCAACAATGTCCTTAGCATTTTGCAATGGGAGTCGGAAAAGATGCTGCGACTTCTTCGCCAGCCGGTGGACAAGGAAAAGTGGACCACCGAACCGGCGGTGGTGAATGCCTTCTACAACCCGAATAAAAACGATATAGGTGGGTCCGGTTCAGATCATTCCTCTGCCAATTCATCTTACTCATTTGCATTCTTTACATACCTCAGTATTTCCTGCTGGCATCCTGCAGCCGCTTTTCTACAGCCAGCACTTTCCCAAGTCCCTGAACTACGGCGGAATCGGAGTGGTAATTGGCCACGAGATTACCCACGGATTCGACGACAAGGGCCGGCAGTTCGACAAGGAGGGCAACATGATGCAGTGGTGGAACAATGCCACCATCGAGGCCTTTCGCGAACGGACGCAGTGCGTCATCGATCAGTACTCGCGCTACAAAATCAACGAGGTGGATATGTTCATGGACGGACGGATGACGCAGGGCGAGAACATCGCCGACAACGGTGGTCTCAAGCAGGCTTTCAGGGTAAGTCCACCTATATGCCATGAATCCCAAACCCTCTAAGTTCTTTCTTTCCTATCTAGGCCTACAAGAAATGGGAGACCTTACATGGGCGGGAGCAGCAGCTGCCCGGCCTGAACATGACCCACGATCAGCTGTTCTTTCTCAACTACGCCCAAATCTGGTGCGGATCCATGCGGCCGGAGGACGCTCTGACCAAAATCCGCTCCGCGGTCCACTCGCCCGGATTCGTTCGTGTCCTGGGGCCACTTTCGAATTCTCGCGACTTTGCCAGCGCCTACAAGTGCCCACTGGGCAGCACCATGAATCCGGCGGAAAAGTGCAGCGTGTGGTAGTCCGGCGCGGCCGTCGATATTTTTTTTTTATATATTTATATCGCATACTATATAGTATATACATATCGATATACACCATACGAGTACTGTAGATCACCTGCGGCAACAGCAAACCAACCAACCAACCAGGACGATGAGATCGAGGGCCAGCTGATCTGGGCTGTTCCAATTTTTTGTGTAGTTCCCCGTCTTATTTTCCGTTCGTTATGGCGCTGCAATGCATATGTACTTTATACCTGGCTATATAGAATTATAGTGTGTTTGTAGCTGTACACGAGTGCGCTATCCGAGTAGCCCACAAAAAGCCCCGGATCCGCACTTTTCACACACCTCCTTACCGACATTATATTCGTGAATAAAGAACATGTACGGAAACTGTCAGTTTTTTGTTCATCTAAAAATAACTAGGGGGATAAATTCTTTTCAAATTCTCTTTAATTTATAATGCTCGTTTTCTTAGGTTTTTTTTTTGGCTTTGTTTCGCTGCTTTACATAGTATGTGTTCTCAGTATATATGTACGTATCTAGTCGAACCAATCGAACCATTCAAATTATACGCAAAGGTCACGCAACGAAATGATTACAACTTGGCTTTTGGCTATTTGTCTAACAGAGTTTCGGTTCGTGGCCTTGCAGAAGGGGATAGTGCTTAGTTTCTTATGGCCTTCTTAAACAATTTCACATTTAATTGGCTTATTTTATTTTGCAAAGAATCAATGGTTTTTGGGAATTCCTCTTGTACCTGCATGGAGCTAAAAGCAAATTTGCTTAGTTTGCATTTCGTTGGCCGTTATGGCTATAATTTTAAATTTAACTCACTTTTTCTAATTTTGCTTGGTTTTCCGGTTACTTTCGGTTTTCTTTATGCTTTCGTTTTTCATTAATTAACTTATGTGTTTTGTAGCAGTTTACCTAATTATTAATCAACAAGAAGAAACGCTCTTTATAGTTGAATTACGCTTCGCACAAAAAAACAGACACACACAACTATAACCAAAAACGTATATAGTTTCATTTGGTTTACTTCAAAGCGGCTACGTTAAAAAATTACAAAAAAAAAGTTCAAAACTACTAGCGCATTAACCTATAAACATCATGCTTTTCTTTAATTTAATTTGTATTTTTACGTTCATTTTGGATTTTTGTATTTTCGGTTTTCATTTATTAGTAGGCTTAAGTAATTACTTTGGTTTTTCGTTATTATTCCTTCTTCCTGCCTCGTAAATAGTTTTCTGAGTTGCATTTTCAGCTACGCGAGGCACTGCTTGCCATCACCGTTACATTTCGCACTGCTTGGTGTCTGTGTAGGTTGTGTGGTGTGGTGAGTAGGGCATATTCATTGTGTGTGTGTGTGTGTGTGTGCGAGAGAGGGAGTGGGAGCGTAGAAAGAGATAGAGACAGTATCTGATACATTTGCTATATATATATATATATATGTATAAATGTATATATATTCGTAGAGAAAGGCACAGATGAAATTATCGTATAATTAAATTTGTTGCTTCTTCTTCTCCTCGCTTTTGCCCGAATCGTTTGCTAAGTTTGATTTTAAAGTTTATCTAAACTGGAGAGCTCCTTCACATCGTTTTTTACAGTGTGTACAAAGAGTGTAAAATTTTTTTCAATCTTAGATCATTGGTTTTCCTTGAAAAATTAGCTTAGACCATGTTGAAAAATTGACAGTGTTAAGTTAGTGTTCTTCTCGGTTCCTCGCTCCTTTGTCTTGTTCTAGTTATGCCTTCTGAAGAAATATCTTGATACTCTATTGTAATTCGTTGATAGTTCCATATATACACTATATATAGTCATTAAACATTAATCTTTAAATTTCTACTTTTCTCTTGGTTTTTCTTTCTTCCTTTATAAATGCTACTTTTTAAAGTTCCTCTTGTAGTTCCTGCTGCCATCTTTGCCTTTACTACTGGATAGCTTTGAGTTATATTAATTTTTATAAAAAAAAAAAAACATCTTGAATACCCTTACTGCGTTGGCACTGTATTTCGGATGTCTGCTTGTTTTTCCGGGGGCGGGATCTATAAGTTCTGGAAGCCTCTGGGAGGGGATAGAGCGTCAGACATGGGAAGGGTATTTAGATTTAGCGAAGATTGTCGACCAGATCGTACGAGCTATTTGTTTGGGTTTTTTGTTGGTGTGTGGTTGTGTGTGTGTGTGTGTTTAAGTACCTAAGTAAATTCGTTTGCACAAGGTTCTTATGTGTTTCCTGTTAATGGTTTTCCCCTTTTCCGTATCCGTTTTACACCCTGGAACAACGCAGCTTTATTCTTTTATAGGTTTGTAGGTTAGGTACGATCTTAAGAGCTACATTTCTCTATTGCTTATCAATGCTTATCGCTCAGATGGCTCTGTTCGGTATCATTCCGTTAGTTTCATGTCCCTTGGCTTAGCTATGTAAAATACACTCGAATACATATGTTTACATGCAGGCCTTCTATATACAGATCGCAGGTGTTTGTGTTTGGTTTTGTTTTGTTTTGTTTTCGGCTTGGGTGTCTGCACGGCTTCTCATATAAACGTTTAAACTTTAAGAGCTAATCACAGAGTTGATGATTCTTTGTTCACAAATTTCCATCATTTTTGTTTCGAATGCAGTATCCCCTATAAGTAACTGTATATGTAATATAACTTTATATATGTAAATCGCATATAACACTTGTATATAATCCATCACCCTCGTCGGGGTTATGTATCTTCGTTTTCGACAGCTACATTTAAACGGAAACACTCTAATCAACTTGAAACTTAGCTACTCATCTCCACCGATCTCTGGCGATCTATTAGTTTTGAGTTCTTCTTATAAGTTTTGCTTGTTAAAGTTATGAAAACCGTAGGATTGCACTAAAAACAGTTGACAATTTTGCTTACTAGCTGTAATTTACTTTTTATTTCATGGGTTTACTTAACTTTGCTTTCAATTCTATTTTACTGCTTTTCATCCATATTTTCGGCTGAGAGTGTGCCATTTGTCACTTGACCTGCATCCTCTATAGTATATTAACTATCGAATAATCATTACTTCTGTTTTCTCACCACACTCTTCGATCTTTATGCCTAAAGCCTAATGCTATAGTTATAGTGTTTAGAAAATTCCCTAAAGTATTCTTTAATGGCGGCCAGGTTTTCGAATTATGGAGAATATATGTAAATGTATATAGATTTCTAGAGGTTGAAAGTAAGCTCCTTCGCTTGCAGGTGGACCAACTTAGAGGTTTCGAAATCAAGGGATACCTTAACTGTTATCCTAGCTATTATCCTTGTTAGTCAGCTCTACAGTAGTAATCATTATTGTTGTAAGCCTGGCCCTATTTAGAGATAACTACCTGTAACGATCTAGAGAGTGTTTGTGTGTGTGCATTTAGTCCATGGAGGATTGGGGCGACTTGACCAGGAGCAGCTCCTTGTAGTCGCTGTCCCTGTCCTCCGCCTCGTTGTCCTGATCCTGCTCTGGCTCCCTCTGCTCCCGCTGATCCATGCGCCTCCGCTCGCTGATGATGCGCAGAATGTCCGAGGAGTCGGACTTACTGACCCCCAGTGCGATGTCTGGAAGGATCTGCTTGGAGCTACCGCTCTGATCTGGCAGATCCAGCGAACTCGAGGCTATGGCTGACACCGATCCGGGTCCAGAGCCACCTCCAGCTGCTGTTGGCAGAAGCAGCGAGTTCTCATCCATGTCGGCATCCTCGTCCAGGGCCTGTTGTTTGAACAGTTGCTTGGTGCTGCCACTGCGACTGCGCGGCGGCATGGATCTGGGAACGGAGAGGAGCAGGTTGCTCCGCATACATCCTTGGTCCACGGACTGCGACCATCCAAAGGGTCTCCGTGGTGGAGGATGTGCCATCGGCATGGGCATTGGCATTGTCAATGGCATTGGCAATTGCAGGGGCGTGGGCGTCGACGTGGGCGTGACAATGGGCAAGGACAGGGGTGGGGGCAGTGGCGTCGTTACGGAGGGCACCAGCGCACTGACTACCGACAGGGACACATCCCCATCCGTCTCCGAATGGCCGACATCCGCGCTGCGTACACTCCGTAAATCGTAGGAAACTCCTCCTCCTAGTCCACCACCACCGCCGCCACTACCACCACCCCCTACACCTCCCCCATCGGACTCGAGGCTCTCGAAGATCGTGCCCCTACGGCAGTCGAGGGCATCTCCGCCCCATGGGAGCGAGTCGCAGCTGGTGCGCTTGGCCTCCAGATTCCGCCGACGGATGGCCTGCTCGTCCAGTGAGCGCTCCTTGGACAGCACGCCGCGCTTACGGATTGGATTAATCTGCTGTTTTTATTGAAACAAAAAAAATTAAATTAAATGGAATTTTTGAAAATGAACTTTTCAAGTTACCCAGTAAGATTGGCGTCGTGGCCCAGATTTGCTTCCTCCTCCGCCGCCGAAGGGTTCGCCCAATCGGGCACCGAGTGCCTGAGGCGACAGCGTGCCGCCCATCTCGGCCAGACTCAGGCCGCCGAGCATGGAATGTGGCGGCTGCTGGAAGTACTGGACGGTCTGCCTCCGTGGTCCAGCTCCCGATCCGGCCGGTACCGCTCCCGGTGCCGCACCCCCACTTCCCGCCGTCGCCACCTGGTTGAGATTGGTGGCCGCCGAGCTGGCCAGGCTGGGATTGTTGACGCCCGAAACCGCTGGGAACTTCTTGTCCAGCGAGGGTGTGCTGTAGATGAAGTTCTTCGGCAGCGACTTGACCTTGGTGAGGGGGCGCGGGGGAGCGGCCGCCTTCGATTGCGCCTCCGCCAGCTGCTGGCACAGCTTTTGCTCTTGGGCGAACTCCTGCTCGCGCACCAGCTCGCGCTCGAGCTCCACCTCCATGTCGAGCTCGTCCTCCATTTGCTTGTGGCTCTCCTCGAGGTGTTTCATCAGTACAGCCACGACGACGTTCACTAAAACGAATTGCGCCATTAGCACGAATATCACAAAGAATATGGGAGCAATAACTGAGCTGACGCAGCAATTGCGCACGCAATCGGCCGCGTCATCGCAATTATCCCTCAGCGTATCCTTCATGATGCCGTTCCAATTGTCGCCAGTCGCTACGCGAAACAATGTGAGGAAAGCCATGCCAAAGTTGGCGAAGTGCGCGTGCTCGCCCAATCCCTGACAGGGAATCTCGTCGGAGCACTCGAGTCGCCCGAAAAGCTCCACGCCCAATGCCGCGAATATGAAGAATAGCAGGAAAAACAGTAGTCCCAGGTTGCCCACCTGGGGCAGTGCCTGCATCACGGTGTCCAGGAGGGCCCGTATGCCATTGGCCATCTTCAGGAGTTTCAGCACTCTGGCAATCCGCAGTACCCTCATCACCCGTATGATCGTCGGATTGATGGGTATGATCTGGTGCGTGTTCGTCTCCAGCTCCTCCAGCACAATGCCCACGATCGAGAGCAGGACAATGCCCACGTCTAGCTGGTTCCAGCGGTCCTTGAGATACAGCTTCCAGCCCAGAGCGACCAGCTTCATGTTGGCCTCCAGGATGAAGACCGCCGTGAAGAAGTAGTTAAAGATCTTCAGTGCGTACTTGAGTCCAGATGGCATCTTGTAGTACTCCATGGCCATGGTGACCACGTTCAGGCCGATGACGGCGGCAATGGCTAGGTCAAAGTACTTGGAGGTCACCACATTGTGCACGAACATCCGGGTGGGTGAGTAGTTGGTGTAGTAGGGTGGTTCGTGCATCCGGCGACGCTTCTTCTCCATCTGCAGAGCCCTCTTCGCCGCCCGCCGGATCTTCTCCTCCTTCTCCTGCTCCTCTCGACACCGATGGAAGTTCTCCACCACCACGCCGACGAACATGTTCAGCACAAAGAAGCCCACCAACAGGATGAAGGCGATGAAGTACAGGAGACGCCACTCGTTGTAGTTCACGATGGGCTGCTGGTCGACGCCCACCGCATCCAGGCCGGTGTACATGATGTTTACCCAGCCGTCGCGGGAACTCAGGACGAATAGGGACATCAGGGCCTTGCCCAGATCGTCGAAGTTGTACTTGCGGTTGGTCCACACGTTGCCGGGAATCCGGCGGCACTCGTCCGCATTCCGCACGCCCTTGATGTTCTCTCCCTCGCAGTAGTAGAAGGTACCCTTGAAGAGCTGAACGCCCAGGATGCCGAAGATGATGAAGAAGGTGCAGCAGATCAGCACGATGTTGCCGATGGGACGCAGGGACGATAAGAGCGTTTGCACGACTAGTTTCAGACCCGGGGCTCGGTTGATCACCCGCAGCGGCCGCAAGGATCGGAGTAGTCGAAACACCTGCAAGGACATTTGTTTCCGGGGCGAGAACAGAACAGACGGAAAAGGACGAGAAGAGAAGAGTGGTTGTGGTTGGTGCATCGGCTACACTTGTTTATCGGCGGCGCCTCTCGCGAGACACTGCTTGCTTCGCTGGCTTCAGCCAGCGGACGCCAGGTGGCGCCACACATGTAGTAAAAGCATGAAAATCATGTAGAATATACATATTTACTCAGGATGAAGCCAACAAATAAGGAAATAGCAACAAAGCACACCAGTGTAATGGCCACAGTTAAAACTTACACTCAATCAAAATATAATATAAGAAGCAACCTAATAAATAGTGCATTTTCATAATTGCCAAGTTAAATTATTACTTTTTTTACTTGAATGGTATGCAATTTTTGAGTTGTACAAACTAAAACCACTGGTGTGCTGTAACTAATGGAATTAATATGGAAAATGTAACACAAATCGGGGCAGTTATGCCCCAAAAATAATATATAAATGCCAACACTGCTTGAACAACAAAGCAAGGCGATGGGAATGGGTTATCTGTAATAATACAACGAGATGGGGCGCTTGCAATTATAATTATAGCTAGCTAGATGGAGATGTTGTTCGATTCGATTCGTTTCGTTTCGATTGGAGTGGTGGAATGGAAGTGGAGAACAGCTCAAATGGTGGCTTTCTTTGAAATAGGGGTATGACACTACCAACTGACACTACTACTGACCACATGAATTAACTTAATGAATAGGTAACTCGAAGAGAACCGAAAGCGTGGAAAAAGATTTAGAGAGCGTTTTTGTTATCCATTTCAAGTGTCATAACCCTATCACTTGGAGGTTGTCGATAGGTAGGTGGGTAACAATCAAGTATGTTCAATACGAAACTCAATGAAGGCGAGTCAACAGATTACTGGAATTTTAGTTTTCTTTGGTTTTTTTTTTTGGGGGAATACTTTAAAAAGTTATATTTCGGGAAGTGGGGTCTACACACACATAATAAATGGTGAAAACAAATTGGATTTCTTTTGCTGATTAACGCATATAGCAGCGGAAATTTACCTGAAGTTTTCATAGAAATATACAATATATATATATATAGGTATATTATATACACAATTTTTTATATAGAGATAGACACGAGATGTGTGTAAGTAGAAGATAAACTCAAAATTGAAAAGATTTCAGATAATGTTTCATTGAAGAATTTTGGATCATGTATGTATGTGTATGTATGTGATTTTAGTTTTGCAGGTGTGTGTGTGTGTGTAAGAGTGTGTGGGTGTGCGCAAGAAAAAGAAGAGCACATAAAAAGACAGAGATAGCCAATCAGCAGAGAAACAGAGACAGAGCTACGTGTTCGAGGCGATATAGCGAGCGATTTTGATTGGGGATTTCGAGCATTAGCATTAGCATTAGCTTTAGCTATAAATTGCGATTAGCGATTTAGCGGTAGTTTTTTTTTTTTGATCCGAGTGCGCAGCCCAGCAGCCAAGTAAATGGGCGTGGTCGGTTCTGGGCGTGGTTCTTGGTAATAGCTGTTCTGGTTGATCTTGGTCTGCTTGTTGGTAATCGCTTGAGATTGGCTTGTTTTACTGGTTGTCTGGTTTTCTGGTTTTCTGGTCGACTGAGGAATGCTGGCTACTGCTGCTGCTTTCGGATAGCAAAGTTTCCAAGGGCCGCGAGCCCGTACTTACCCTTAAAATCCCAAATATCCTCGGACTCGATTCGCTAATCAGGGACATTAACAAATCAATTATGGAAATGGTAACCAAAGATCCGTCCATGATATTCCAGCCGGACGTAAAGTAGGCGTCGTGGCCGTAAAACATTCCCGTTGCCACCACCTGTTGTTCAATCAGAAATATATGTAAGTACATATTGTACATATTGCATCCTACTGACCTTGATAAACATTTCGACGGTAAAGACGACGGTGAACACGTAATTGGCTGTTGCCAGGAACAATCTTTCGGTGCTGCTTGGAGGGATGTTTGGTCTTTCCATGGCCAGGGTGATGCAGTTGAGCGCGATGAACAGCAGGACCACGTTGTCGAACCACTTTTGGTTGACAAACCACGTACAGATTTGCCGGAACCTGCAAAACGGAGGGCGTCGAAATGCAAATACGTGAAATGGAACTCGCAGACAAAGTTGAAATTGAATTTTCCGCTCGGTGAAAAGAGTACGGAAAACAGATAGTTATGTGGAGAATGAAAGTTGATTTAAAAGTTGCCTTTCCCCCATTCAAGAAGTTGCCAATTGAATGAGGACTGTCAAGAGCTAAAATGATTGATTGTTTTCGTGATCAATACACAAAGCAATAAATAGAATAACAATATGCATTGCAAATTTGATAAACATATAGATTTTGGAATAGTTTACCCCCATCTATCTACTCACCTGTTGTCCTCTGGGAATATGTAGAGCGAGTAGTCCTCGCGCTCGGTGGTAAAGTGCTTGGGCGTCAGCTGCTCGATGAGCATCTTGAGCTTGGAGTAGCGCTCGCCGCCTCCTGGCACCATGGAATGTGGCTGCATCGCCAGCTGCTGCTGATCCTTGGACAAGCGGTGCTGCTGCAAATGCTGCTGCTGCTGGGTGGTCGAGGAGAAGGAGTCCTGCCGTTGCTGGAGCAGCTGTTGCTGGTGGAGCTGCTGCAGCTGCTGCAGCTCCTTCTCCTCGAGCCGCTTCTTCAGGTTGTAGTGGCTGATGGAGTTCTTGCGCTTGTCCCGCGCCTCCATGTACTGTTGCAGCATGTTGTCCGGCTCGTTGAGATTGCCGTACGACTTGTTCCACTTGTCCAGGTCCATCTTCGAGTTCGTGTACGAGAGCGACTTGCGGTTGGCCTCCAGGTTGTGCAGATTCAGGTGCGAAGTCTTGCTGAACGCAAGTTCGATGGAGCTCATCCTTCGTTGCCCGGACCCTGGACGCAGTTTGGGCGGTTGATTTAGATTCTGATAGACCTGCGAGTTGAAAATGCAAGCCGATGCCCGACGACTGCCCACCGGTCCGCTGCCTATACTCAGTGTATTGGATAACCTTCGTATGGAGTTTTGTGGACTGAGGCGATTGGTCTCCTTGGTGCCGGAGGAGGAACCACTGACCACAGCGCTGCTGTTTCTCAGCAAACAGCTGTTATCGCCGCCATTGTTCAGCTGCTGCTGTTCTTCCTCCTCGTCCTGGGTCCTTCGAGCCTGATTATCCAGGGCCCTTCGAGCCGGATTGTCGTCTGTGGCCAGGGCCAAAGCGGAGGCACGTCGCTTTTTGGAGCTACCGCGCCGTAAGCGCTGCTTAAAACTCCCATGCTGAGGAGGTGGAGCCAAGGGCAGGCGCTCGCTGGACGAACTGCCACTGGTCGAGGCTCCCGTGTTGGCATTCCTGCCCATTCCCGTTGCGGGAATCTCGCCTCCTGGACTGGAGTCGACACTTACATCGTTGAGACTGTGGCTCTGGCTCTGCGCGTCCGCTGTGGACGAGATGGTGGGCACATAAATGGGCGTAGCCGCCGCCGTTGAGCTGGAGCTCTTCGAAATGTCGTCGATGATCACGCTGTGCATGCTGCCCGAACTGCCGGCGGTGCTAGGGACACCGCCTCCCATGCCCACGCCCAGCTGGCTGGCATTGAGGATGTTCAGGGGCTTGTGGGAGAGCACCGGCGAGGGCGGTATGAGATCGATGGAGGGTATGCCCTCGTCCAGACTCCGTTGTCCGCCGGTAAAGATGTTCGGCGGTCGCAAAAGCGACGGCGAGGGCGGACTGGGTGGCTGCGGATGGTAGTAATGGATTGAATATAGCTAAAATCAAGCAGGAGATCTACTTAGGGTTGAAATATTTTTCGCACTTACCTCCATGTCGCCCCATTGGCGGAAGCTCATGCCCGGCTCCAAGGTGGTGCTGGGCGAGTCCTGCGGCGTGGCCGCCGTTGTCGTGATGATGGGCGGATCCCGGGCGAGCCGGATTTTGGAGAGGCGTGGCGCCTCGCTGCGCCGCTCCTTGATGGAGTATGTCTGTGTGCGACGGGGTGCAGGTGGTGTCAAGTGTTCATGTCTGTCTGCGAGGCTTGCTCCATGTGGTGTTCTTACCTTTTTGAGGCCGCCGCGCGGCTTGGCATGCTGCGCCCCCTCCTCCTTGCCGCCGCCGCCCGCCTCTCTGTCCCGCTCCCTGTCCCTATCTCTGTCTCGCTCCCTATCTCTGTCTCTGTCTCTGTCCCTGTCCCTATCCCGCTCGCCAGGTGCGGAGGCGCCAGAGGTGCCAGAGGCGGAAGGGGCGGCAGACGAGGCGGGCAGCTCGTTGATCTGGTAGTCGTGGGTGGGCTGCAGCAGGCGCTGGCGGTGCATGTTGCTCTTGGCCTCGATGATCAGCTCCGCCGAGTCCTGTAGCTGCGGGGGATTACGAACCGTGGATTCAACTCGTGCCACTCAAACAAACAGACATACACTCGCATGCAGCATGCACCTATCATACACTCTATTGTTCTTTTGGCTTATTTTTTTTTTGTTTGACTCAATCACACCTGGTGGTCATTCGGGGATCCTGGCCAAGGACCTTGATCCTTGGACCGCTCGAGCTCACTTACCTTGCGCACATCCTCCGCCGATCGCCAGCGGTTGCGCACCTCGTAGTAACTATCGTTGGTGGTCGAGGAGTCCTCCTCGCTCCGCGACTCATCGTACATACCATCGCTGTAGTTCTCGGCCAGCGTCTCCTCACGCAGTTTCTTAACCAACTCGCGCTGTTCACGTTCGCGACGTTCATTTCGCTGAGGGAATCAAAATTTCAAAATTAGACTTTCTCGTCAACCGGCGGGGGATTTCGGCATGGGTTTCGGGGGGGTGGTATTGGGTCTTCGAGGTCGCTAGGTCAGCGGGTCATTCGCTTTTTATTCTTTTTTACTTCGACCGACTTGCTCGATGGTTGCCTGGATCGGCTGGTACTTCCGGCGGATTACAGCCGATGGAGATTGGGGCAGGAAATGGAGGCACGGGCCAGTGGGATTGGGGTCGCGACGCACACGATGCTTCATATTATTAATTGGGTTTTCCGAAGCGGATCAAGCAGTTTCAAAAATCAGGTAATCGTTACGTAAGGATGTAAAAGGCAAGAAAAAATAATACATATTTGTGTTCAAGTAACTTTAACTGTACTGCAGTATTATGAAGTCGTTAGTTGCATATGCCAAAGGAACTCATAATTACAATTGAATATTTATCAAATCATTTACATTATCAAAATTTGAAGCGTCGCATGCGTATTTTCGTAGAAGTTATATTTTTTTTTTAAAGCCAATTAAAGAGGATCAAAAGATCTTTTTGAAAAAGCCAGGGCTTCATTTTTTCGGGTTTTTGGGACAAGGGAATGTTGTTGGCAAAACTCTACCTCTGAACTGAATCCCTCAACCAAAATGGCCACCAATAAATTAAATAGCACATAATTGCCGAACGTCATTAGTGCCACAAAGTACAATGCGGCCCAATGACTTGTCTTTTCCATTCCGTTGAACAGGACGACGTTCCAATCCTCTTGCGTCAGTATCTAAAAACATTGTTTTTTTTTTTTTTTTTTTTTGTGATTTGTTGTTGATTGTTGTTGGAGTTTGATTGTAGTTGGAGTTGTAGAGTTGTAGTTGTTGATCGGTGGCAGTTGCAGTGGCGGGCAGCAAACGTGGTGCAGATTTAACATACATACGCATGGATATATATGTTGTGATACACATATCGGATATATATCGTAAGAAGCGAAAGAAAAAGAACGAAATACCGATAAACAAATGTTGTAATTTTTTCGTTGTGGGCGGTGGCAAAGAACGTAAGTAAGTAAGGAAGTAATTAGTATACGAAATACGAATGGAAAACGAATGGCAAAAATGTCAAAGTTTAGACAAAAGACAAACAGATATAGAGCGGTATCAAAACGGCAAACTGTGTTATCGTATTCATAGCATATATAGAGGTTCACATAAGTACAGATTGACATACTTATATGCTCCTATATGCCATGGATGAGCATCGAACACTAGCAGCTTGGTCATTTTGGCGGAAAATCAGGCACATACATTAACTAAAGCGTAAAAC
This sequence comes from Drosophila sechellia, assembly GCF_004382195.2. NCBI lineage: Eukaryota > Metazoa > Arthropoda > Insecta > Diptera > Drosophilidae > Drosophila > Drosophila sechellia. Next base: position 5,845,437 of record NC_045954.1, read on the forward strand.
TGAAAAATATCCTGCAATTTAGGGGACACAAATAGTTGTAATAACTTAAAACGCAGATAAATATATCTATCCAGAGTGTTCCTTGGGTGATCTAATTGTTTTTAGATATTTTAGTTTTGAGATAACCAGGAACACCCAGGATAATGGTGAAGCCTTATAAAGTGAGATAGTTTGAGGAAAGATATAGATGGGGTCTTCAGGGAGATCAAGCAGTGGCATTAGCTTATCTCAAAATCATCGTGGACAGCCCGTTAAGAAGCTGCTCAAACTGATTTCCTTTAAACAATAATTCGTGGTGTGGCATACTTAAAAAACAGAACGCAAAACTAAATAAAAACCAAGTTGAAAATAAAAGTATAAGCACTATAAGCAAAGCCAAAAGCAAATAATTTAAGAGAAGCAGCAAAGGCTCTTAGATTAAATCAAAGAGCAAAAAAAGCGCACAAAACTCTTGCATATAGGAATTTGTAAAAAGTTGGTAATTTTTAATGGTTTTTCCACCATTCTGTTCTTGCTTTGTACACAAAGGGCCAATGGGTTTTCTATTTCATTTCAGTTATATGTTAATTTTTTTTGTTTGCTATACAATACGAATGCGGTTTATATAGGAGGCGAATTAATTTGATTTTGGTTTTCTTGTTGTTTCTAATCTTTTGTGGCTGTACATTTGTATTGCGCATAAGCAAATTTTAAAATATATATATGAATAACGCTTTTTACACAGTTTGCTTAGCAACAAATTCCAAAATGGATCGACTAGTGAAAGAAAGAGATATATAAAGGCAAAGATCGAGGGGAAAGCAGCAGCAGCAGCAAATTTAGAAATAAAAACTTTCGTTTCAGTTTGAACAAGCCAACGAACCAACAAACAAACAATCAAACCATCGAACAAACAAAAGACTTAAATCAAATATATACAGTTGGTATGAGTGTGGCTGTTAATGATTCATTCTGTTCTCCGCAAGGTCGTGTGTGGTCGCAATCGATAGTTGCTTCTGGTCTGGCATACAATTATAAAGCCGAAAGCCAAAAGCCGAAGGCAAATCAAAGTGAGGATCCCAAAAATCATGCAACAAAACTCGGAGCACAGGCCTAAACGGTTTTTGCTTATGTCGTATGTGTGTGTGAGCGAGAGAGGGGGAACGAGAGGGAGAAAGAGACAGAACAAAGAGAAGATGTGAGAGAGCCGAGTGCGAGTCCTTTCCACGGTCCTCTGTTTTGGTACAGTTCGTACGGGGACTTGCATACTAGAGATGTCAGTGTATTCGATAACGTTACCAAAAATATTAATGCATTAGGACCAAGTCCTAGAAATTTTTTGGCTAAATTATTAAATTGCTATCTTATTAGGTTGATTTAATATATTTCCCAATATATTATAACGTGAATTTACTATTTATTGATCAGAATAAGAACTATGAAATAAGCCTGACATCTCTAATCAAATTTTATACCGAACATGAAAAAACATGACGAAAGGAAAAGTTTCAAGGAGGAAGCACATACACACATATTGCTTGTAAAGTTCAAATAAATGTCCTCTATTCAATATTTACATGAATCAACTGCGAAATCAACTTTATTGTTAAATCCTACCCAATGGTCGTGAGTTTATGCGTCGTTAAAGCGTTTATGGGTGTTTGGTTATGTGGAGGCTCTACGACTACAATTGCTGGCATCGGAATCGAAACGAAATAAAAAATAAGGTCAAAAACAAAGCTGAATAAGAGAGAACTCAAGGAATACTACCAACTGGTGGGTACTTAGATAAAGACTAGGAGGCAGGTTAAGTGTAAAATAAATCAAACAAGGAGGGCAAAGAGAGCAGAAACTAAGAACGGGAAACATTGGTGGCTATACGTAGGAATTCGTTAAATACTTTATCATAATCACAAGAATTTCAGACTGGTATTGATGGGTATTGTTGTAGCTGTTGTTCAACGTGGGTTTTCTTTGGGGTTGTGGGTTGTTCAGCTTTTGGATGGTGGAGGGGTATTCGGGGAACAGGATTGTGGGTAAGTGGGTGGGTAGGTAGTATATTGCTGTATTATTGTTCTTACTTGGAATACTGTGACTGTGGCCCACAAAATGTTGTTGAAGTGTTTGCGATCGCACTCGCATTGCGGATGCCGGCTGATTATTTCGGGACACGTGCACTCGCGTTCGAGTCCGGATTCGTCCAAAAATTTACAAAACTTACCGCCAAACAGATACATGCCGAGTATGCTGCAGGTTTATATATATGTTTTATATATACCGTATACATTTGTATTATTTATAGAGTCATAGATGTGTGTCTGTTATTATAGTTCATTAATGGCTATTTAAACTGGTTCATAGATATAGAGAGAGAGAGCTGGGTTCGTATATATATATATTTATATAATATATAGTTGCGATTCTTATGTCTAAGGATATAAACGAGTAGTAGGTTCATCTAGTCGTCCCTGTACATTATATGGTTTGGGTGTTATTCGGGGATACTTGTGATCTTACAAAGAAGAAAAAGAAACAGAGAGAAAGGGATTTTCATCTGTTCTTCTGCTGGTCTGGATATTCTTCTGCTCTTATCTACCTTGTTTTTGTGAGTTCTGTCTGTCTATATACACAGTGGTTGATGGGTAGTTATCGATCTGGCCTCAATGCTTGCATATTTACATATATCTCTAGAAATGTGTGCTGTGATTAAGTTCGACTATGGCGGAAGAGATTCTTTTTTGCAGTTGGTCTCAGGTCCATTGGAAGGCCAACTTGAACTGACCAAGCAATTCTACGGATTATGGGAGAATCTGTATGTGTTTCGCATATACGTATAAAGAGGTACGTGTGCCTGGAGGGTCTGAGTGAAAAGGGGGGACTTTGGTTCCAGAATAGTGGGAGATTGATTGGTAATGCTTGTGTTTGTGTCGCTGTGTCTGTGTGCGTGACAGTGGGAGAGACAGAGACAGAGAGAGTTCTCCTTTCAGAGGGTTTTCGGGTGGAGTTCTATAAAACTTAGAGTCTATAATAGCATATGGACTAAAGAAAAGTATATACTTAAACATAGGACATTGAGCAAAGTGGATGACAAAATCGAGGCATATATAGTACATAAAGAAGATCACGAGCGAGACAGAGAGAAAGAGCGAATAAGAGAGTGAGAGGCGTACAAATAATGCGTGTGTGTATTTTGAGGAGTTCGAGGAGTGTATTCAAAATGTTCGAGATGCTAGATGCAAACACAGTTCCACTCGTTTATATGTATATACAAATATGTACATTATATTGCATGCTGGAAGCTCAAGAAACTCGAACCGAAATGCTTACCTGGTGCATCAATGTACATCACACAAATACATACACATATACAACGATCTTATGAACATATAGGGCTTATGGACATTCCCATATACGATCACTCCTAACGACATGCGGATGCGCGCTGCTTGCTATGGAACTCGTAACGGTAATGGTAACGGCAACGGTAATGCTATCACTAACGCTAACGGTTAGCTAACGGTAATCGCAACGGTCAACGCATGCATGCCAAACCAAGAATCGTAATCGGTATCGAAATCGAAATCTAAGAAACTAAACATGAAATCAAATCTTCAACTTAATACCACACTCAATCAAGGGCACACCACAAATTAGTGAGAGCGAGCAAGATGGCTGGCTAGCTAGTCGATCTCGATGTCTGGCAATATCAAAAAACATAAAAAATAATATGTTATGTGTGTGCGGGTGATTATGACGTTTTGTAGATCTCAAAATCACTCGCACGCACTCAAATATTTAATGGTTAGACAGACAGACAGAGACAAAGGCTCAGAGCGAGGGTAAGATGGCGATAGGACGTCACAACAGTTATCGATTTAAGCAGAAAACAAACGGGTAATCGAATCGGTACGGAAACGGAAATTAAAACAGAAACACCATTAAAATCGAAATAGAAAAAAGTGAAAACGAAAGAAAGCTAAATGCTCAACGTATCAAAACGTATTTCACTGGGGATTCGTAATGGGTTTGGGCTTTCATCTTGTTTTTTTTCTTTTTCGGTTTTATGAACAGTAGGTTATCGTAATCATATCGGTAGCAGATTATGGCGTAACATTAGAAGTAGTAGTAGTAGTAGTAGTATAGATATATACATATATAGGTTTACGTATGGTAAAAGGCTGATAGCAATGGGTCTACCTGGAACACTGTGACGAGCGCCCAGAGCAGGCTGTCGAAATTCTTACGATCGCAAATCATCTCTCCGTTAACTTTCTCGCAGAATTTACATCCGAACAGATTCATGCCGAGTATACTAAAGTGATGGTTTGGTTTTGTTGATATATAATATGATATATATATATATATATATTTTGTTGTTTGGTTTTTCGTTTTCGATTAATTTTATTTAAATATATATTCTTATATATTTTTTGTGTTTTTGGTTTTTGGGGGTATTTTTTTGGATTGTGTTTAGCATACAGTTTTTTAGGTTTATTTTAATTTTCGATTTTCAATTTATTTCATTTTTATTGGATTGTTTTTAGTATATTTTTTTAATTGTGTGGAGTGTGACAAAGAGAGAAAGAGAGAGAGAGATACAAAAATATATTTATAGAGAGAAAGAGAGAGACAGTAAAGAAAGAAAGAGACAGAGTGTGGGTGATTGATTTACAGAGACTAAAAGAGAGAGAGAGCAAGGGAGAAAGGGCTTGAGCTAGTAAGTGTTCTTGTTAGTGAAGTGAGCGGCAAACGAAAGCTAGCAAATGAAAGCATTTGGAAGGGGAACGGTGATACTCGTAAATACGCTTTTAGAGAACCACTTCCGAGACTCAGATCGGACCACGGAATAAAATGGAAATGAAACAAAGGTATAGTTCGCTCCAAAGGAACTAAGAAGCTAAAGCCTTGCGTTTAATGGGAAAGAATCGGCCCTTGGATTTGGTTTATTTTTGGTCTGGCTTTTCTGTTTGCAGTTTCAGCTTTATTTTAGTTTTCTGTTTTGAGTTTATTCGGGGCATTTATTGAGTTGATTTATCGTTAGCGATGCTGGCTTCTTTTCAGCTCCATTTACAGTTCGTTCGGTTCATTATTCGCTTGTTAATATATTGTTAACAAGCTTGTTAATAGTATGTAAGGTTATATAGAGTCTGGTCGGATGTTTCGTGTGGCTGTTGTGTTTTTTCTATTCTAACTACACAAACTCGATTACATTTACTTTACCAACTAGTCTAGCTAATATGCGTGTTCTTATTGTTGTTTTCACTGTTGAGGTTCTGTGTGTTTACTTGATATTCATAGTTATACAATAATATCAATTACGAGTAACCATAGATAGGTATATATAGAGATAGAGAGATAGTACGAGTATATATAGGTATGTATCAAACTGCAGCGACTGCAACTACACAATAAGTAAGCGTACGATCTTTTTAGTTTCTTCTATGTTCAATTTTTTCAAGTACTTTGTGTCAGGTATATATTTGAGCGTGAGTGTGCGTGTGCCGTGTCCGTGTGACAAGCTCCGAGCAGGAAAGCTTTAAAGGCCGCATTGTCAGGTCTTTTGGCAAATGCATCAAGCCAAGCCGAGCCTTTAGTTTTGGTAGTGTGTATAAATGTGTGTTGCAGTGTCGGTTAACGCTAAAAGAAGCTAGGATACACACTTATTTAATTTGAAATGGAATAAAGCGTTTTTGGCTAACTAACTAAGCTAACTAATTGTTTCTGTGGCTGTTATTGCTGTAGTTGTAGTGTGTTTAACCAAAAGAGCTTCAAATGATTGGATGTTGTACAGAGAGAAAGAAAGCAATAAACAGTGATAGTGTTTCAAAGGGAGTCGGTGAACATGATGTGTTGGAAAGTAATGTTCGAAGGTTTTGAGTAGAAAGAATATATACCATAAAAAATGATTAAAAAGGCAGCGACGTGGTCGGTGCTTGAAACCGAACTCAAATCGATAGTGAACCGAGCGAAAGAGTGATAGATACAGAGAAATTCAGATATTAGAGAGAGAGAGAGATGGAGGAAAACATTTTTTTCGGCTTAGTGAGGTGTTAGAAAGTGTAAAAAGTGTAAGTGTAAAGCAAAGTGAACGAACGAGGAGTCAAAGTGTACGACAACTAACGGCACTTTGGGGGTTGGATAAAATGACGTAAATGGGGGTTATAAGGCTCACGAAATATATAGCAAGATACAAAGAGATATATATATATATCAAGTGATACGGGTACATTTCTTGCTGGTACGGATACGAGATCGATTGCTTTAAAAGTTACACAACTTGTAACGTCATCTAACTACGAATCTTCCAGAATTTTCAAATGTTACTCAGACACAGTAAGTGAGAAAAATACCAAGAGTTAGAACTTAAGGATAAGCGGTGAGAGAGAGAGAAGTCGGAAAGAGATCACTTGAAGAGACGTTAAGGCAAATCTTTACTTATATAGGCAATACTCAATTAGTACACAGTAGAAAGGATCGTGTCGCAGAAGCACTTAAATGAGGATGGGAGTTCGGAGAGTCAGGGGTTCAAGAGATACGTGTAAGTTTCTGTATGATCATGGGTTGGAAAAAAGTAGAGGTCTATGGGATCCAGAGAACTGGGAAAGTAATGGGTGACGGAGGCAGAAAGTGATACATCTATCAAATGGTCAAAGGTACCTACAGCAGTTGTGGGTAATCAGGAAAATTGCAAATGTACTCAAACTTCAATTACTAAGTCGAATATAAATGGGATTGAATTCAGAAAGTCTAAACACAGGTGCTCATCATGGCTTGACATAGAGCATAGAGCTATGATTTTTTGTTAAGTTATTAAGATTTGATTTACCGCTATGCTTTAAAGACTTGTTTTTAGAACCCTTAGACTTTTTTAACTCTTCTTCTATCACAAAAAAAAACCGCCCTATAATGGACAAAATTTTTTTAGGAGGGAAGGGTGTTTTTAATGAGAAGGTATTGACTCGATGACTTAGATGAAGGACTTTTATCTAGGCAGTAGGCAGCTAGGGAGACGCTAGGAACTGTTAGGCATAAGACGACTGCTATGGGTTAACGAAACTGAACTGTTTCTGTTTTTGTGGCTCGGGTTCATTGTGTTAATCACTCTTTTTCAATACATTAATTTCATGTTTGTGGGGTCGCGGTCGATAACTGATTGGCTATCGTTTGTAGATTATATTGAATTTTCTTTCTTTTTCATCATTACTTTTGTTATCTCCGCTTTCTTCTCGTGTGTCTTATGTGTTCGTGTTGGTGTCTTCTTTTCTTGTGCATGAGAGTCTTTCTGTGTGTGTTGGTGTGTTTTGTGGCCGTGTGTGTGTTTGTGAGTTATTGTGAACAGTCGGCAATCCAACTCACCTGAATATGAAGATGAATAAAACGAGAAGGGAGAAGAACACGGCCACGTTGTCCATTGTGCGCAGCATCACGAATAGCTGGCGTCGCAGGTTGGGCATAAACCGGACCAACTTAAGGATTCGCAGCAACCGGAATGTCCGCAACACGGACAGACCGGAGCCACCACCACCCGTTCCGTTGCCCATGAACGTCTGACAGATCTCAATGGCACTAATGACAGTGGGGAGAGAGTTAAATGGATTATCGACGCTTAGGAGGTTTCTACTTTAGGATAAACACCTGATAAGGTAAGCACCTTCACTCACCTGAGAATAACGATGATGCCATCGAATACATTGAATCCATTGGCAATGTAGCGGAATGGACCCTCTGCAACAACCTTTAGCAACATTTCAACAGCAAAGATGCCGGAGAAGACGACGTTGCTCGTCTCCACAATGGCGGTCAGTTCCGGCGGCTGGTTATGGTACTCGATGCCCATGGACAGCGTGTTTATCAGGATGGCCAACAAGATGCCCTGCTGGAAGTACTTGTGCTCCACCAATCGCCGGATGTAGCGACGAATCCAGCTGCATACGCGCGACATGCATCGGTACACGGAGATCAGACAGCGAGTCGTCGGCGATCTCTGCCTGGGCCGCTCGTCCAGTGGCGACAGGGCGTTCTGGTAGAGATCATAGCAGCAGGCATAGTCCTCCATATAGTTGCCAGTGGGGGCGCGGGGCTCGCGCATTCGCGAATTTCCCTGTCCCTGCCGTGAGCGATAGTTGCGACTGTGACTGGTGGTATTGTTATTGTTGTGATGGTGGTGCGACTGCTGGTGGTGCTCTTTTCGACGGTGGTTCGCCGCATTGCTATCGATGGGTCCGCCCACCACTGCCGACACTGTCGAGGGTTGAAGTGTCTGGCCGGGATCACCAGCCGTTGAGGCAACCATCACAGTCGCTCCTTCGGCGCCCGGTGGCGTTTGATTTTGGCCAGTGGGCACTGAGCGCGGCTTGTGGTGCGCCCGCAACGCCTCTGCGGTGTGGGGATCGCAGCGGGCCAGCGATGTGTAGAATGACTCTAGCGTACTCTGGCCCGTCGGCAAGGCCGCTGAAAAGGCCACAGAGAATGCTAAGAGCTCTTGACAAGTCATCGCATCGTGTATACCAAGTTCAGAGCAATCGGCATAGGGATTGGCAATGGTGCCGATGGTCTGCGGCAGATTAACCTGTAAAAAGAGAAAGCGAACTTATTGTACGGTGTTCTATATTTGTCCCGAACAGGGACTGTTAGCATGGAAGTTGCTCATCATGCCCAAGTGGACTACCAGAAATGTGACACAGCTTACCTGCCAGATGCTGCCATCGCCAGCCTGGGTCATCTTTTCCGTCGAGAAAATGTTGCTTTTCTCAGTGGTTCCCCCAGTCCCAGCTCCTCCAATTGCACCGCCATTTTGGTGGTTGTTATTGCCAACGCCGGATCCTGTCGCCGCCGCTGCTGCAGCAGCTGCTGCTGCGGCCGCCGTGCCGGCAACTGTTGCAACTGTTGGAGCCACCGTAGTGGTGGTGCCCGCCGTTGCCAGATCTGCGTTGAGGGCGGGCGGCGTGTGCAGCAGCACGTACTCGTTGAACATCACAGAAGGTCGCCGGCTGGCCGAGGTGGGCGGACTTAGGAAGCCCGAGGTGCACGGATGACTCTGCGAGCGTGCGGCGATTCGAAATAAAAGTTATTAGAGGGCACGAACACTGATCGGGGCGATTGTTGGGTATTTGGGGGGAATGAGATGGAAGATAACGCTCAACTGGTTCTATGACTAAGTACTAGCAAATACTATATACAAGGTTTACACAGGGTTCCAGTGCTTTTCAAATAAATGGATAACCTGAATTTAACTTGTGCCGAAATCAATATGGTTGCACCTTCAACGTTTTTAATGCGCAAATCAATAAATTGGGTTTTTATTTACAAGGCTTACAGCGATACTTAATTTTGGCAACAATCCAATTCCCTGTGCATTTACACACTTTAACCTTTGCCCTTTTTTTGCGACTCCACCTAACATTTATTATAGCTTTAATGGGAGACATATGGACGTATATACGGGTCGGGTTATTGTCTCTGCTTACAAACGGCATTTACATACGCAAACAATACGAAATGATATAAATAATTAATGGGCGTTTCGACGGGACAATGGGCTGGAACAATGGGCTACAGATTTATCAATGGGACAATCAATTCGCTGTGTGCTTATAAACACAGAAACAAAAAAGCTATTTCAACTGCACTTAATATGCAAACATATCGTTTATATCTACAATTTGTAAGTGTTTTTCTTTTTCCATTGGTTTTTACGTGAATAGCATATTTGGTGATACTTGTACGCTGGCTGAATGCCCTTGCCAAAGGTCACGCATGACCCGCTCATTTTCGCGCGGTAGGACATTCAGAGTTCGGTGCTGACCGAAGTTGCGCTGCGCTCATTCATAAATTATGCTGGCAATTTAAACATATTTTACATATTTTACTTATTTATCGTTCAGTACCTTGCCCAAATTTCCCAACTGCAGCTATGAGAATTAGCAAGGTTTATAACAAATATGAAAGATTATTATTATTATTATTATTATTCGTTTGTGGCTGCTGTTTGAAATGCTGTCTGTTTTTGTTCGCTGGCTATTTCGATTTTTGGTTCGGGAATTTGGAAATATATATACATATGTATATGAATATATATATATTTTTATTCTGTTTCTGTAGCTGTTTATCTGTTCTGTTTTCGGATCGAATCGATTTTGGGTGTTCTATATTTGAGAATCGAGCTGAACGCTGCAAAGGTAACTCACAATTAGCTGCTCGGAATCGATCATTTGCTGCGGAAACTTCAGCAATATGGTCTTCTGTTCGGCGGCACTGCCCTCCGGCTTCAGTTGATGATGTGCGGTGGACTTTTTCAGCGAGGAACTCCGGGGCAATCCGTCTGGGGCCAGAGATTGCTCCGTGTTGTCCGACGAGGAGTGCTGCTGCTGCTGTTGGTTTTGGTGTTGCTGCTGTTGATGTTGCAGCAATTGATGTTGCTGGTGGTGGGCCGAGGACATGGTCACACTGGCGGCGCTGCCATTTATCCCATTGACCAGCGCCACTGTGGTGCAGCTGGCGGCATTGTTGTTGTTGTAATTGTTGTTGCCACCGCCGCCAGCTGTGTGGTTTCCACTGCCATTGTGGTTGCTACTGGTGCTGTTGTTGTTGTTATTGTTGTTGCTAGCCGAATTGAGCGGCACCATGACGGTAATCATCTGATCCTGAATACTGGACGGCTTGCGATTACTGTACTTGGGGCACTTGGGATGATGGCACTTGATCCGCGACGGCGAGAAGGTCAAATTGTCGGCATTGGGCAGTAGGCCCTCCTTGCGCTGCTGTCGCTGGTACCTGTGGTGTTCCAGCGGTTCGTTCGGTGGTTCATTGATTGGGTGGCAGGGTTGACAGAGTGGGTGAAATAACAATTCGATTAGCGACAAGTTGGACAGACAGTACGCGGGGTTCACACACTCATGTCTGTACACAAAACATCGTGTTCTATGTTTTTGGGGTCAATTAAGGGAGGTAGGTGGGTCAGGCGGCACCACGGAGATGTGGTTGCGTTGCACGTGCATCGGCTACAGAGTGGGTCAGATGGTTTTGGGGTGATTCAGGTGGGGTTTCCATTTGTACGTGCACTCTCATTAGTGTCAGTGCCATGTCGCATGTATGTGTGCGTGTGTGTGCTTAGCCATTAGACCGACAACAATCGCAATTACATAATTCAATCAAATGAACTAAGGACAACGACAGTACAAAAATGCAAATGATCCAAATTAACACGAGTCCCATCTGCGGATTCAGTGCCATTCGCTTAACTCGTTATTCTGTACTCTGTTCTAAATGTGGCATCATTGTGTGGCGGCAATCTAGTGTGAGGCACATGTTAGGATGGGATTGTGATTACAGAGATGGGTCATCAATAGGATAGGTCAGCATGGGACACCATTACGAATACATTTCCTTCCGAAAAGTCAAAGATCTGCTTGGTTTTGCCATTAAATCCAGATTTGTGAGACAATGAGCCTTAATATTTTTGTGCGCATGAGGGGACTCATTACATAGTAGCAATGCGGATGCACTTTCAAATCACTATATATGTATCTCTTCTAGCCTAAAACTTTTAGTTATACACATTCATGCCCTGGCCACTAGACTCGCTGCTAATTTAAGTGCGTTACTAAACGCTATATATGTAAGAATAATCAAATTGCAAAGCACTCTAACTAGGGCTTAAACAAAAAATTTAATTTAATGTAAATTTCGGGCAATAAATAATTGAAATTAAAGAAAAAAAAAAAAAATGTGTATTAAACTTGGGAAATCTCGTTTTAAACTGAAAGTGTTGGTTAAACAAAGCATCTTAAGAAATTAAAATCAAAGAAATTAAATCTCTTTGTGAAAGAGAGTTGCCCAAGTCTTGGGCAAACCGAAAACAGAATTAAGTAATCTGGGAAATTTTTGAGGAAATCACTGGTGGTGGTTGCAAAGTCCTTTTTCGTGGCTCTAGTTCTCCTGTCAGTGCGAGCTGACCTTTTGCCGAGAGATTAGTGCGCTAATTACTCGCTTTAATGGGTTAGTAATCAATCAAGTTTCAAGTGACTAAAGCCTACAGCTTTCTAAATCTTTTTCTTTCTGTTTCGCGCTCGAGGGGTACGAAAAATCAAACAGAGAGAGAGAGTCAGAGACTGAGAGAGTGTGAGAGAGCGAGAGAGAGAGAGAGGGTAAGGGAACGGAAACCGGAAACTAAAATAACGAACGGAAGGTATAATTGAATGAAATCAAAAGGTACAAGCAGCATACTTATATAATCTGTACTTCTTTAACATTCGTCTCTTGAAGCGCCGCCACAGATGGGCGATATATTTGACGATCTCCGCATAGCAGGTGGCCGGTTCCGAGTTATTTGTGCTGCTGGCCAGGGTCGAAGTGGATGTGTACCGGGCTCGCTCCTGTCGCATGCGCTCCATCTCGCGTTTCTTGGTCTCCGAGAATTGCGTGGCGATGACGACCAGGCACAGGTTGATCATGAAGAACGAACCAATCTATAAAGATTCGAAAAAGAAACGCCATGAATCAGTATACGTTTGCAACATATCGCAACAATTTTGAAATGTGCAATAAAAGGTTATCCGAACCGGGCTCTTCCCAGCAGGTGGCGCTTTGTTGATGCTGAAAAAAACTTTTCGCATTTCCGTTTAAAAGTTTTCGCTTTCATTGCTGCCAGCGACAAGTGCAACCCATAAGTTTTCCCATGCCTTTGTTTATACACCCACACCCACACCCACACACACACACAGCAAACTGATGGCCCCTTTGGGAGGACCTTTTTGGCCAACCGCTTCAATTCAATTAGCTGGGGGATCGGTAGACGCCACCTGGTGGTCATCGTGGGATTACAAGGCAACCAAGATGCTGATCTCAAAACTTCGAATCACTAAACTTAGGACTCCAACGCCTGTCTGCCTTAATTCGTTAAGCCTGGCTTTCGAATTATTGTAAAACTTACCTAGAGTTGAGTAGAGCAAACGAAGTTTTAAACTTTAGCTTTAAGTTATCATCAGGAATAAAGGTAACTTTTACCTGTCAGGAAGGCCCGACGGTGGAAGTTTTAAATACCAATTTTCAACTTGAATGGGTAATGTCCAGTTGGTCTTCTTGAGATGACTTTAAAACTTACAATTAGAATATCTCTTACAACTGCGTTTTAATTTTGGCTCTATAGGCGACAACGCCGTTTGCAAAATATGATCCTTATATGGATTGGAATATTTTTCCCAAAAATATTTTTACCAAAAATGCGAGATATTTAAAATTTATTTATTCTAAATTTTTCGACAAAAAAAAAATCAATACTTAAACTCGCTACTTAAATGCGTTGCAAAAAATGTAGTTTATATTTTAATAGATGGATGAAAGAAGCACTTTATAAGCTAAGATTATTTATGGCCAAGTTAGAGCTAAGCGTCTTCCAAGAACTAGCAAGTAGTTCTTCCTCCTAGGACTGAAAATCGAAACGTTGGCAAAGTTTAAATTGAAAACATATTTCAAAAACAAAGAAAGCGCTTCTAATTTGGAACTCGTGAGCTTGGCAGAAAATGCATAAAACCTAAATAAGCAATTTCCCTCCATGGCGAGCGCCCAATAGCAAATGCGGGGAACTGAGTTGGAGTGAGTTCCAGAGGAAACTGAAAACTATTTGCATACCAAAAGTTGTTGCCAACAAGAGCAAAATCATTTTGCACACGAAATGAACAGCGACAAAGACAGAGACAGAACGAGCTAGAGCGAGCAGGAGAGAGAAAGGCTAAGCAAACTTCAAACATAAATAATGAAATTTCCTCATGTGTGTCCGTCCGCATTTGTGTATCCTGTACTTTATCCGTATCTGTATCTGTGCCTATGACTGTGTCCACTTGTGTGAGTGTCTGTGAGCCATAAAGGCTTTTAATTAGTCCAAGGACACCTGAGCACAAATCCTGCCATGCAAATGACAGCACAACAGACTGGAGTCCACTCGAAGATGGCACTGGCGAAAGTGGACAGTCGCCGGGTGGCAAAATGTGAAAGTGGCAAATGGAAATGGAAAACGGTGGCGGGAAGGGATTCGAGGCTCGGGGTGCCTGCTGTCTGGTGTCTGCCTTGCAACACGATTTTAGCTTCATGAAATTCATAGCATTTTTCGTAGACAAACTTTCCGCACTGTTGTTGGTCGGCCACCTGAGCACAGTACCTGCTGTGCGTGTGTGGTCATAGTTTAAAAGTAATTTACTTATTTGCATTGCCAAATTGCTTTGCCATACTTTCGGCCTACCATCGCCGCCGTCGTAAGCCCCAAAAAACCATGGTCCCAGCGCAACTTCAGCTCAATTAGTTGGAGACCGTATAAACCTTCTACAAATTAAATATTCAATTCGTGATCAAAGTGGGTGGCCGCCAGAACCCATGGCCTCTAACCCCTGACCCGCTAACCCACTGAGCCCTCTGAAATCGCCCCGCCAAAATAAGGGAACAACACTCACCACAATCAGCAGCACAAAGTATATCCAATCCCAAAAGCTGTGCGCATCCTGCACGTAATACATTATGTCCGTCCAGCCCTCCAGCGAGATGACCTGCAAATCCAACAAATATTTCACCGTAATTAGCGTGCGCTCTCTGCAGATATATAAATGTACGAGTATGCAACGAAAATGAAAAGAAGAAACGAGGCATAAAGTCGGGGCAGCTGGCTGGTGTTTTATTGTTCACGCCCCGCCATTGTTGGCCAAAATGAAACGGGAGGGGGGAAGGAGTTGTGGGCAGAGCAATTAGGATGGCGTTTTGGCCGGGTCCACGTCACGTATGCGTAATGTGCGGATTTAAGCGATGAAACACGTATGAAATTATCCATTGACTACCTGTTCTTAAACGCATCATAAAGTTTAAGATTTAACTAAAAGTCAATATTTTTTATTATAAATGGTGCGCTACATACACGTTGCCACTGGCACCCGCGCATTGACCTTGCGCTTTTTCTAGGATATTTTTAATGATTCATAAATTAACTATCGATTAAACTTGATTTGCCTTGAGTAGTATTATCCGCTTATGCGAATTATATTATTAATAAAACCATCCCTACAAATGCGTCCAAATTCCATTCAGACTTAACTCCCTGAGGGCAATAAATACAGCACAATACGCCACTGCCGCTAAAACCGCCGCGTATAACCCGCTATTGGTTTCATGGCCTAATGTGCACTTGATTTGGGCTTAATTACATCATTTGACCTGCATATCAATAGATTGGCTTGCGGTGTGCGCCGTGTAATTGGCATATCAATTAAGGCCCGCCCCGGAGGACGAGTGCACTTCGAGTGGAGCGAGTTGGGGTGACCATTCATCAGTTTTGGCATCAGTTTCGGCATCAGCATCCCTATCACTTGGGATATCGCTATCACCCCGAATCCCACACGGATGGGGATGCAAATTGCTGGCGTTTGTTTTGTTAGTTTAGGGAAAGCTGGTAGAGCTGGCAGTTTTACTCGTGGCAGAAGTTGACGCCGAATTAGCATACAAGATTTTGTTGTTTCAATCGCTGCTCCTCGCCTGTTGCTATTTGTTGAACAAAGTATAACACTAATTGGATACACGACGAAAAAGAAAGTAGTATTGCTGGCGGTTGACAAACGCAGGTCATAGTCTAATTTTTTTCTAATAAAACATTTAATTATTTCGCAGTGAAGGGACGGGGACTTTACTCACCAGGAATATGGCCACCCAGGCCATGCCGATGTTGTCGAAGGATATCGTGCCCTGGAACGGATTCTCGCCGCTCTGCTTGCAGGTGGTATAGTACTGGTTCCAATTGACGCAGGACGTGTTCGTCGGCTCATTGAAGTCGAACAGCTTGGCCTCCTCTGCGGATTGCGGGATGAAGAGATGTTAGAATGAGACGATGGGGCGGAAAGTGTATTGTTTGTAATTCTGATTGCTTCGGTGGCTCTGGCTGTCATTAAGCGACAGCGAGAGGGCAATTAAAAATGCCATCAAATTTGATTACAGCGCAATTTGCACTTCATTTAGCTTTAAAGTTAATGTAATTGACGTTGACTGGTAATAGGGATGGGTGTGTGGATTGGGGCAGACTTACCATTACAGACCAGCGAACCAATGCGATACGGCGGGAAGTTTCCGCACAGATGCATCCCCGAATCGTTGGGCGTGGAGCAGATATAGTCCTGATCTTTGGAGAACTCGTAGTACTGCGACAGGCTAGGGGTGCGATGTGTACAGAGAATTAGGAGAGTCATGGGATGCGATTGTCAGTTTAGAGCGGAAGAACATCCAGCACACAAAGAAACAAAGTGTACGAAACAGAAGTTCACACCACAGAGAGAGAGAGAGATATTTATAGAGATCGAGACATATAGAGAGATAGGGAAGAAGTGAGAGTGAGAGAAAGATAAAGAGAGAGCACAAAGAGAGCAATTAATAATCGTAATCCGTAATCGTAGTTCCATATAAGTAATCTGTATGTTCAATGCGTATCGTAAACATTTACATCGAGATTTACGTAGAGAGATGTCAAAAAATAAAGCAAGTAAATGATATCAATAAGTCAATTTTGATTTGTGCTGAGCTTCGCGTTTGATCCGCGAAAACATTCAACTAATTAGAGTGAGATAGACAATGCCAATTCCAATATACGTGAGGCAAAATAAAAAAGCTAAACAGAACTGAACAGAGTGAGACACGGTTGACCAATGCAAGAGAGAGACAGATAGAGGGTGAGCGATAGCGAGTAACAAGAGCAAGAAGCAATAGCGATTATCTAGGGCGAGTAGCGAGAGCGAGTGGAATAAGAAAGAAGCTACTGGTAGGCTTCCACACACAGAGAGATCTGGATATAGCCACAGAGCGAGTAAGCGAGAAAGAGTGAGTCGTAGTAAAAGCTGCTGACACTGAGCATAAGTACAGGAAGACACAACTGTACCGCAAGTGAGAAAGTGAGATATAAGCGAGCCACAAAGCGCCAACTAAAACGCAAGAAGCACAAAAGGAATGAGGAGGCGGAGAGCAAAGTAAGACAGCTGGAGAGGGGGGAGGAGGGAGGTTGCAAAAAGGAAGAGGACTACACACTCGTAAAAAAGTAAATGAAAACGCCAAAGCAATTTAAATTAAACGCGCAATGTTGCCACAAAATGGCCGACGCGCCGGAAACTCGCGACTTCAAAAAATGTCTGCCTCAACCAAGTGTCAACCGTAAAGTGTGTGTGCCTGTGTACGCTTGCCTGTGTTCCAGGGTGTCGTCGTGTGCGTGTGACAATAAAATGTGTTTAATATGCACGTGCAAGCACGGCAATGACAGTCGAGGGGGACGAGGAGCAAGCGGCATCGCAAGTGAATTTTGAAATATTCCCGCTCGCTTTTTTCTGTTTATTTTTTTTTCCTACCATTTCTTTGCACAGTTCGCAACAATTCGCACGCTTCAACGTTTGCAAAACTTTATGGAGCTCTTGTATATGCGTTTGTGTGTGTATATGTGTAATTGTTGTACTTGATTTGCGCGAGCGTGTGTGTGTGTGTGTGAATAGGAGAGAGCGAAAACGAGAGGGACGAATGAAGAAGCAGGGGCAGCTTTAAATACCTTTGCAATAGAAACTGATGATTTTTCCTGTAAAAAGAGTTCAGCTTACAAGAGATACACATACATAGGCGCACACAGCAGCGTGACAGTGTGTGTGTGTGAGAGAGTGCGGGGCAAGTGTGCCTGTGTGCTGCTGTACGTTTGTGTGTGTGAGTGTGTTTCGCTCTACTCTACTAAATATTGTACTGCACTGTGCTCCACTTTACTGTATTTTCAGTGTGTGTGTTGTGGACCCCAAAATGTTGTTTAACTTGGTGAACAAAAAACTTAAAAAAATACAGAACTGTGCGCATTTAGAATGTCGACTTTAAAATACCCATCTTCAGCATCTTTAGCTATATACTAAAAATAAAGTTATAAACTATCCAATACCACTTAGATTTTTTGATTGCGAATGTGTTTAACTCTTTTTTAGATTTATTTCTATGACAATATTGGCTTAAAGGTGCATTGATGGATAAGGTCTCTATAAATCTGGTTAAAATATAAATGGAATTGGATCATATAACCCTTTAGCTATGGAATTTCACGAAATGAAAGGAGAAACATGTATGTTGTTGCTAATTGGTATGCTTGTTGTTTCGGCTGTTTGTGTGCATTCTTTGCTTTTTTCGGGGGTTTCCAAAACATGTCATATATTTGTGTGTAGAACCTCAAACAATGATAAAAACAAAAGCAGAAAATTGCAAAATGAAACCCAAAATTTGTCAAATGCAACATAAACAAAACGGTTGATAGGGGGATCGCAGTGGGGGCGTTTGACCCCGATTCTATATTTGTATACATATACTCATAAAGAGGTGTATGTGTGTGTGTGGTTTAGTTAGCAGTTAAGATCAGGTTCAAGTGGTGCCACATCAACAACTCTAAACACAAAAAGAAACTTACATCAAGTCTAGGCTAAAAATATTTATGGTAACTGGAAGAGGGGTTAGACTAGGTGGCAAATAAAATGTGGCCTCAGACGGGTTAACTAGGGGCTTTTGCTTTTGGTACAGTTGTGTAGGGTGGGCAAAATAGTGAATACATATAGTGTTTTCTTTTTGGGCGGAGGAAACAGCAGGATGCTTAGTGGTTGTCTAGTTTAGTTTAATTTAGTTGATATTTAGTATAGCTTGGTATTTCGTATATATATGTATATATGTATAATCATTAATCTTCAAATATTACATATACAAAGGAAAAGATACAGATAGAGAGTTAGCTGGTTAAACGTTAGAGTTAAAGGAAGTCGTATTTCGTATTATCGTATGGCCAAATATTAAACTAATACGAGTATATAGATATGCACATCTACTAATAAGGTGTGTCGACTATCGAACGTGTGTGGGAGCGTGAGGGGTAATTAGAGTAGTGTTTGTGTGTGGGAGTGTGGTAGAAAGTACTTGGACAGTGAAGTATTTAGTCCTTTGTCTATCTAATTAAAGCGCCGTGGCCACTGAATTATTCTATTCTCTACACATTAAATACTCAGAAATTGAGGAAGAATTGTTGATAATTTTAAATATGGTCATATAAGACGGATTTTTCAATATTTACTTTTATGCAAACGATGCAGTGGCCATGGCGCTTTACCAAATTAGAGGAAAAAGACATTTAGATATCGAGCTTTTGGTAGAGTAGTAGTACCCATTGATCAGGGGACACAGGGTGTTGGGAAAAAGGTCAAAGGTCTAAGCACTTAGCAGGCTAGCGCTGGTGAAGGCAGACATAGTTAGAGAAAGACTATAGGTATTTAAAGTCATTGGTGAAGAGTTACATTGATATCAGTATTTATAGACAGAATCTAGTTGTAGACTAGCTAGTAGACGGCTATTAGAATCTGTTTGTTGTGTCCACTTTCGGGTCTTCCTTTGGTTTAATAGTGTGTGTAACTGTGTGTTCGTGTGGGAGTGTGTCGGTGTGTGGGTTAAGTTAAGAGGGGAATAAATCATTTTATCTTACGAGTTAACACGGACTCGAACTCTGTACACTTCAGGAACCCTGTAAACAAAAAATTTGTTCCCGGTATGATTTTTGTTTTTGTTTCATATTATCTGCTTTTGTTGGTATTTGATATTTATTTTTGTTGGGTTTGCTTTTAGGGAGAAAACGTAAAACTCGAAAACATAAAGAGATAAGTGGAGGTCAGATTTTCGATTTTTGATATGCTTGACTGCCAATTAGGATATATTTTTGTTCTCTTGTTCAGTTTTGGTTTCATTTTTTAATAAACTTTTTTTTGTCACAACTTAGCAACAAATCGAAGAAACGAAAAACTGGAAAAGAACATATATGCATATATATATCTATACTCTGTTTGCCAATCTCACAGGCTTGTCTGTTGTTGTGAGTGTGCGTGTGAGGGTGTGGGTGTGGGTGTGTGTTGTGTCTGTTTGTTGTGTTTGTATGGGTTGGATGTGGGTGTATATACAGCATATTCGGAGGCTCACAATATCACAGAAATGTTGATTGTATGGTACAATTCCTGCCCGTGCGAATGAAGTTCGTTCATAACGAAAAGCCCAAAAACCAAATCAAAATGATGAATTCAAGCCAAAAAGGGAACTGCCGAATAAAAGGACCATCATCAAAATTGTATGGGACAAGAACCTGTTTTATACATATATCTGGAAAATATGTCTGCCTTACTATTGAAATCAATTTCCCAGACTTGCTAAACCAAATCAAAAATGTTAAAATACGCTCGACTGCAAATTGCCAGTTGCACGATAATTATGCAAAGCAAAAGTCAGCCGCAAAAAATAAATTTATTTTGTGAACAACATATAATCGTATGTATAAACACACAATTTGTACAGCTGGGCATGCAAAGGCAAACAAACAAACAATAAACAAGGAAACCGGGGAAAACAAAGCCACCGAAAAAAGTGAATCTTCTTGGACAATCCGCACAGCGACCCAAAAATTCCGTTGCCTACTTTAAAGGCCTGCGCTGTCTATGTATGGGTGAGTCCTTCTGTTTTGTACGTGTGTGTGTGTGTGTGAGGGTGAGAGAGCACGCGTGTCCTTTCAGTTCTGCGTGTGACGTTATAAAGCCGCCGTGGCACAAACACAAACGCAAACACAATGCCAATGATAAATGATTGTTTTGGCCAAGTTTAAAATCTTTTGTCAGTTGCCGACGAGAGAGCACTGTGGCTCTCAGCCACTCAAAAAGGATTCGAAATTTCAAGACATGTATGGATGAACGGATTTTGGAAATTGTTTCTAAGACTTGCCTTAAATTAATAATTAATTAATAATTGTCAGATAACTTCGAGCTCTTTTTATCCATCCATTGTTTATCTTTCACTTTTGTTTAATTACATTGACATCCGGTAGGATTTGCACCACTGTGCGGTCTTTTTTCCAGCTTCTTCCTGCTGTCAGGACCACAAGACGACTGTTTTTTGGTGCCACAACTGGCACAAGGACTTGGCCGGTGGACCAAAGAAGGGAATTAGGCCCAAGTGGGCAGAACGGACTTCATCAGGCCTTTCGGATCTCATTTGCAAATTCATCGGATTCTGATGCAGCTACAGCGGGATCTCAACTGTTTTTATTTAAAGCGTTTATGGCGTTGTTTGTGTGGGTGATATGTGCTTGTATCCTGTAACCTGTGTCCATGGAACCAAAAAAGCCAAACAGCGGGAGGATTGGGAAAGCAGCAGCCAGGCAGTTGTGAAAGACTTAGCTCAAAGTCTGGACTCGATTTAGGTTTAGATGACGCGGAGTAAAAAGTACAAAACCAAAAACCAAAGCACTCAAGGCAACAAAAGAAAGTTCGAATCGGAATACACGATACGGGTTTATATATATATATATATATATATATCGATATGTACAATATGCATGTTATATGCCTAGATATGTACGATTATGTATGAGACCCGGAGGCGCCGGCAGACAGAGGCCTATATGTCCCATACGACCTGGTTTTCTTTTTCATTCTCGAATCGAGCGCTTGGGATTCGCTTTAACTTTGTACTTACGTGAGGGGATAGACCATGCCTTCGGTTCGCATCAGACTACATCGCTGCCGCAGAATTCCCTCCCACAGCTGGACTCCAATAATGCCGAAGATGAAGAACACGAAGAAGCAGAGCAAGAGGACATTGCCCAGCATGGGCAGGGTGTCCAGCAGGAGCATTACCAGGATTCGCATGCCTGTTGAGGATTAGGTGTCACATACTTGGACTCGCTATATCAGTTACTATCTCCACACTTACTGGGTATTCGATTGATGGCCCGCAGCGGACGCAGCACTCGAATCGTTCGTATGGCAGTTAGATTGAGATTCTCCACATGCATCACGTACTCCAGCAGACCTGCCAGAACGATGAAGAAGTCCAGCCGATTCCACGAGTCCGCCAGATAGGTGTTCTTGCCACAGATGCCCATGGCCACCATCTTGATGGTCATTTCCAGGGCAAAGAAGGCGAAGATGATGTCGTCGAAGATCTGAGAGGGATGGAGTTGCATTTGGTGGTTATATTTTGATATATGTATCCTTCTTCCTGTTCGCCCTTCAATTTGACCCGCTTTTTCGCACCGCAAATCCCATTCGATTAATGACATAAACCTAACGAACTAACGACAGTTGATCAAATTAAAATTAGCAAGCCCTGCTCATGGGCGACGGCGGAGTGGATGAGGGACGGGGGTGGCAAGGACACGTCAGGCGTCACACACATGCACATCGAAATGAGTTTGCCTTGGCGGCATCATCATCATCGCCATTGCCATCATCGTCGTCATCTTTTTCTTGTGCACCGTCTTGTGTCAAGTAATTTGGGTTCTTTGGGGGATGGTCGGGATATATGTATATATATATATGTAAGTATATACATGTTTAGTTGGGATAAGGGTGGCAGAGTGGGCGGCTGTAACCCCCACTTATGTCACTGACTGCGACTGTGGCTGTCGTTGTCATTTTGACTTTGTGCTGTGTGCCAATTTGGCGATGCCTTCTCTTGTCTTGTCTTGTCTCGTCCTTCCTGCCACCTCCATCGCCACATCCACGGCATCGCCATCTCCGCAAGAAACTCATCCTTGTCCTTGCCAGTATCCTGTCGTGACTGGTGTTGGTCGCCTGCTTTTCGGGAGGTCCTGGCCCCTGTCCCCAGCTGTCCTGTTACTTTACACTTGGCTGCCGCCGAAACTGTCGCCCGACTTACATATCATTTACAAACATTTTCGCACGTTGAGCCCGGCGATTCTCTCTATGCTCCGACTGTAATTGCCCCACTGAACACTCCACTGCACAGCGCCCATTCCACCCACTCCCCCCGAAAAGCGGGGAAAAAAACAAGAAAATCTGCGGTGGTGCCGCCTAATGAGCCGAAGTGCCTCGTTGGGGTGTCATCAGTGTGGCAGCCAGGAAGTGAGCCAAAAAATTGCTTAAATAAATGGCATTTAATGTGACACCGATGCTGACAGGCCCACCTGGGGAGCAAGGATATCCAGCGAAGAAAGGAGACCCAACCATTCGAGTCCTTCGCCACATTTTTCACATCATTTTTCCTATCAAATTAACCTTAAGCCCTCGGGATGGATCCATAATTATGTCAATTAAAAATATTCCACAGAGACAGTTGATGCTGCAATGGTATTGTACATTCCACACTGTTCATACTTAAATATTTTCACACCACCTGCAACACATTGCTGGCACTATCAAATCCAATTACTTGTCATATGTACTTAACTTAGTTATTATCAGAGCCCGCCAATGGGGGAGCCTTTTAATTTATATATAAACAAATTGACTATAACTCACCTGAAGGATCTTGCAGCGGTTCGTCACACAGGCGTCGTCCACGCAGGGCTGATACATGCCGAGGGTGATGCAGTTGAGCAGGATGACCAGGATGGAGACGCGCTCGAACCATGTGAAGGTGGCCAAAATGGAGGGCGAGTCCATATCTAAGTTAAGGGCAAAACCAAAGGAATGGCAAACAAGGACGAGGTCAAAGGGAAAACAGAGAAATTTTCCTAGTATAGTCGTTGCCTACTTTTGTGCGCTGATTGAAGGCGAAGCCAGTCGAGCGAAAGAAGCGGCCTAGGGCGAAGGCGGAGACGGAAGGGGGCGTGGTGGATAACAACTTGCAGTTGCCTCTAATGCGCACTCAAGTGCTTGTCAACTTGCCTGCCAGCCACCGGCAACCCACACCGCCCACATTTTCCACCCGCCCCTCCTGCGGTTGTCGTTTGTCGGTCTCGTTTGGTATGCGCTCGGTTTTGGTTTTGTGGAGCTGGAGGCTGGGGGCTGGCGGCTTGGGGCTCTTGGTCTCTGGATTCCCATCCCCATGCTCATTCCCGGTCCCAATCCCAATCCCAATCCCATTCCCATTACCAACCAGCAAATGCAGCAAATTGATGACAGTTGGCAGTCAGCTCATAACACTCGATCTAAATGCGTTTGGCCAAGCAGGCAACTCAGCTGAAAGTAACATTGTAAATTACTGGTTTTATATGTTTTCTCTGGCCCTCAAGTTTAACACTCATACGCAGTGTGGCCTTTGCTTAAATACTCATCACTTCAGCAGTTAATACATGGAAATTCCATAGTTTATTGCTCATACGCAGTGTGGCTCGGCTCGAATTTGATGAACCCACAATGGGATAAGTTTAAAAGCCGTAAGGAAACAAGAAATACGTTTGGGTGTGCAAAGTTCTCTGTAATTTAATCACTCAAACGAAGTTTTGTCGGAGTTTAAAATTTTTGTTAAGAGGAAATTGAAAGCCTAGAAATATAGCAAATTTAGAAATTTAAACAACAAAAATTCCATTACTAATTGCTGTTTTCTTTAGACTTTTATAAATCAAAAAAATAGGCAAAATACAAGTGCAAGTAATGCGCTTTTAGGGATCCACGTTTTTTTGGGTCTTTCATCAAATGGAATTCAATCGACTGCTCTACCGGCTGAATTTTTTTCCCCATCCCCCATTTCCACCATCACATCGTCCTTTCTGCCACTTGTCGCCTAAAAGCCTCGCAGCTGCACTTTGGTTTTCGGGCCTCAGGCTCAAAAAAAAAAGGAAGAAAAAAAGAGCTGGAAAACACAAACACTCGCGCAAGGCCAAGTTGGCAAGCAAGTTGACAAACGGGCGGGAAGGGGAATTTCGAGCCGGCTTAATGCATGGCCAAATGAGCGCCAAGGACTCATTCTTTCGCCAGAGCAATTAAGGATCGAGAGCACACGCGCAAAATGGCAAAAATGTTTACGCTATTAACGCACAATTAAAGATAAAACGTGGCGCACAATTTGCGCTGGCCAGAAACCAGCAAAACCGAAATGAAACGTAAAGAAATGGGGGGAAAAGCGAAAAGCACAACCAAACAAAATATCCGTGGGTGGTAAGGACGAAAAGTCGCCACAAAAACGGGCAATTCATTAGGAGGCGAGAGGAGACTGAAGCATATGCTGGTCGAGGGTCAGCGAATCGGTTCGGTTCGGATCGGATCGGGTCGGTTTTGGATTCAGTTCAGTTCAGTTCAGTTCGCTTCGGTTTGGGACCGCGGCCGTGTCATAAAAACAAATGTGAACAGGCCCAGACGGCACTAAAGGCCGCGACCAGGCCAGAAAAAAAAAATATGGTGCTCCCAAGGGGGCGGAACGGGGAACACGCCCACTCTCCGCCTGGATAAATACTGCAGCAGCACAAATATTCGACAGCAGTAGCAGCAACATCGACCCTGGCGCATTCATTTCATTCAACTTGCCTTCAAAGGGCCTCGTATAGGGATGCCAAAAATACAGCGCGATATATAAATATTATATCAAGTTGAGCTTTTTTATGCCAAATTCAATAGCCATACAAGTATATAACGTGCACTCGCTGCTTTTAAAGTAAATTTTAACTCCGAGAATTAAAACTCTCTGGAATCAAAGAAAAATTCCATATAAGCATATAATTTAATATATAGAAATTTCACAATTCATGTTCCGATGATATCAGATATCTGTCTAACCCATCGATATTCTATCGACCTTATGATATTCATCCCTAGTCAGGTGTGTGCGTGGGTGGTGAAATGGGTGGGAAGGTCGGGTCCCCGGCTATGCGCGCATTATTTTTGATTTGGCAACAGCGATGGGCCCCAAACCAACAGTAAACAAATTAAGTCGAGCGTAAAGTCGGCCAGCGGAAAGGGGGCATTGCCATTAGGGGGGCGTGGCTGGCCGGGTTGGATTGGATTGGGTGGCAGGGGAATGGAATGGGGACGCATGCAAGCGTGCAGAAATCGCAACAAATTAAAAGAGCCACAAACAAAAACGAGAGCCCCCAAAAGCAAAAGCCGAATAAGATGACTGAACATGCCGAATTGGGGGGATGGGGGCGATGTGCTGAAGAACGGAGAGTGCTGAATACTGAATACTGAATGGCGAATAACGAATAACCAAAGCCCGAATGAGGCAAACGGAATGAAAAAAAAAACAAACATTTGGAAAAAAAAAAATAAAATGAAAAAAGTAAAAGTGAAAAACTTGAGATAAATTGGCTTCGACAAGGAAAAAGTTTTCCTCAATGGAAGCGATCAATTTAATTGCTTCTATGACATCAGAGGGCCATTGAATTGACTACTCATCTGTACAGAGATTTGTAACATGAAGTGGAAAACTTAAGTACTTCATACACTGTTGGAAAAGGACATAGCTTAGCATGGTCACACTGCTCTTATCAGCCGAAAGGGTCACATTTCCAAAGCTGCGACTATCTGATAGTACTGCTTTTAAAGGCTTAAGCCAGGGGCGGAAATTAACAATTCGAACACAGAAGCACGACGACCTGTTGTCCGAGGCTCCTCTGGCTCCTCGTCCCCTCGCTCATTTGACAGGACGAGGCACATTTGTGTAATGAATACAATGCACGTACTCACGTGGCGGTCAGCGAGGCCAATGGGCATCGGCCAGAAGGGATCCATGCCGCGCTTCTGGTCCTCTGTCATAAACTAATTATGGCAGCGTGGCAGCGACTTCACATTATCCAAGGAGCGAGTGCTGCCCCGCATTCCATGCTAATGATGCCTGCGTGTCCGAATGGCCGTGTGTGCTCCTAATGGCAACCGCACAAGGATGCAGCCAGCTGGTGTTGCTGCCTCTGGTTGGCAACCCCCTGACCACCAAAACCGACACATTGCACGCGCCGTGCACATTTCACGCTAAAAGCGCCGTAAAACGAAGGAGACAACTTTGGCGGAAACTGCCCCAAAATGCATCATCCCATATGAGGGGTGTGCTAAAAGTTGCATTGCTAATTTGGGTGGAAAAGTTGCAAAGACGACCGCGTGCTGTAAAAGGCAAATGTCAACTTACAGAGAAAAATATCTTAGGTATTCGCTTTTATGACAATGCATCAAGTGTGCTGGCAAACTGTGTGACCATGCAATGCATAATTTGGTTGTAATTAGGTTATTTTCCAATATTTTCCAGGGGAACTGATTAATTTTCCCTAGCTGCCATTTGATTACAGTTCGTCGAGTGGCTCCATCGATGGACATCGATGCGAAAAACGGGAAAGCAGCGTATGCCATCCGATATTGATACGCAAGGCCAGCTGGCGACGCTGAGGCGGCTTTAACTTTTTGGCAAATGGCACCGCTGACCTCAGCTGCAGCCGAAGTCACGTCTGGGTCACCAAAGACACGGTCGAGACGAGCGTCGCCAGCGGAAGCGGAAACGGAAGTGGATGTGGATATGGAACTGGAAGTGGAAGTGGGGTAGCGCCATCAAGTTGAACTCAAATTAGTTTAGCCAAAGCTGTTTGATTGCTTCTCGTACCGAACTAAAATGCAACCAGGGCAAAGTTGCACCGCAGCCCAGCCACAAAATCACTTTGGCTCCCAGCTTACAGTTCAACTCGACTCGACTCAACCACACTTTCTACATAATAATTGGCGCTGGGGGAGGCATTGGCAATGCCATCGCCATCGTATCGTAAACTTTGAAAATAAAATCCATAAAATGTCAGCAAGATATAGAAAACAATACAATGGCGGGACGGGGCGACGCTTGAAAAGCGCGAACAATGGGGCAAATCAAAATTTATGGCTAACAATTAAGTGGCAAGTATCGAGAGAGTGATTACGTACTTGTGCCACAAAGAAAGGGATTTCTCCATGGGACGGGAGTGGAGTGGAGGGCTGTGTTGCGGATGTGGCACATCAAGTGGCTAAATCGCAGCCATCATCGCGGCTTTCGGGCTAAAAATAATGCCAATCCACTCACTGCGATGTCACCGGAGAAGCGACTTGACGTTCGAAACTCAATTATCATAATTTACTCAGACTCAGACACAGAACCACGGGCATAAATAAATATCCAAGTCAGTCAATTTTAATTTCGCTCCAAGTGAAATGTGAAGTGAAAGAAATATGCAAAGCGATTTTTCATGCACATGTGCCACATGCCACTCGACGAAGCAGCGGGGATCTGGAGCTGGAGCTGGAGCGGTAGCAGGAGGAGTGCCACTGGCACTGGCAGATAAACAACATCGAATCGCCAGGGTTGTCAACTTCTTCCTTCCGCCTACGCCTCCGCCATATCCCGTATACTGTATCCCACATCCCACTGATTGGCGCACATTATCCCCCAGAAAATGAATGGGGGGATGCGGCAAATATGAAAACAAGTCGGCAGCGAAAGGATACGGCAACTGGGACTGGGGGACATATATCCACTGGTTCCGTCTCTCAATGACGATGCCCATTCAGATATTTATTATTTATGCCCAGCGAACTCGCACACACATACACACACACGCAATACCTTTTGCAACTGCTGACATTGTAGCATGAATTTTGCAACAGGCAGCTAAAAAAAAAGACAGAGAAATAGTCGAGTAAATCGAATATGAGATACCCAGTAAATATATAATAGGTTATATATTTTTTGAATTTAAGGCAACCTGTTACCTTAACATTGTAAGCTTGTAGTTTAATTAGAAAATTGGATATTGCGATTAATCGTAGCTATCTTGATTGCCCTAAACCCTGGATTACAAAAGAATACACCTGTAAAAAATCGCATCCTGCGCCGAATCGAGTGTCCTTAGGCGCATTAAAAAAAAGAAAAATGAAAAATACAACATAGAGTGAAGAGAAAAGGGAGCAGCAGAAGGGCGGAAAAAGAAGAGAAAAATCAATAGGCTCACAACGCACATCCTGTGAAATGTGTGACAAGGACACTCCAGCACACACACCCATGGGTAAATTGCCAGCGAAGGACAATGGCAATTAGGGCACCCCAGCCACCCCATCAATCCACCGAACGTACACACTCTCTTCGTTTTTGTTTGTGCAAAGGATATGGATTGGTGATGAGCATCAGGCACCAGTTGCGCGGCCGGGTGTACTGCGTCAGCGCCCTGATAGAGATCTCGGGGAATCCCGGATACGGCAGATTCGGTTCGCCGGACGAGCTGGACGAGCTGGATGACGAGGTGTGCGAGGAGTCGCCGTCGTCGGAGCTGCAGCTGCCATTGCAGCTGGAGCCGGTCGATGAGCTGACCGCTCCACCAGTTCGTCCTCCTCCTCTCGACCGGGATCGTCCGGCGGCTGTTGCTGCGGCAGCATCGCTCAGCGATGAGGCTCCACTATGCCGGCGTCCTGTTCGCCGACGTGCCGCCTGCTGCTCATCGCGACGTTCGCGGCGCTCATGGCGATCCGAACGCTCCTGACGATCCTGGCGATCCTGACGATCGCGTCGATCGTGGTGCTCCTTTCCCTGATAGCGACGCCTGCTGCTGCCACCACCATCGGATGCATTCGATGTCTGGCGATGCGAAGACCTCTGGCCGCTGCTCGTCCTTTCCGCAGGATTCGCCGACGCCGACTTCGCATTGGCACTGGAGGAACTGGTTTTCCGCAACCGCTGGCTGCCCCTTCGGTGGCCGCTGCCACCGGAAACGGATACGTTGCTGCCACCGCCCCCATCGACGATCACCGTCATGGGCGGCTCTTCGTTGGAATGCATTTGACTTACTCTGTTGGTGGTGGTGGTTGTGGTGCTGCTGCTGAGCTTGCTGTTGCTGTTGCCGATGTTGCTGTTGCAGCCTTCTGTTGCTGCTGCCACGCGACGTCGCTGGCCATTCCTAGCTGCTGCTGTCGCCGATGTTGCCGCTGTCGATGTTGCAGATGTTGCTGATTGAGTGGTAGTTGTTGTTGCTGTTGCCACCGCTGCCGCTGGCTGTGGCAGCATTTTCTGGGGTGCCAACTAAGCGAATTTTGGTCATTCCATCTTCCTGCCGATTGCTAAAATTGAAAAAGGGGAAAGTGAGCAATTAGTAGAGTCATTAAAATGGAATATTAAATTATATGTGCAACGTCAGCTTACACCGAAACAAAGTGACGAAATACATACAAATTAACATAATACCACAAAATAAGATCCATACAACCATATATGAAGGATTAAATTAATACTTCTTTAATTTCATTTCGAAAATCCCGTTTCTCCTATTTCTTTCCAATTTTAAGCGCATTACTTATTTCATTACGCGCTAATGAGCGCATTTGAACAATTTTCTTCTGGTGTACGTGCAAAGTTTCGGGAATTGATTTTTAATGCGATACTTGGCGTCAGCAATGGGCACCACCCACCTACCAAGTGAGCCACCCGACCACCC
Source organism: Drosophila sechellia (assembly GCF_004382195.2). Lineage (NCBI taxonomy): Eukaryota > Metazoa > Arthropoda > Insecta > Diptera > Drosophilidae > Drosophila > Drosophila sechellia. Next base: position 5,875,582 of record NC_045954.1, read on the forward strand.
AACCACTCACCCACATAATGAAGCCAAAACATAATTTATACGCACGTGCGTTGCTTTTTGTGAAAACTTGATGTATGTGTGTGGCTATGTGTGGGTGCGTGCGTGTGGAGTACGTAAAAATAATGAGAAGCACATTTTGTGCGTATAGACAAGAAACGTAGCATACTTTTTGGGGGATACCCTTGTGCGTTCAATCATTAATTACGGCTCGTGTGCGTCTGCCTCTGCGTCTGTGTTTGTGTTTGTGTTTCGGCGTGAGGTGAGGACCTCTAACACATTAACGTGCCAAAAAGTGCTTCGTTGTGGTTACCCACACACACCCACTCACACTTGCAATTGTATGAAAATTGGCTCATTGATAGGCTGCCAAAGAAATGCCACAAAGGACGAGACTCCTTTGAAAAGCTATTGAGATATTTGTGCGAATCTATGCAATCGATTGGGCAAGCAGCGATAATAGCCCGTTCTTATCAAACAATTTATTAAAATGCAGATAAACTAGAAACCAACTCCGAAAAACTCAAAACTAAAAAAATTCAGAAATTTTCTACTAATGATAAAAAATGTTATCTATACTGATTTCTTGTTCGTACACAAGTCCGTTGATTCTTTGGCTTTTCAATTGGGCCATTCGAGAATTTGCAGGAGACACGTGTCCTTTGGATGTATTTTTGTTGATACTGCCGTTATTGTTATGGTTATTTTGTGGGTGGACCTCAAGACTAGAAATCACAATAATTAATCGTTGGCTGGCGCCATTTGTTTATCAGCCGGAAACGGAAGTCAGCGTCAAGACAAACAATGCCAAACACACACTCAGGCACAAACACAAGCGCACGTGACAATACAAAAGTTACCATATTATTTGGAAAATGTTGAGCAGGCTTAAGAAGACAGGAGCAAACGCACACAAGCACACACACACTCATGTACACAGTGGGACAACTGGCGGACCAAGTCTACATCGCCGTGAAGACGGACGTCTTAAAGTAACGCTGCGCGAAAATTCGAATTTATAGTAGTTGTGTCGGCCGGTGTGTGCGGCATACTGACAGAGCTACACGGTGGAGTCGCGCCACAGCTTTGCGCTACAATCGCGCGAGTTTATTGCGCGCCTGTTTCAGGTAAATAGGTAATCTATTTGCTGGCGTTTGTTGCAGCTGAAAAAACAGCTGATAGCGCTGCCAACTAGGCGCAACGGGTGATCTGGAGAGGGCGGCGTTGCCAGATCAACCGTGCGATCAGTGTTGTGTTGCGACAGTAGGGCGCGAAATTCAAAATTAAATTTAAATTAAACCGTTGAAATTTAATTTAAAGTTAATTTTGTTACGGGTTACTGGGAGAGCACAAGTCGTGAAGAAAGGGGAAGAGGCGCAAAGGTCGCGGACAGACCAAATATCAACCTCTCACCGTTCTGGTGCCTAAGCAGAGGCTCTGGTGTCCGAGTCGAGGCGGTACAAACCTCCATCCGTATAAGCCAGGGGGAAATCCGTGGCCTACGTGGGAACCCCTTTCCAAGGCTGGTGCTTCGCCTAGGTAACTTAGGCCATCCTTTAGTTGATGGACAGCTCAGGGGGGGGCAGTCCCCCTGATCGCAACGACCCGTTCAGGAGGAGCTCCCGACTTTCGAGATCCCCCACCAGAGGAGTCAGTAACCCGACCCATGGTGACGGAATCTCAGTCCCGTCTGTGGCGAGGGGTGAGCACGCAGGCTCCCAGCCGCCGTTGACTAGCGACTGCAGCGATGCTGTAGAGGTGGAGAACATGGCTCCTACAGCAACTACGACCGCGACAAGCCAGAAGACGATGGACCACATTGCCGTGCCATCGCAAAAGACGGGAGGGAAGTCCCCAGCTGGTTCCCCTCATCGGTCTTCGGACCTGTCCACGGCTCTCCAGAACGAGGACCTGAGGGGCATTCTCGCCAGGATGAATGGCAAGATAAATATCCTGCTATCCGCTTTCGAGACCCAACGGCACGTGACACGAGAGACAAAGGGCATAGCTTCCGAACTCTCAGCCCTTAACAACAGGGCTATAGAGCTGTACGAAGGTACTTCTAGCGAGCACTGCTTGAAGAGCAGTGGTACCCAGACGGAGGTACAAAAGCCTTCCAAAAAGGCTCCTCAAAAGGCGCAGGTACCCAAGGTGCAAGTGCCAAACGCCCAGGCGCCCAAGCCGAGCAACGGTGAAGAAAAGGCGCCTAGACCTATCGAGTCCAAGCCAGGCAGCTACGCATCTGTCGCCAAGAATGCTAGCACGGGTGCAGAGTGGACCAAGGTGAAGCCTACGCGCCTGCGTAAAAAACCTGAGGCACTCATTTTAAAAAAGACAGGAGAGGCTTCGTACGCAGAGATGCTTCGGAAGCTAAGATCGGACCCGAGCCTTAGCGAACTGGGCAGCCATGTACGTAAAATCCGGAGAACTCAGAAAGGTGAGCTGTTGCTTGAGGTAGAGGGGAAAGCTGCGGAAAGCGTCCCCAAGTTTAAGAGCGACCTGGAAGCGGCGCTCAATGACTTGGCCTCTGTGCGCACGGGAGCGCAAAGAATAGCCCTATCTTGCAGCGGCTTGGACGAGGCTACGACAGCAGCTGAGCTCCACAGCTGCATGGTCGCCCAATTCCAGGGTCTGCAGATAAACCCTGAAGATATCAGGGGCCTTCGCAGAATGCGGGATGGCACGCAGATAGCCTCAGTGCTGCTGAACGCGAACGTGGCGATACCGGTCCTTAAACAGGGCACCGTAATCGTTGGATGGTCAAGATGTCGCTTCACCCAGGACGTCCGACCCACGAGATGCTACAGGTGTTTGGGATATGGACATCGTTCAGCAACCTGCAAGGACACCGACAGGGCAGACTGCTGTCTTAGATGCGGTGAGCGTGGGCACAAAGCAAAGGGGTGCGTTGCAGCTCCAAAATGTCTGATCTGCAGCAGCGAGGTGGACAGAAACCACCCGACGGGTAGCTTTGCGTGCCCGACCTACAGAGCGACCCTGAAAGAAGCCAAGAGCCACCTTAATGCACGCCCACATTAGCGTAGTACAGCTCAATGTCAATCATTGCGCAGCAGCTCAGAGCCTCCTGGCCCAGACTGCGGCTGAGCGCAATGTAGACATCATGCTCCTAAGCGAACCCTACGTCTCAGGTAGTGGACAATCATCCATGATCCTTGACGAGACAGGTAAAGCAGCTATCAAATGCTGCAGCCCTCTCCACGTCCAGGAACTGGCTGCTTTACCTATGCGGGGTATCGCTTATGCGAAGCTAAACCACGTGCACATGTACAGCTGCTACGCTCCGCCGAGCGACACCCCCGATCAGTTCGAGGAGTTTCTGGAGGCGCTCGTGGACCATGCGAGAGGGCGAAGCCCGAAGGTCGTTGCCGGCGACTTTAATGCCTGGGCAGTGGAATGGGGCAGCAGGACATCCAACGCCAGAGGCCGAGCTGTGATTGACGCCATGGGATTGCTGGACCTTATACTGCTGAACGACGGACGGAAGCCGACGTTCAACAACGATAGGGGTACGTCCTTTATTGACGTTACCTTTGTCAGCAGAGGGCTAGTGGACATCAACAACTGGATGGTCCATGACGTCATGACGCTGAGCGACCACGCCCTGATCTCCTTCAGTCTCTCCCCGGAGGGCATGCCCAGGAGACGGCAGAGCAGAACAGCCGGGAAAGCATGGGACACCAGGAAGATCGATGAGGCCATGCTGGCCTATCAGATCAATTCCCTGGAAATCCCAAATGGGGACGCAGAGAGTATGGCGGCAGGCCTTATGTTTATGCTCGAAGATATCTGCGACGCAACCATGCCTAGGAAAAATAAGGCACAGCGCAAACCACCCGTTTACTGGTGGAGTGCCTCCCTAAGCCAACTAAGGTCTGACTGCCTCAGAGCTAGGAGAACGGCGCAACGAGCCAGAGGCAGTACCCACCACGCGGAACTCTTAGAGGTTTTCAGAAGGAAACGCCTAGAGTTCAAGCACGGCATCGCGGCTGCCAAAGCTCGGTCGTTTAAGGAGCTGCAGGATGGCGTAGACAGCGATACTTGGGGCCTCGCCTACAAACTTGTCACCAACAAGCTAAGGAGGAGAGCGGCAACCCCATCCGACCCGGGGGTCCTGGCTAACATAGTAGGGGAGCTATTCCCAAAGCAAACCACTCTATGGAGGCCAACAGAGGCAGCCCCTGCCCCAGATTTCCAGTGCGTCACGGAACTTGAAGTCGTCGAGGCAGCCAAGCGCATCAAACCTAACAAAGCCCCTGGACTAGACGGTATTCCTGGAGCTGTTATAAAAGCAGTGGCGCTGGGTAGACCTGAAATCTTCAGGGCCACCTTCCAGCAATGCCTTCTGGACGGAATCTTCCCAACAAGGTGGAAAAGCCAGAAGCTAGTCCTGTTGCCGAAAGGGAAGGGACCAGCACATGCTGCAAACAGCTACCGCCCCCTATGCCTACTGGATATAGTAGGGAAACTATTTGAACGTATCCTGTATACTAGAATAGAGGCAATCACCGAGAGCAACAACGGCCTGGGAAGCCATCAATATGGCTTTCGGAAAGGAAAGAGCACACTGGACGCTCTTTCGGCCGTTAGTATCATCGCCAAGACCGCTCTATCTGGTGATAGATGGTTAGGGGGCAGGAAGGAATACTGCGCTATAGTGACTCTGGACGTAAGGAACGCATTCAACACCGCCAGATGGCCCGTAATACTCGCAGCCATGAACCGCATGGGGATCCCGGAGTACCTAAGGATAGTCGTTGGCAGCTACTTTAGGGACCGGGTTCTATGGTACGATACTGAAGATGGCCCAAAAAGATACCGAGTTTCGGCAGGTGTTCCCCAAGGATCGGTACTTGGACCAATTCTATGGAACATTATGTACGATGGGATCTTGGGCATCAACAGGCCCGTAGGAGTAGAGCTGCACTGTTTTGCTGACGATGTGGCAATCACAGCCGTCTCCAAAACAATCGCAGGGTTGGAGGACAAATGCAACTCTACGATCGGTGCTGCCATTATGTGGCTCGAGAAAGCCGGGCTAGCAATAGCGGCTCACAAGACCGAAGCAGTCCTTCTCAGCAGCAGGAAAAAGGTGGAGAACATGCTGGTCTCCGTCAATGGAACACAGGTGACCTCTCAAGAGTCCCTAAAGTACCTAGGAGTAATGATAGATCGCAGGCTATCGTTCAAGGACCACGCGAGCTACGCCAGCAAGAAGGCAGCAGTCACAGCCTCTTCGTTGGCCAGGCTGATGCCCAACGTCGGTGGCCCAAGACACCCGGCCAGGAAACTGCTGGTGTCAGTAGCAAAGGCTTCTCTGCTATACGCTGCACCAATCTGGAGCAATGCCACTAGCAGGGGCTCATACCTGAAAGGAGCTCGTTCGGTGCTACGGTCAATGGCCCTCAGGCTCATTAGAGGTTTCAGGACCATATCCGAGGACGCGGCGCTAGCCCTGGCAGGCCTGCCGCCAATTGATCTGGAGATCAAGGCTCTCAGTCTAATGCGAAGCGGCGCTTCCAAGCAAGAGGCACACGAGTGGCTAACAGGTGAATGGCAGAGCAGATGGCAGACTTCGCGTCGGGGGAGGTGGACTCATCAGCTCATCCCTGAGTTGACGGTCTGGGCAGAGTGCCAGCACAAATGCTTGGACTACCACCTAACCCAGTTTCTTACGGACCATGGCTGCTTCCGGGCCTACCTACTCCGGTTCCGTCACGTAGAGTCAGCTCGATGCTTGTTCTGCGTCGACGGTGAGGAAACAGCAGAACACGTGCTAATGCACTGCTCCAGGTTCACGGCGGAGAGGGAGCAGCTAAAGACGCTGTCAGGTACCCCGCTCAGCCCTAGTGGCTTGTTCGCGGCCATGCTGGCGAACAGCGAGGCTTGGGAGCTGGGACACAGCCTTATCATCAATATGATGAAGCGTGTCCGATCAGACGAGATGGCCAACAGAGTGGATGCCTAAGCCCAAACTGGCGCCCTGGGTGACGGCGGGCGAAGAATTCTACTCCAGAGTTCCCGGCTCGTCGTAAAAAATCAACTAAAGGAAGAAGGAGCCGCCAAGGACTACACTGAAGGCAGGGGGTGCGACCTGGCCTCACATCCTGCTCACCGAAGTCATACCTTGACTGGCAGTCCCGGTGAGCGAGTAAGGACTGAAGAGCACGCGGAGGTTTTTGTTTTAGTACGTAGGCATAATTCCAATAGGTCTTATGAATCGTGCATGCCACCTACGAACAGTAGGTGGTATCTTTAGAAGATTTTAATTTTCCTACCGTAAGTCGAATAAAAAAAAAAAAAAAAAAACAGTGGGACAACTATTGTAAGCGCCTTGCACAAAAACACATGGCACCCATGTTAACTCACACAATCAGGCTGTATCTGTGTGCGATTTACCCCTGCCTGTCTGCGTGTGTGTGTGTACCTTACACAGATATACATAATTAAACACAAACAGCGCGGGAAAGGCAACTTTGGTGTTGATATTAGTCAAAGGGCGAGCAAAAATACAAACAAACCCAACACACACACCAACGCACACCCACACACACGCACACATGTAGACTTTAGCCGAATAACGGGATCAATGTGACATTCAAACATGTCAGATATTAACGCGATAACAATTTGAAATGGGTCAACACAGTGTGTGCAACATGAATTTATATTGTAAGTGGACTCGAACCGTAGATATATATCGCCATAAACGGTTTGCCAAAACGAGCGGGCTTATTGAGTTCATTCCGAATGGATTTGCCAGCCATTGTGCATTATTATATCGCATAACAATTTGCAGCTCAATTCAATTGAAAAAAAAAAAAATTAAGGGTGTCTGGGAGCCTAATCCATTTGTCAAATGAAATAGGTGTTGTGCATTTGTTCTACTTTGGTTAAGTACGTAGCTGAAAAGTTTAAAACCAAATTTTCTGCAGAATTGATATCTTTAAAAAACCCATTTAAGACCTGTGTACTTATGCCACTGTGAGTTGCTGTTGTCTTCCAAGTTTTTTCCCTTATCACCAACCAATTTGTTATTTTCCCACACGCACATACACACATAGTTGTCTGCTAGTTGGCCCCCTTTCGCTTTTCCGCCGATGGGTTAATGTAAACAACAACCAGGACAACTCACTCTTCAGACTGTCGGTGCCATGAAAATATGCAAATAAATTGTCGCTTATGTGGCAAGATATTTGCACAGTGCTCCATGGCCCGCATACTTTTTATTCTGCGGCAGTCGGAGAATCTGCGGATATATAATTCACTTTTAAATGCAAAATCAAGCCCCTGTCATTGATAGCTGTCTCTGGAGCAAAGGGAAAATAAAACAAAAAACACACACACACAAAAAGTAAGGAAAGGCGAGAGGGAAAGACGCACGAATAATAAGCATACGCAGCGTGGTACACACGTTGGCAAATAAATCAGTGGCAGCGCGCGCCTCGATGTCGCCCGACGGCATGGAGATCCTTTCTTCTTCCTTTTTTTCGTGCCGCTTAGCTCATGGGAGTCCTCTGCTCGTGCCTGGAAGATTTATGCTCACCGCCTGCCTTATGAGGCAGGGCCTGTCGGGAAAAGTCGCCGACATTAGCATAAAGCTGGTGCCACTTTCCGAGGGGCAGGGGAAGTGAGAACTTTGAGCAGGATACAACTTAACTTTCGGTTATCAATGTCCATTCCGATTGCCATTCCATTAGGCAATGGTCAGTTGCGGGGATCTCTGACGATTTGTCCCAATCTCTCGAGCTCTGCTGTATTTATCTCGCTTTCGCCGCTTTTGTTGCTTGCTTATTGTGCTGATTTTATTATTATTTTCATTTGGCTTGACTGGCATAAAAAAAAAAAAAGTTGAAGGAGAAAACTCATTTTCATGTTCAGCAGCTGCCAGAAACACCGAAAGTTGCATATATATACGAATATATATGTATGTACTATATGTATGTGAATACCTGCTTGAGCTTGGCTTTCTTTTTTTTTTTGTTTTCATTTGATTTTCCAATCCAAGGGGGCCCACCGATTTCCACCGCTTTTCTTGCTTTTCAGCTTCATTGAGCGCATTTGTTGCTTACGCTTTTCTTTTCGTTTCTTTTTTTCCTGTTTTTATTTCGTTTTGATTGCCCTGGCCGGGGACTTGAGCTTTACTTTCGTTTACTTTCATTCTTTTCATTCACGGCCACACGCTGCTTATTGTCGTTTTAAATACGCAGACATAAAATTCATATTTTTATGCGTCACTTTTTATTGGCCATGAATGGCGGCCAGTAAGCCGGTCGGAAAATCCAGCATTCGGTATCCAGAATTCCGGAATCCACCTGGCGCATTCAGTTGAGCACAACCGTAAATTTCCGAGCTGAGCATCGAACGAATCCCTTGAACATCCTCCATACACATAGTACACACATCCCTTTCTCCATTTTGGCAGTTCGATAAATTCCGTACTTTTTTATTTGCAACTTTAACGTAATACGGTTAATGGAATCTGTGTGGGTAAGCGTGGGCCTTATTCATTATTCGATAAATATTCAGCATGCGAGCATGTGAAATGCACGTCTTGAGTTTCGAGCTAGGGGCGCCGAGGGGAGTTGAGCGATTCAATTTGGTAATGGAAGCCGTAATCGATAGAATCGATTTACAGCCCCGTCAATCGGCAATCACTCAGTTCATCAGGCATCGGTAGTAATCGATTGCGCCTGGTTTTGATAATAAATACTAGAGAGATATTTCAGATTTTAAATTTTAATTGCCTGCTTAAGGGAAAATAGTCGTATCAGTTACCAAATTATTCTTACTTTAGTAGCCATGAATATCATAATTGCAATTATTGCCCGTTTGCAACACATTTTTAATAAATTTTTAATAGGCACTCATATTTCAGCCATCGTTAGCTCTCGTAAATGTGCCATAAAATACACTCTTCATTTGGTTTATGGTCGTAATTATCGACAGGCCTTGGCTATAGTATTTTCCATTTTAATCACAAAAAGGTCTTTAAAATCGTAAGCTCATCAGTATAGTTATGCATTATATTAAATGACCTCTCTGGCGAATTCAGCGAACAATCAATATCGAAACGCTTTTAATGGAACTGCTGCGCTCAACGATTGCCGATGACTTAATTTGATCATTTGCGTTGCGACGACTCCAGTGGGAATTCGACCCCCGAATCGAATTAAATGTTCTCCTTGTTTGCTTTTATTGACTTTTAACTTTTAACTGTTAACCGCATTTCCTCAACCACCAGCAAGCAGTTGCAAAATTTCAGCGGCAAATTATTGCGCATACGCCGCGTGGGCCGCGCCATCGTTCAGTCAACATTTTTTGGCATCTCGCTTTTAAGTAATGAGAACGGCGATGGCGCCTTCATCTCCGCCTCATTGGCAGCATCTGCTAAATAATACAGAAAGGCGGAAAAGGTGGAAAAGCAGGGTGGAAATCAGGAAAATTCGCGAGGAAAATGCCAAGGAAATGGATGCCATCCAAGGTTGTGGCCATGTCGCATCGATATTGTAAATTACTTTTGCTGCGCTTCAGCTGACATTGAGAATTCCTGCGGAAAAAAAGGCGAAAACAAAGCAGCAATCCTTTTGCCCTTAGCGAAATCACGGAATTATGCTGATTTAATGCTTCTGGGGAATACCAAACTAATCGGCGACTAGCTTGGACTTATATACATATATATATATATATATATGTGTGGGAAAACTGATACCGATATAAATATCTGGGCCAAACGGGCAGCAAAAACCCCATGAATTTTTATGCAAATTCTTTTCGGGTTCAACTTGTTGAGCCACCAAAAGGATGCCACGAGCTATTTTTTCTTTTTCGTGCGAGACGAAGGGCAGAAGGTAGACTTTTCACAAATTAAACAAATAAGACAACAAGGGACAACAAAGCTCTAATTCGATTTAAATCTGAAATTTCCCACTCCAAAGCAAAGAGGGGAAAATTTCGGAAATGACAACGACATGTAAATACTTTTGCCCCCACCCTCACAAAAACATGTGAAATACACAAAATATCCCTCACTTGGCCAACAACAAAACCAAAAAAGAAAACAAAAAGTGAAAAGAAGAAAAACGAATTTTCGGTTGTTGACAAAAAGCCATAGGCTGGGCAAAAGTTTCCCTGGTATTCGTATTCGTACTCCCAAATCGAAAAGCACACGAATGAATTTTCATTCAATTATCTTGAACATTCGCCCGATTCTCCAGTTGGTTTGGTTTGGTTTCGTTTGTTTGTTTGTCTCGTCTGGGGAATGAAACTAGCCCCAAACCGTTCGGCCCAGGACCGAAAAGGACGAACAGGACGATGCGGACGCGAAGGACGAGCAGGAAGGCAATGGCCGGGCACGTTGAGGCCATTGTCTTGGCTGGAAATTCATAGCCGCTCTGTTTCAATTTTCGGTCAGTCGAGGTCCTGTCTCCATTCACATCCACATCTACATCCTCATTCTCATCCTCATCCTCATCCTCAGCCTTGTCCTTGCTCGCGCTCTCGCTTTTTATCTCCGTGTGCAAGTGGAGTGTCCTGAGTCCAGTGCCCGGTGCTCCATGCCATAAAATTTCATTTTATCAAACACTGAAAACGTGTCGGCTCGCACTCAAGGTAAACACGCTGATACACAGAGAAAAAAGCATGAGTAGGTGGGCTTTTTATAAATTTTAAACATTTAAGCAATTTTAAATTAATTAAACTCTGTATGGTTAATATATCTCATTGTTCATTTCTGCAGCTCTACAAGGATTCTATGAATAATTTGAAGTTGGCACACTTTCGCTCAGTGTCTTAATGCCGCATAGCAGTGGGCCGTAATGTCTTTAAAATGGAGTACTCGTATCTCGAGAGCGCCGTGAAGTTTGTTAAGGAAATCATCTGTATCTGTCCTAGGGCAGTTAATGGTGCGATCTGTGCGGCGATACTTGTCATCGGGGTGGCTGAACCCTGACCCCTGACCCTTGAGTCGCCCCACGCTTTTGAAAAGAAATGTATTCCCGCCTTTATGGCCCAAAAGTCTGTTCTTGATAATTTTCAATTAAACTTGGCCCGCCCTTCGCTTATTTCCGCTTATTGTTCGCTTTGTCAGTTGACGCAATTTTTGGTTTTTAATTGGCCGTCATCAGGTCAGCATGAACTTTTGAAATTGGCCAAATAATTTACTTGCCGTCTTGTTGTTATGCCTTTATTCCCGTTCCCCCTCCGGCTGCTCTGTTGATTAGGCTGGGAAAAAAAGTGAAAAAAGTGAAAAGTGGAGTGGCGGTTGTTCAAAAACTTGCCTAATTGTCCCGTCTTCAGGGAGTTGAAAATGGCATGGCAAAACTTTTCCGCCGCTCGTAAAAATAAATGTTTGGCGAGAAATGAAAAGGCGGCGAGAAAATGCGGCAGTTAAATTTCGCAAATTGAGTCGAATGAATAACTAAGTGGGTGTAGAATGCGACTGGAAAATTGCTGCTGGCTGCCGGTGGTTGCATCTTGAAGTTTGCATTAAGTTTCATCGGATATTTTAACATTTCAAATATGAGGATTTCAGACTTCAATCGCTTCAGTTGAAAAGTCATTACTAATTAAACTTGTTAATAGTACTAGGTATTTACCAACTGCAAGAATTTTCAGTGTAAAAAACCCTGAACTATTACACCGAGTTAAGAAAAAAGACCCTGCCAAATTTGGCCATCTTGACCCTTGGCTTAGCGTCCTCAGTTTAGAGTGTTTCGGTTGTTTTAACCCAGTTTCCGTGGCCGTCATAAAAAGGTGGTATGACAATTAAGCCCAGAGCTCAGTGAAAGCCGAACGGTTGGCTCTATGAATAACCACAGGCAAACACTGGATCCATTCGGACCCAAATATGTTGAGACTGCAGCCGAAAGATACGAGGAGACCCGGGATCTTGTCCAATTTTCTGACACATGACAAAAAGGAAAACCCTACGCCGGACTCAGCAACAGAGATGGATTCATGGAACTGAGCCATGCAAGTGAAATATGATATGAAAGGAACTGGGACTCAAGTTGTTCACCTTGAGACCTATTCGCCAGCCACATGACAACTGTCCCAGCATTTTGACCTAGTGCTAAACCAAAAGCAGAAAGTACGGAATACGGAATACGGAATGCAGAATGCAGAATACAGAAACACACTTTTGACCTTTGCCAGTGTGAGAGGAATGTTAGAATATAAGAACAACATGGCCTAGCATTTGTCTACCCTTTTGGCCTCGTCATTGTTTGCCCCACAGGCCCCAAAACTGGCAATAAACTTGTCTATTTAAGCACATGCCACAAAAAGAGACGACTAGACGTACGGTGCACGGTTGGGGGATGGAGGATGCTGGCTGCTGGAGGTTGGCTGCTGGAGGTTGGGGTTTCGGATGGGGGGCGGTTTACTATGCCAAGACATTGTTGAGCTCTTTTTAGAGCAGTTCTCATTTCTTTTGTTCGCTGTGTATGCGAGTGTGTGGCAAGCTCAATTTGAATTAAATTCAATTTTATTCTGCATTCAACTGTGCAACTTCAAGGTTGCCCACAGAAGCAAGTTGCAACAGCAGCAGCAACAAACAGGCAACAGCCTTTTTGCATTTGCCAGCGGCCATTAGGCAAGATGCCACCGGACCCCCGCCATCAACCAAACACCACAGATCCCACGCTTGACTAGCCTGATTTCTCCCCTTCTGCTTTTTGGTACCCATCAGTGGGGTATATTGGTTGCACATCAGGTGTGATTAATCTCTGGGGTGTAGATTAACTTATTGAATATTAGTACAAGATTTCAAGATCGTGACAATATCCACGGTATATGTCCTAAATATACTATTGGATGAAACTCGGTATCTTATAGTCTGAACGCTCCGCAAAATCGTTCTCTTATGTTTTTTTTTTTAGTTTTTCCTAATTCTTTTTTCGGTTTTGGCCCATTTTTGCACGTTAATTCTTTCTCGCTTTTTGCTGCTTTCAATCTTTCTGTTTGCATTTTTCGGAGGCCAGAACCCGCGTGTAGATGAAAAGGCATTCCATTCCAAAAAGCTGCCTTGCAATTAAGAAATTTGTCAGTTCGCAGTGCAGCCAAACGAAATGGAATGAAAACGAATTGAAATGAAATGCAATGCAATGCAATGCAATGAAATGAAATCAAACGTAATGAAATGAAATGAAAAGCATTCAATTGAACTGGGGAGAACTGAAATCCGTGTGCCACAAAGGCAGTCGTCTAATGAGCGCATAATTAAGGCGCAAAAACCTGATGGCGATGATGACTATTCGCCATAAGTTGAGTTATATGTACATTTCAATTTTCGACAGCAGACCCACTTGGATGATGATGCTGATGATGATGATGATCGCCATCGTAATGATGATGATGCCTGGTGGTGGTGTCGTTGTACTAAAACTGGGACATAGCCAACTTTTGCTCTGCTATCTGCCGCACTTCCTGTTTCCGGTGACACTTCCCCACATTCCCCTTCCAACAACAACAGAAACAACGGGAGCAACAACAACATCAGCGGCTTCCTGTACATCGTCTATGCCATTATGGCCACTTGAGTTGATGCCAAAGCTGCCATTTGTTGCCCTCTCTCTGATCACACCGTTAAATGTTTTGTTTAGTCCTTCGTCCTGGATGCTCCCCTTTACTCTGCCTCCACCCTAGTCTAGAATGGGGATCTCCTCGGATGCCAATGCCACCATTGGATGTCATTTTTCGGCTCTTTGAGCGCACAAGTTGCCACGATTTATGTGCAACTCCGGCCAAACAGCAGCAACTTTTGGCTAAGAGCAGCCATATCGACTAAGTGCATTTGGCCGTTCTGCATACTTGGCACTCGAGACAACTGGACTCAGTGGGCCAACAAACACGGCACTTACCTCATCGTAAACGGGGCTAAAAAGTAGTGGCATCATCAGTACTATCACTTTCGAAACAATCCAATTTGCTGTATGATAACATTTATGTTGAAACTGGCCAACGTGGTTAAATATCAATATGTACATATTTATTTGCAATTAAGTGACAAATGAAAAGAGAAAAATAAATATGATTTCATATTTTCACAGTAACAACGCCAATTTGAACAGGCTTTGCGATAATTAAACAGAGCCCAGGGCTTTGTTCCGCTGCGTGTTGAATTTATTATGTGTTTTTGAGTAATTTTATCTCATTTTCATGAGGCATAGATATTCCCTAGCAACTTTTGAAATCAATGGATATTCCGGGCTCACCTCGTTTTCGAATACCACCCCATCTATTGTTGGAAATCTGCTGCTTGTTGCTTTTTTGGTTTAGCCAGCTTCCTGATTCCCTCCGTCCTGTGGCTCCATGCCATGTCCTGTATCCTTCGTCCTGCAACGTGCGTCCTCCCGCCCGCAGCTTAAATTACACACTTCCGCCTTCCTTCCTGGCATTCTGTGTCCTGCTTTCTGTGCTCTCTGTGCTCGCAGCTCGCAGGCCATTCAACTTCCTAAACGGGTTTGTCAGCCCGCCTGCATACTTCCGGCGGATCCAGGAGCATCTGGTCCTGGCCCATTGGCATGCTGTTCTATTTCGTCCTGCTGCAAACTTATGTTTATTAACTGAACCGAAAGCGGACAAAAGAGGAGCGGCTGCCTGTGCCGCCTTTATTGGTATTTAAACAGAGGAAATGCGGCGGTTATGCGAGCATTATCGGTTTGTTTCCGTTTCCGTCAATCGCTTTTCACTGAACTAATTACGATTTACTTTCAAGTCAAATTCCAATTACACAACATTATGTGTTCCAAAAAAGATAAAATTATTTGGTAATTTTAATCATGTTGAATATATAATCTCTAAGCTCTGACTCACATATGCATGCATAGCTCAACCTGTTGTTATACACTTGCTTGTGGAAAGAATTTATGAAACTACGCACCGTCACAACGTTTTCTTGGCAAGCTTCTCGAAAACTTTTGCCACTGCATTTCCTTTCGTTTCCAACTTTTCCTTACCGAGGAATCCACCCACCAATAAAATAAGAGCCAAAAGGAAATGCCGTGAAAAGTTTTGGCTCTCGGCTGGGGTTTTCTCGGTTTTTGTGCCAAAAATTAATTAGGCTAATTAAAATGCTGGCATTGGAGGCGGATAAAGATGAGGAACCAGCTGAAGGTGCTGCCAAAAAACTTCAAGTTCAAAGTTCTTCTTTTTGGCGGCGGCGACGCACTTGGCACACTTGATTGAATGAAAACTTTGCCACCTGTCGGTACTCCCTTTCGGAGCTCGGGAAATGGAAAAATTAATTAACCTGGCCGTAAGAAGTGCAGCTTCTTCGCCCTTCCTTTGGCAAACACAATTGGAAAAAAAATTTGAGACTCGAACTTGAAATATAATTAAGCTGTTTTGTCGGACAGTTGTCGTCGCTTTTCTTTTTTTTTTTTTTGCACCCCTCCGCGTATCTTGAAATCAATTAGCGCACGTCACTCCGGCGGTGAGTATTCCCGGGAAAATCGGGAACGAAATGGGACATGGAAATGGAAATGGGAACCCAAAGTGCGGGGTCACCAGTATGGACAGCTTGGGCCGTGGGTCATTTGCCATCTGTCATGCGAGAGAGAGAAAAAAGAACAAAAAAAGGTGCAAAACGAAACCAAAAAAAATTGTCCCAAGTGCGACACTGCCATCCGCGTTTTTCCACGAACTCGTCCCGAATTTTCCCCACATTTCCCGTCCGCCTTTCACGGGCTTTTCCACGCATGGCCGCCGGCCACTTGAGCTCCGGTTTCAGCTGCTGCTCTACAATTTAGACTTTGGTTTTCATTTAGGTGTCCGCTTCGTGTTGTTGTCACACTTTTTCGCCACATCCTTATACATACGAACATATAGATATATGCTACATATATGTATATGTAGCTGCATGGGATGCAAATGTACCCACTTAAAACACAGAGCTTTTAAAGTGCCCCAACTTTGGAGCATTAATGGGCCAATCGTTTTTGCGGCTTATGAGATTTAATGGCACTTGGCCAAAAGTTTGCTTTCCTCTCATATTTATTGTTTACCACTTTATATATGTATATTTTTCATTCCATTAATTGTCTTCTTTTGAATTATCTCTTTTTAAAGCACTTATTTTTGAGTACTTTAATCGGACACTTTAAGGATTTGAAGGTCGCCGACTGGTAAGTTGAGAATCGCCATCGATGCTGCAGCTCCTCCTCACCTCTTCATCTTTTTTTCACCTGTGCAAGTCAAAGGTCAAGTGCAACTGCGAATTGCCAGCAATTATCCATCGCCGCTCGCATTTCAGCTTTTTCTGTTTTTTTTTACCATTTGTAAATTTTTTTTCGGCATCGCATTGCTAAATGCCTTCATTAAAAGCGGCAAGTGCACAGTGCGCTCCCAAAAAAATAAACGCAGCCAGCGACTCCAACGACCTTACATTTTGAGAAGTGGGGTATGGTTGATGGGTGGGTCGGTGGGTGAACTCAGGTGCTCGCTGGCAAAAACAAAGAGCATGTGCAGCACAAAGGCGGCTAAAAGTGCTTCAAAGGCAAAAGTTGGCTGTCTGTGCAGAGAGCGAAAAACACAAATGCTTTAAATGCGATTGGTATAATGGATTTTAAATTCTTTCAAAATTTCATTTCAATCGCTTAAGACTTTTGAAAGCTACTTATTGCTTTGCCCGCGGGCTGAAGTCCAACCGAATAATCCAAGCAAATTTAATTGACACTTTAGGGAGTGACACATTTGAAAAGTGTTTATTTTTTCCCCCAAGTGCACGTGTGCCAGTTGCATTCGAGGACAGCTGACATCGCTTTGTGGAGAACCCTTTTTACCCGCTAGGTGGTGCGGAATGGTGTTGGGTGGTAGTGGGCGGCATCGCAGCTGTTGTTATTCTGGCCCGCTTCCTCGGGCTCCGCGGCGTCTTTGTCCTTTTATGCAGCATTTCTAAGCCAACTGACAACATCAAGAGCTTGCCACTCTGTCCAACCGCCCACACTTTCCACACCTGCTTTCCCCACTTTCCCACTTTCCCACATCCCATCCCCCTTCATGCCAATTGGCCGTGTCGCGGTGCACTGTAAAATAGGCAACGCTTGTGGTGGGGGGGATGCGGGACAGCCATCTGTTGATGCAACCAAGGGGGTTCTGCTCCGCCCCACAAACCGAAGCAACCTGCTATCGAAGGCCCAAGGCCGCGCCTGTCATCCACACGTGGCCCGAAAAGTGCAGCCTTCGAGGATTCCGTATCCACGATTGGCTGGCTGGCAGAGCTGAGAGCCCGACTAAGTCAAGGTTGTCTAGCTGGAACTGGCACGAAGCTACTGCAGTTACCCATGATTTAAATTGTATTCCCATTCCCTTGCTCTTCCTTTTTGTTAACACGAGCACTGAGCGCCAATTTGGTAATCAACCACGATTTGGCCAACACAACCAAGTGGTAAGTCCCGGGAGCCGTGTCAGTTTCGAAATTAATTGTCCCACAAGTGCAGCTGCATATAGGCCCACTCGCCAGCGGGTGAGCACATCGCATCAATTAGATGATCGCAGCCGGCAATCAAATCAATGGCACAAATGTCCCCGGGCACAAAGAGTCCAGCGCAAAGGATCCGGGCTTAGGGTGAAATAGCGGAGGGGAATTCAGTTAGTAAGGTGCATTTATCAATTTACCTAAGCCCCGCAGCGCAAATGCCAACAATGCTGGCCAAGAGACACGATATGACACGAGCCGTGGATGGAGGATGCAGAATGGAGCAGCCGTTTGGCCCAAAACAATGATGGCTAACAAACTAAAGACGACACGGACAAACGGACAACCAGTCAACGCTGCACAGGGAGAAATGTCAAGTCAATCTATGTTTAGCATTGTTTTATAGGGACATTTTAATTATTTTATGTTTATTCATTAACCATAACTTGATATTTAATCAGTTATTTTGACTGGCCAAGAATTATTAATTTTAAAGTGGCCCAAAATTAGAACTGATAAATTTTACCAAATTATAAAGATTGAAGTATATATTAGTTAAATAATCATTCCTACTCAATTATTTCTAATCATCTTAAGATTTGAGTTTAATTTTAATACTTTTTTATATGCCCACTTTTTTCTGCCTGTGTAATAGCTAACTTCCGGCAGTTTGGCAGGCACTCGGCGCAGTTGCAATTGTTTTTGGCCCAACAATGGACACCGCCTTCTGGCCCGGCTCCTTGGAGTCCTGGCCCTGCACTTGCACCTGCCCCTCCACCTGCATCTGTATCTGCATCTGTGTGTGTATCTACAGCTGTGTATGCATCTGAATCCTGCGAGACAATGGCCAATTGTACGGATGGGCCAGCGTTCGTAGTTGTAATTAATGCCTCGGGCGACTGGGATCTTGGATCTTTGACTACTAGGCATTGTTTGGCCCGTAGAAACAATGGCGACAACAGCCAGATACTCGTGGCCCTGGCCTTAAACAAGAACAACAAACAAATGCAATGGAAAACAAAACAAAATAATACAAAAACGAGGGAAACTAAAAACAGGCCAAGAAGAAAAAAAAAACTTAAGCAGGGGCTCCATCATCACAGGTCGTCATCCCAATTGGAAAGCTGGAGAACGGTGATGGAAACATCGAGAATGAAATGTTTTATTAAAGCCACCTCCTCTGCCGAAAAACAGACTGGCTAAATCGGATTATATATGCATATAGAAGCTGAATCGCAGAGGGAAATGTTTCTGTGCTGTTGGACATACGAATACATGCATGCAGGGAAAGTATTTAATATCTGCTGAATTTCAAAAGCAATAGCCAATATCCGTTTTAATATTCGTTCCATCAATTCGATTATTTATAAAAAAAAAATAGTTATTCCACATGTTGAAAAATGTGCCCCGATTTTATTCAAAGAAAATGGTCTTGATGCTCGCCTTATTGGATTAACTATAGTTAATATATAAAAAGGAATATTTTTTAAAATGACTACCATGGATTTTTTCAAACCACAATTGCCTAGTTTTTTGACATTTAAAATTTATTATTGGGCGGTTAACCAATCAAATCACTCTAATAATCATTGTGCCATCAAACCAACCAATCTTTATATTCTATGCGGTATTTAGTTCAATTTGAATTTTAATTGAATATAAATGCATCATTGTGCCAGTATTCTGGCCAATTTGTGAAAGGTAGTGAAAGGCAGAGAACTGGCAAAACACTTTGCAGTTTGCTTGGTTTTATCAGGTCAATCGAATAAAATCGATAATTAGCCGACTGGATATCACGCATACGCCGCATTGGCCGCACAACTGTTGACAAAACTGTTGAACAAACTGTTTTGCCTTTCACACTTCTGCGTGTTTTGGCAATAAATCAGAATTTAATTGGCATCTAATGTACCACTCACTCACTGGCCAATGCAGCGAAATGGCCGACAATGCATATTTAATGGATCAGCATTATAATGACATTATTTGGATGCTAATTACAGCCAACCGAAATGGGCGAAAACCGCACAAAAACAATTGCGCTGAAAAACACTGGACGGAACAACCTCAAAAATTCCCCCAACAAAGCATCAGGACAATTTAATTTTCGGCAAAACTTCCCGCCACTTGAGGCAATTTAGCATTTCTGACACACTCCATCTGGTTGGGCAATCAATAAATAAATCTAATGAAAATTTCTTCGCCTCGGCCTGTCAACAAATCGAACTTGTCCTTAGTCGACACTTGGCGAAAATCCTAAGTCGTGCCTTCAAAAAGTGTGAAGTGTGTTCTTAAGTGCAATCTTAACTTGGACAGCAAGTAATTTATTGATAAGCCAATTGACACCAAAAGCACTGTTCAAATTTATTGAGTTTTAAAATGAATTTAATACAGTCGGTAATGTTTGTGTGACTTAAGTGACTTAAGTTCGAAAATATGCATTTTAGGAGAGGCACGCACTTGGTGGCCCGTTTTGGCGCAGTGCATCGACCATGTCCTTGCCCATGTCCATGTCCTGGCCCTCCGGCTTAGCGTGCAATTCAATTAAAGTTGCATAAGGCCATCGGACAATGGCTCGTCCGCGTTCTTTGGACCCCGGACTTTTGGCCAAAGTGAAATGTTCACTTTGATTTAACCACCCTGCCTGCCCCATTGACCAATCTGCCGTCCAGTTTTGTGACAGGAATGAATGAACAATGGCTTCGTCGTCCTTGGCAGCTTGAGGCCATAACATTGGGATGAAAATTAACGATGTGGTTGGGTAGGGTATGGGTGGATTGGTTGGCTTTTGCCAACACTAAAAAGCCGAGAAAGCGGAGAGCACACATATTAAATTACCAAGTGGCAAGTCAATTGGCATATGTCAGCGTGCCACACACACATACACACACACACAAAGGCGAAGGCATCCACATGCAGCAGTTGCCAAGTTAAATGAAGTCAAAAATGTAAATTTCATTTGCCAGTTGAAGATGGTGAGATGGAGAGCTCAACGCGCAGAAATGCAAAATGGCAAACCGAAAGACGCAATTAGAGGCGGGGGTGTGTGTGGGCGTGGCAGTTGGCTGGCGTTGCCAAATTACAGTTACCAGCTGTTGCGCCCAAAGTCAGAGGACTTTGTCTACGGCCACCGAGAAATCCCCAGAAAAGCACCCACCCTCCACAAAAAACACCACCTCAAACATTTTCCGCCAGCAACATGTGCCTCCATTTTCCATGGCAAGTGAATCAATTCAAGGAGAAATGTGTAGACTACAAGATACCCTATGAGCATTTTGTACATCTAAGTAAAGACATGGACTTCCATTAACTGCAGTAACACGACAAGTTTAGTTTTATAGGGTACTAAAATGTACTGAACATTTTTCGTTCCACGAAAATACCGCGTTTAAAAATAGCAACGAAAATAAATTTGTTGCTGGAAATCTGGTAAAACGCATTTAGCGGGGAAAACAGCAAGTAAATGACAAAAGACATAATTTCATAATTAAGTGCACAGGAGACGACGAGGAGATGGAAAAGGGCAGCTATCGACGGGGAGAAAAGAACGAGCATTTCCTTTGTTTTGTGGGCCATTAGCAAGTGGACTAATGATCTAACGAAGCCGGCGAGCTTCTGCCTTAACCAGCTCAACCGAATCGAAAGTGATCAGCTTGCATGTACATATAGTTCCAGTAAAAAAAAAGCCCTAAAAATCCATTAAACATGTGTTCTATTCGCAGTTCAATCAAGTTGTTTGGCGGGAAAACTGCTGTTGCTTTGGCATCAGCTTTTACATTGTTTTTTATATGTCCTTTCTCGTTGCTTTCTTTTTTTTTTAACAAATTGTGCATTTCGCCCAATTGGAAAATAGATTCATGTGGGCGGAGAAGAGGGCGGTACTGATACGAGTACGATATCGTGGCAGCTGCGTCATTTTGGCATTTGGCAATAAGCAAATAAATAAATAAATCATTTGTGTGCATAGCCAGCGATATATATCGCCAGATATGGCCAGGAATTGATATGGTATATGGTAGATGGTGTGGCATGTGAGTCGATGAGCAGCACTTGAAAGTGGAAGTGGTGGAGGAAATGGAACTTGACTGCGCTGACAGCAGACGGCGCCAAATCGGCTGACTGCTGTTCTCCGCGCCCGAAAAACGGCACACATGGCGTATGTTTGATATGCCCCCTCAACGATTATGAATATGTTGTTTTTTTTTTTTTTTTTTCCAGCGGGTGTGGGGGTTTCGCCCACTAAACATATTTCACACCGCTGGCACTTTTATGACTCACACACGAGCTCACATATCTCCGTCGAAAAAAAAAAAAAAACTATTTTTAGGCACTTAACAAAGAGCCAAATAATTCGTAAAAGCCGTAAGAAAATAGCAGAGAAAGTGTATTTTTAAAAGCAATTTAAACGATGCTTTCTTCTTGTCTTACCCCGCCGTTCGGTTTCCTTTTGTATTCCCGATCCGCTCTTCCATTTTTCCCCTTCCTCGTCGCCGCCTTTCAAGTGTCCATCAAGATGTTTGACAAGTGCGCTGATTTGGCAGCGCCTCCCTGCGAGGAACATCTCAGCCAGAATTGTCTGTGTGAGTCATTATTTGGCCATGCTTGCAATTTCCGCTGCCCAACCATCACCGTCGACAGCTCCAACCCCCCTATTCCATTTCCACCCCGGCCATCACCCGGAAGTTGTTAGTCGGGCCAGGGCCATGTTGTTTCGCCCAGCTCTACACTCCAGCCCTAATGAATAATGCAACAGTTTCTCTGGGGGGCGCTGAAGTGATGTAGCAGGTAACCCCAAAAAATAAGGTTGCAAAAACTGCCAGGCAGCGAGAGTGAGAGAGAAACTTTCACCAATAAAATATTCAAATCGAATACTTTGCCAGATAAAAGAGCAAATAGGAAGGGCAACGCTTCGTGGAATATGCTTTAAAACTGCAGACGATGATCACCTGTCCACTGCGCTTTTGGCAGAGATTATCACCTTAAGGTATTCCCATCTCATTCTCATCCCATCCACTTAGTCGTTTCTTGCAACAGAAGCAATTTCGAAAATGTATTTTAAATTAGCAACCCTCTCCTGAGCAATGTATATTACACAGCTTACTTTCTAGTAAAAAGGTTGATTTTAAGATAATACTTACATTTGTCAAGCTCAGGAAAAGATGTAGACCCTGTAAGGATAAAGCAAAAGTAGCATGTCAAACTTGAGTAACTTGAGATGTATTATAAACAATTTTAAAAAGTATCTATCTCTTTTTATTTTTTTTTTATTGTTGTATAACATTTGTGACAAGCCCAATCATCAACGTATACCACCGCCCCTCAATTCGAGCGAATGTTTATCAAATGTTAATCCAGTCCTTTCAGTGCGTAAGCCATTGGTAAACGAAACCAAGAACTAGGTAAACATTTCCCGTTTCGGGACAATTAATCAAATATTTTTTCATTGAATTTCCACGAGAGTCAAGCTGGCGGGGGCCGGATGTTGAGCCAAGCCATATCATATGACCATGGCCCAGGTTATTCTGCCCTCTGATCGGGGATCCCGTCCCCGGGGCGTTAATGGGCCAACTGACAGACAGGCCGAATGATGGATGACATGACAGTGGTGGGGTTGGGTTTGGCTTGCTTTGGTTTGGTCTGGTCTGTCCTGAGTTCTATGCGAGTTACGCGTGTTCGAGTGTGCGGGCAAAAACAAGGCGAACTTTGTGCCCAAGCCCTATGTATGTATGCCCATATATCTCAGCTGATGCCTCTCGCTTGTCATAAATCGCATTTGTGCATTTGCATTAGATGCAGCTCGTTGGTCGCAATGAGCAACAATGTCAAACTTACTGCCGCCATCGCCATCTACATGCAAATCTGGCTGGGATGCTATGCAAATCCTGTTTTACAGCCACGAGACTGTAACTACGACTACGACTACGACTATATATAAATGCGCTCTATATGCATGTTTTGCTTAAGGCCGAGGTCTGGTCTATATCGGGCACGACTACGTGGACTGTATGGCACCATCTTTGGCTTTGGATTTCGCTTTTATGGCTTACGACGGACATAAAATATGAATGGATTAACGCACACACTCGCACGCAGACAGCCAGAATGCAGCAGGGCGACAAATGTGTCACTTTTTAATCCTTCCACGTCTTTAAGGATACTTTGTGTGAGCTTTAAGCATGAATTTACTATTGAGCACGATCACAAAAGTAGAAGCTTAAAAACATAATCATATTGGAATTATAAAATATTATATAAATTTAAATATGGCTGTTATACAATGTTGAGCTTGTAATAAAATTTCTGATCAAATGGCGTTCAAGCCTCCAATCTTTAATTTTTTTAAAATATACTATAAATATTAAGCATGTAGATTATACAAAAAGTATTCAGTATACATATTTATTGTAAAAATATTATATTAAAAAAAATCATGATATAAAAAAAGATCAAAAATTATAAATTAAAAATATACTAAAAAGATTAAATATACTAAAATATATACCAAAAATATTTGGTATAAATATTAAAAATGTCAAGTTGACATATACTAGAAATATATACTAGAAAAAAATACTATATTTGCACTGTGCCGTGTAGCTTACGTGCCACTAATGAGAATCGAGGAGGAGGGCGCAAAAGTTTTTCTTTGCAAAATTTTCCATTTGCTTAGTTTAATTTCTAATTTAATTCCTTATTCTCTCGTTGTGTGTGTGTGCCATCTTCAGTTTGCAGCCTTTGGGATAATCTTTTGTCTCCCTGAAGTGTGTGTCTGTATGTGTGTGTGTGTGGAGTCTGCTGTTTGCGCGTGTGTGTGTTGAGCTTGTCATTTATTTATTTTATGCCACATCGAGTCGTGTGACATCATTCGATTGACATAACGATGACGGCGTGAACTTATCAACTCGCTTTAAAGATGAAGCGAAGTCTATGGCCTGATGCCTTTCCTAAAGTTTTCTTATTCCTATTTTCCCCATTTTCCGCCACTTGTCACCTTTGCCGCCGTACTTTGTTTACGAACAGACGGCGCAATTTACTCTTTTTTTTAGCACGCTTTCTTTTACGGTTTTTCCTTCCTTTATTTTTGCGTTAACGCCTTGAGCAAACTGTAAACAAAACCGCAGTGAGGTTCTCCACACATGCGTACAGTAAGACTTCCATAATGAGAATTGTGTATTAAATATGTACATATATAAAGTATAATTCTAATAATTTCGTGTAGAATTTTATACCTTTTGTTTATTTAAAATCCATATATGAATTTTATTTACATTTCCAAATTGACCCGCATTTGCAATGGAAAACGGAAGTCCATGTGCCAGTTGCTATAATTGGTCTGGCCTATTACCGGCCAAAGAAAATAGTTTCCGAAAAAGGTAAAGTTCATCAAAAACGTGACCGTTTTAAAGTGAGCGCCGCAGTGCATAAATCAACAATATATGTTGAAGAACAAAACAAAAGTGAGGGAAAAATCCAAAACAGAAAAAAAATTTCCTACATTTATATATACATACATATATACATATCTTTTTTTTTTGGGTTGCGTTTTCTGTTTGATTTGCGGAAGAACGTAAGACAGAGGGATCCAGAGAGCGGGGAGAGGGGCGCAGGCGAGACGAGACCCAGTTTGCAAAGTAAACAAACGGCAAATGAAACGCCGCCGCCGACGTCCGTCGACTGAAACTATTAAAAATGAAATGGGCTGTGCGAGAGCAGCACCGCAGCAGAATCCCCCCATCCGCTCTCCTCTCCCTTTCCCACTGACCAGTTGATGGAGGCAAAGGCAAAGGGACAGTGGGCCCCACAGACGAAGCAGCCGCCGTGGGCCTTTTGCATCTATAATGCATATGGGCACGCTGAATGGGGTGAGGGGGGTTGTTTTCTATTTACTCACATGCATACGTACATACATACATATGTATGTATGTTTGCATATACGCAACAGGAAACTCTGGTGATTTAAAATCACTTTTTACGAACCCCAAAGGTATGTAATAATACATATTAGTCGCTTTTTCCATTACCTAAATTGACTGCCACCATGTGAACTATGCAGATTTGAAACTTGAGAATTATTAAGCAGAATTTACAAAATTCCCATGAAGCCGACTTTTTGAAGTTCTCGCCACGAAAGCCTTTAATCTTTTGTGAAAGTTTTTCAACACATTTTTGTTTTTTTTATTTTTGAAGTGGTCACATCAACAAACACTTTTGTTTCAAGTGTACACATTCATAAAGTATTTTTTTTGTTTTGGGTTCAGTGTGTTTTATACATATATAACTTTCATATGTACGTTCATATCTCCCCACAGATATGTTCATTTGCATACGCTTTGCACATCGCCAGGTTTTTTGCGAGCATTCCACCCAAACTTGAAGCATTATGATGACCCATATACAGTCGTATACATATGTGCCCAACAGTACGCAATGGAGAAGTGCGTTTCGTAAGAGTAAATAATTAATATATAAAACGAATTATTTAAACAGCAATATTTTCATACATAGGAACTCCTATTAACCGTTTAAGAACCCAACTAAATCGGTTTTGTTCTGTGCAACAAATACTTCCCGCATCACATTCATGAAACGCACTGTATCGCCGGTATATATTATATGGGCCACACAGATAACTGCACTTGACGCACTGCAATAACTTGGCTAAAAGAGCGCAATGAGCCCGGGTGTTTATGAACTATGCAAATGACATCAAATCGCTGGCACTTTCTACCTGCCACACATTCCGCATTTAAACACTTTAAAGACCTTTTGATTGCTCGGAACGATCGATGGATCGATTGATTGTGAAAGGGCTTCACATGGAGCGAGTCCCCCAAGTGCAAGGTTGAAACTCTGGCCATGATTGATGGACGCAATTGGAAGTGGAAGCCCCTTCAAGTGGCGCAAAATGAGTGGGAATTTGTCTGAGAATCCATGTAAATGCCAGGTCATAAGTCAGGCAAGTCCTTGCGAGAGCTTTCTCCTTGAGTGACCGGCAATTACCATTCTGGGGACATCCTTTAATTTGAGCCTCCTTCGTTTCATCCTGCCGTCCACCAGTACTGAAAATCCCATGGAAAGTAACTCCCTCCATCCCAAAATTCTTTTTCCCACTGGTTAAACAACAGATGAATGCTTTGTGTCCGTCGCTTGCTTAATTTGTTTTTCTTTCGAGTTTAATTTGAAACCTGGACAACAACGTCTTAGCCTTGGCTATTAGGTTCTGGCCAACGCAACAGTTTGCTTAGTGCAAAGACCAAAAGC